>NC_056735.1:1576014853-1576207353 GCF_019279795.1 Protopterus annectens | reverse complement strand
AGCTGCATGGTTGCCAGATGTGTAGACTCAGGACTGCCAGCATATTGAATATGCAAATGAGGGCTGAACTCATTAGAATTTCTGAATCCCAATACATTTGAACCATGTAGGGATGTTCACATTATGTAGGCACCCACAGAGTGTTTGTTTTCAGTGGATGGCAACAGTGAATGATGACATAAGGGGGTGTGTTAGGTTAGACATGCAGAGGTGTACATGTACGTCTGTGAGGGGGGAAAATGCATGCAAGCAGTGCACAGTTCACAAGTTCTGTTTCATTAAGATGCAACCTCCTCTTCATTTGTTGGTAAAATTTGTCATCTCTGTCTGCTTTAAGAATTTTGTTCTATTATTTCAGTCATTGTTTGCAAGATACTGTGCTCAGAGCAATCACGGAAAATGGAGGAATGAATGGCAGGTTTCCCTGTGCTTGTCACGTAACTATTCCTGTGGCAGCAAATGTATGTGTAGGGCTGGAGTATAGATGGTCCTTGGTTGTAGTACAGTGTATGCAACCTTCCCTTCACTTTTTGTGCTCCATGTTTGCACAGTATCATGGGAATGGTGGAAAGTAAAACCAGTTTTAGCTGTGCTTACCATATTTAGGCGGAGGTATGCAGAGCGCACTAATGAGCAAGCAGCAGGTGTGTTTAATAGATGCTAAATGCAGCATCAGTGGGTGGATTGCATGTTAATGAACCAAACCAGCACAGTGGAGCTATTCAACAAGCTATAAAATATCCATGTAGATGCCATACTGGTTTTTCCTGCATACTTCAATACTATTGGAGTTGACACACAGAAAATCTACAGGGACACAATGCTAGGGGCTGCTGCTGCTTGGATCCATCTGTATGTGCTACAGGCTGAAGCCAATGGTGCTATGGCTGGTGCCAATAGGCCAAGGCTAAGAAGGAGAAGGGTTTTCAGGCCCCAGGTAACTTTTCAGATGCAACATGACCTAGAGTTCTATAGGGTGAACAGACTACAGGAACTCTGTTACCTCTTCTGCCTTCAACTCAGAGCCAGAATCAACTTTGGGTAATCCATCGCAGTGGACACTAAGGCACATGTAACCCTTAGAATCTTAGCTACAGATACCTTTCAAAGACCAACTGGGGACATGATGAGTGTGTCACAGGCATCAGCATCCAGGATCCTACACCAATTCCTAGATGCTATGCTCATACAAGCCAGTGAGCACATATGTTTCCCCACAGTTGTGAAGAGAGGGACAGAAATATGCAGCAGTTCTACCATATAGCACACTACCCTGAAGTACTGGGTGAGATAGATTGCACTCATGTACACATTAAGGCACCACTTGATGAGCAGGGTGGCAGCTACATTAACCTCAAGGGATACTACTCCATCAACTGCCAAGTCATGTATAATTCCCAGGGAATTATTTTGAATATGTGTGCTGGCAACCCTAGCAGTTATCATGACTCCCATATCTGGCACACATCACAGCTGTACCATATGTTTGCTAGGAGGGACTTCCCCCACAGCCATTTACTGGAAGAAGCTGGCTATGCACTGGAACCATAGCTGATGACACCCATCAGAAGTCCACATATAGCCATGGAAGAACACCATAGTGAGACACACACTCAATCCTGAACCTTCATAGAGCATGTGTATGGGCTGCAGAAGTCACAGTTCTGGTGCTTAGATAGATCTGGTGGAAACCCGCAGTATAATCCACGCACATGTACGCAAATCTTTACAATCTGGTCCTGTGGAAATTGCTGCAGCAGGATCAGCATGGGGGAGGGACCCACATCTACCCTCCAATGTGTAGGTCACCACAGCGACAGTCAGAGGAGGACTCTATGAGTAAACCACCAGCTGCTGTGGCTGGAGGCAGGAGTAGGAGTGTTCAGTATACCCTTGCTTTGGCTAGTCACTGACCAGCTAGGTGCCTAATACCTTTCTCCTACTCACAAACAAATAGTAAAATTGATGCCAGGTATCTCATGAAACCTTTACCTCCCCATGTATTGGCTGTGTATTGCTTGTATCAGACAAAGTTAGCTCTGTACTATAACTGTGTCAACTGCTGCATTTGCAAGGTAGGTCCTGAACCTAGAGTCTGTTCTTTAATAATATTATGGCATATCCTTGTATTTCTTAGCTTGGTACAGTAATCAAGTAAATAGTGATGGATTTGTATAGAAAGTACCTTAACATGTGACAGCAATGACTTATTTTACTTATATGTGTCTATTAGTAAGTAGTAGGCCTTAAGCAACAAAGATTCACACAGTCCTACCTCTCAAAGGTACTTATGATCACTGCATGCCCTCAGTTTAGCACCACACCTTGGTACTGGTAAATCATTAAAGAGATACTTTAGAAAGTAATGACTCACATTGGAGTTTCTGACTTCACAAGCCTTCCCAAGATCAAACAACAGGCAGGATGCAGAACAAGGAGAACAACAAGAGCTTCATATCATTGTTTGTGCCATATCAGTAACTCACCTTTGCCCCCCTCTAAAATAACAGGCTATGCTTGTTTGTGTCATAACAGTGACTGAGCTTTGCCCCCCCAAAAAAGAGCAATGTACCCCTGCTCATGCCATAACAGTAACTCACCTATGCTCTTTCCAAAAGAACAGCATATGCTTGTTTGTGCCATCCAACCTGGGCTTCAGTTGCTGGCAACTGCATATCATATTACTCACAGTTAATATTTTCACACATTTTAAGGCCAATGATATGGAATGTCTTACACACTGCATGTCTCACACTACTGGTCAGATAAGTGATGAATTACCAAGGAATACTGAAATGCAAGAAAGACCTGTATATTTGCTAGCATAATCATAACAGGTTGTGTGATCACTAAGTGCACTACAGCCAAATATAATAAAGATAATTAAATGTACAAATAACAAGTGATGGTTTGATAGCAGTGTACATTCTGTTGCAGTGGGTTTTGCAAAGTCTGACTTCAGTTATTTGCTGAAAAGCTGTTTGTGTGACAAAAAGGAATAAGGTATCCAACATGTTTTCTGAAGCTGCATTAGTGTGAGAGTTTAAATCCTGAACTATGCAGAAATATGTCATGTGTACTATCATTTTCTACCGTGTATGTTATACATTGCTTTTCCTCATTTCACATATGTAACCCCTTATTTTTTTCTTTTCTTATTTTTTCTTGTTTTTAATTCCACTTTTTGCAGGATGTACTGAGTAGCACAAACAGTGGAACCAGAGATCCAATAAATTTCAGGTTTCGCTGTGCTTAGCATTGCAGAAACAGGAAAAAAATAGACCACCTAGGAAGCAGACAGCCAAAAACAGAAACTGATTGCATTCAATTAATGCTCTTGGCCATTTTATAAAAGGCTGGCCTGGAGGACAAATGGTGCTGGGTTCTAGTACAGAGTGTGCAACCTTTGTTTTACTGCTGTGACATTGCAGTTTACAGCAATGAAGTGCAACATAGACAACTGTTTCTCAACTTTCTTGTGCCAACAGTTGTAAGTGTAGGACTACCATACACATGGTCCTGGGTTCAAATATAGCATATTCATATAGTATTACTTTTATTTATTTAGTAATCAATGTGTTATCACATTTATGATCAAATGTATGACTGCAGGTATACTGCGTACTATGGTCCTGTAAATGTATTCCTGCAACCTGGACAGGCATGGCCTTCACTTTTACCTACAACAAATACACAACTGCCTGTACATACAATAACCTTGAAGTTGCTATGTTTGCCACTGCTGTGCTCTGCTCACCATCGTGCAAATGTGTTGCTGATATCTAGTAGGTATATGTCAAAAAATCAATTATGTCAGACATTAACAATGCGGCTTGCATTTGTGCACTGCTTACCTATATGCAAACAGGTGTATCCCACATGCATGTACACTCTGTTAACCACTGCTCAAACCCACTGCTCACTGTGTTATGGAACTGTATATATGCTACTTTATTATTGGTGTTTATTGTCCATTTCCCTTGTATGACATAAAACTGCATGTGGAAACAATGCAAACTAGGGCCCAATCTAACTATACACCATATATTTGCAACACATCCATGCGTTGTCCCCCACCCCACCATGCAGTACAACCCTGGTGTCTCAGTACTTTTTCCACACATATATCAACCACACTACAAAATATAATATATAATGTTGTGGGCTCCTTCATGGACAGGGCCAGTTGGTGGTGCTCACAACCTCACTCTGCTAAATTCAGGCATCTAACTATGCTTAATAAGGATGCTTGTGTTATTACACAGCAATGCTTCTAAACAGCCTAGTGGTATTAGGCTAGTAGCCTCATATGACACAATGAAGATATGTGCCTATGCAGGCCTTTCAAGCCATTGTTCCCCACATGGCTTGCTGATGTCATCTACCATAAGTACATGTGCACTATTGTATAAATCAGACTTGTGTTGTGGCTCTTGCATTAAGTACTGCATTCTGTAGTCTCTGTACTTAGGTAAGGGTTCTGTTTTCACTGCAGTCAACTGTTTGTGTCTACTCAGCAGAGTAGATGTGGCATCCTGCAGTTACTTCCCCAATAGCATGGACTGTCACTATTTTGATACTTGCACAAGCTTACATACCCATTAAATGCAGCCTTCCCAACCTATTGTCTCCCGCATGGTCTGCTGATGTCATCTACTATAAGTTCACCTGGACTACTGTATAAATCAGACTTATGGAGTGGTACTTTTGTTAAGTATTGTGTTCTGTAGTTTGTGCCCTTAGATAGGTAGAGGTTCTGTTCTCGCTGCAGTCAACTGTGTGTGTTTAGTCAACAGAGTACATGTGGTATCCTATAGTTACTTCTCCAATGGCATGAATCACCAGTGTTTTGATAATTGCACTAGCCTACATATCCATTTCATGCAGCCCTCCCAAACCATTGTCTCCCACATGGCCTGCTGATGTCATTTTCTATAGGTTCACCTGCACTCCTGTATAAATCAGACTTGTACCACGGTGCCTGCATTAAGTGCTGTAGTCTGTGTACTTAAATAGGTAGGGTTTTTAGTCTCACTGTAGTCAAGTGTGTGTGTGTGTGTGTGTGTGTGTGTGTGTGTGTGTGTGTGTGTGTGTGTGTGTGTGTGTGTGTGTGTGTGTGTGTGTGTGTGCGTGTGGTGTGTGTGTGTGTGTGTGAGCCATTGCTTGACATTGCCAAGAGCATTTTACACCAGCATATATGACACTTATCCTGTCTTTAACAGACACTGTTGATGTCATCAGCTGTAGAGTGTTGTCTGATGCACTCCACATCAGAGCTGAGCTGTGGCACTTTTGTAAAGTACAGTGTTGTGTAGTCTGTACTAAGTTAGGGGCTCTATTCTTGCTGCAGTCAACTAGATGTGTCTGTGAGCTGTTGATTGACTTGATGAGAGCATTTTATACCAGCATGTGGCACACCTATCCTGTCTTTAACAGACACTGCTGATGTCATCAGGTATAAAGTGTCTGACACACTTCAAGTCATAGTTGCGCTGTAGCTCTTGCTTAAAGTACAGTGTGCTGTAGTCTGTGTACTTAGGTAGGTGTTCTATTCTCACTGCAGTCAGCTGTGTGTGTGTATTTGTGTGTGCGTGTGTTTGTGCGTGTGTGTGTGTGTGCGTGTGTGTGTGTGTGTGTGTGTGTGTGTGTGTGTGTGTGTGTGTGTGTGTGTCTGTGAGCTGTAGCTTGACATTATTGAGAGCATTTTACATCAGCATGTTGGACACTTATCCTGTTTTAAAAGACCCTGCTGATGTCATCAGCTATATGATAGTTTTGTATATGTAGTAATCCCACCAGGGCATGGTCAAACAGTCAGCTGGAGGCCAGGCAGATTTGACCTCATCGATACCAGACAGATTACAGTGACATGGCTTTTAATCTATCCACATACATCATGGCAAGGTTTCTAGCCTCTGTGTTATGTTGATGAAAATGGCCTGTGGTCTCTCCAGAGACACATTCTAGAACTAAGCTGACATACCCAGCTGAAGTAAGGCAGCCTGGGATGTTGTTGTGATTTCCTCCTCCCAAACAGTAATCACTCACAGACAAAATAGTTTTATAATCTACACCATGTAAAAAGACAACCTTGTAGCTAGGAAAACTGACATTGAGGAGACTTCTATATGTTTGGAACAGTGAGAGAAAGCATTATTTTCAGAAAATCTGTACAGAGGAGTATCGAATTTCAGAAGGTATGGTTCCATTTTCTCACCTCCATACTACATATGCTGGAATGATGTACATGTGCTTGCCTGTATTTAACAATAATTTAAAGCACAAGCTTTTACAGTTGTCTGCAAGTATTACTTGCAAGTGTACTGACAGCATGACTATGTTTGTCAAGCCATTTCAGAGGTAAACATGACTGGCAAGACAAGAAAACACATGGAAAAGAATGCTGTGTGAGAAATATATGCAAATGTTTCAAGGACAGGTCATTTGACAGCTCTTTTGCATTTCAAAGATGCATCTGACTGTGGTCCTGGACGTCAATATATTAGTGTAACTCCTGGCAGAGCCAGTTCTCATGGTAGGGGATGACAACATTGAACTGCCACCTCTACCATGCACAGCCCACACCTGCCTAACCCACCAATATGTAAAGCTAACACTAAGTTTGGCTGTGTTCATGCACAGACTCACACAACAATTTCACATGCAAGACTACTAAAGATACACACACACACACACACACACACACACACACACACACACACACACACACACACACACACACACACACACACACACACACACACACACACACAAAACAGTGTCCATTTGTTGTTTTGTCCAAATGTCTGCCTTCATCTCCTTCTTACTCACACACACTCACTGATCATTTGTGTCAGCCTAGACTTCCTGCCCCCCTCCCAAATACACCCCGTGAAAGTGATGTGCCATATTCCTATATTCTACTTTTCTGATTCAGGGATACAAAATTTCTGAGAGATGATCAGTGTGTATAGCTAACTTACTGCTTAATATATCTGCATTGTGGTGTTTAACTGATCTTTGTATGTTTAACTTATATTTGCCTTGGAAAGTTCTACAGTTGATAATATCAAAATGTCACAACTTTATAGTAAATGCTCTTTGAAGGTTGTAAAGGAAGAAACTGCAATGTATATAATTACTTTCTAACAACTTGTTACTTACATGATTTTCCAGTCCAAATGTATGATTCACATCACAGGTCACACCATGATATTCAGATCTTAGGACTGTATGACGGCACAGCATTTTCTTTTTCCTTTCTTTAGTTTTCTTCATTTAAATTTCTTTTTTGCCACTGTTTGTGTGATGCACTGCATAGCATAACCACTGGAACCAGATAATCCTGAACACATAAGAAGCAGACAGCCAAAAATAGAAAATATACTGTATACTATATTCTTGTCAGTGTATTCCTGCTATATGGACTGACATTGCCTTCACTTTTGCCTAAAATACATACACAAAGGCCTATATATCAAATAACCCTGAAATTGCATTGATTGTCAATGTGCTCTGCTTAATGTTATGCACTGCCTAGCACCATGTTTGCCAGATGGTAAGCATCACGATTCACGCGACATTTTCAAATAGCGTGCACACTCCCAGTAAGCATGATAACTGTAATTGGCAGGAAACCATCATTCTACATTGTTCTTGATCTGTGGTAGATGTGGCAGGCGTTCCTGGAGAGGGAGTGAGATTCCATGTTCAATGATGGGGTGCCCAGGAGTCTAAAGTGTTTGTTGGACTCTTAGTGAAGGAACATAGGCCCAGGCTATTGCAGAGGGACTCTTCTGGCTCAGAGTACAAGTTAGAGGCATTGGATAGTCTTGACGGGCTGTGACCAGTGCTACTAGAATCTCACACACTGGTAAGCAATGTAGACACCACTACAATGACCTCCAGAAGAGGAAGAGGGATACCCTTGAACTTTAGATTAAGGAATGCAGCATTCAGGTCAAAACACAAGGAAGAACTAAGTGAAACCAGAAAAAAATCGAAAAAGAGGCATTAAAGAGGCTAAGAGGGAGTATGAAAGGAGGGTACTGAGTCACTTTGAGGACATGAGGGATACTAGGAGTCTTTTGCAAGGGATACAACAGATCAATTATAAAACCAGGGCAGCTCAGTGAGAAGACAGCATTGAATTCCTGGACATGCTGAACTCCTTCTTTGATAGATTTGAAGAGAAAAATAACTTGCCTGCAACTAAGTTACCCACTGACCAGAATGAGGGGTGCTCAGTCTTAACTCTGAGAAAGTGAAAGGTCAGCTAAAGAAAGTGAACCCCGGGAAGGCTGCTGGCCCAGGCAATATACTGGGAAAAGTACTAAAAGGGTGTGCAGATCTACTATGTTCAGTTATGATAGATATTTTCAACACCTTCCTTGCTCTAGAAAAAGTACTCTCTTGCTTTAAGGTAACAAGTATCATCCTTCTACCCAAAAAAGCCAATGCCTCTTGCCTGAATGACTACAGATCAGTTGCTTTAACTTCTAATGTCATGAAAAGTTTCAAGATGATTGTTAAAAAACACCTATAAGCAATTCTACTAACAACCTTTGATCCTCTGCAATTTGCTTATCAGGAAACAGGCCCACTGCTGATGCCATATCGGTGGTATTTCACCTCTCAATTGACCATCTAGAGGGAAAGAACACTTATGTGAGACTGTTGTTCATAGACTTCAGTTCAGCATTTAATACTGTGATTCCAATGCAACTTATTTGTATGCCAGTCAACCTTGGACTTAACAAGCACCTTTGTAATTGGATCTTGAACTTCTTGATCAACAGACCACAGAGGATATGTGTAGGAAATAACATATCTGGGTGCATAATTCTCAACACTGGTGTTCCTCAGGAAAGAGTACTCAGCCTGCTGCTGTTCACTACCCTTACCCACGACTGTTCTGCAAAACACAGCTGCAGTCATATCATCAAGTTTGCAGATGCGACCATGGTCATGGGCCTCATCAAAGGAGAGGATGAAAGAGCGTACAGAGATGAGGTCAACTCTCTGTTTAACTGGTGTGTGAGAAACAACCTGTACCTGAACATCACTAAAACAAAGGAAATCATCATTGACTTCAGAAAACAGTCAACTGCCCACTCATCACTCAAGATAGATAGTGAAGAGGTGGAAAATGTTAAAACTACAAAATTTCTAGGTGTGTACATTTCAGGGGAACTTTCTTGGACTGTGTCTACTGGTCAGGTGGTCAAAAAGGCCCATCAATGTCTCCACTTAGTGAGAATGCTCAAAAAAGAAAAGCTTCCACTTACTGTTCTCTCCACCTTCTACAAAGGAGCCATTGAGAGCATTGTCACCTGTAACTTCACTGCTCAATTTGGGAACTGAAAAGAAGAAGCTACAGAGAGTGGTGAAAGTTGCTGAGAAAATCATGGGCACCGGCCTACCATCAATTCAAGAGCTATTCACAGCAAGGATCTTTAAAAAAGCCCACAAAATACTTAATGACTCCTCGCACCCTGCACATGGCTAGTTTACTCAACTGTCATCTGGCAGGAGGTACTGCAGTATTCACTATAGGAGTTCCAGATTCATTAACAGCTTCTACATAATGGTGATGAGACTTGTTAACTTGGACACCAGCCCTAGTCACTCCACCACAAATTAACTTAATAACAGTGTTTTGTTTGGAATGTGCAATATTTATTTATTTACTTAGTATACATTTACATTCAAGTGCAACTGCCTGTTACTTGCTTTATGTAATATACATAAAGAGTGACAATTTTAGTTCATGACAAATAACTAATTTTACCTGTCATGCTGCTACTGTACAGTATTTATATGACTACATGGGGAGGGGTACCTTTTTTCTTATGTTTTTGGGACATAGTCATTAGTCTCTAATTCCTTTACTTGATATGTCTTATTGTTGTATTTGTTATATCCTATGCTTCTTCTGTCCTCTCATGGTGAGCTGATAGTCATAATTTCATTTGTCTACATTTGTGTAGTTCTAAATGACAACAAAGTTTACTTTGAATCTTTGAATCTTGGAATGTATGACTGGGTGTCTATGTATCAATTATAAAGATGACCTGTAAAAGTTAAAAAGTTTATATAGTCAAGACTGGTATTCATAATGGTATTCTGTTCTGTTTTTTTTTTTTCACAGATCTCACAGAGAGAGAACTGAATGTGAGAACCCATGCCACTAGATTGGCTCAGATGAGAAAAGCATGTGGTATGTATTATCAGAACAGTACTGTTACTGTAGCATTAAAAGTTTAAGATAGATTTTTGTGGTACCTTATAAAGTTGAATCAAAGTGAGCATGTATATCTCAACTGTAAAAGCAAGTATGCATGTATTGCTGTGTATCCATACTGACAGTTCATCATTTTCATATCAAAGTGAGCAGGCATCTCTTAAACGTAAAAACAAACTATGCATGCATTAGTCTGTAGGCCAAACCAACATTACAGCATTAGACAGTAGTCAGTGGTCATGGGTTCACATACCACACTTCCCAGTTATACAATACTGTTAATTTGTCATCAATATTCTAAGGCACATTCAAATGTCTATACCAATGGCACAAATGGCCTGCTGTAAACTATAATCTGTATAATTTGAACATGCATATGTCTAATATATGCACACATCAAGGATAGCTTGTTGAAATCTGTAGTATAGTGTGCATCTATTATGAGCTGGGTAGTCTTAAAAGTAAAAATAGTATTTGTTAGATGTTGGTAGTCATAAAAGTAAAGTTAACAGAATAGAGTCATATAACTTTATCAATGCATTGTATGCCACATATGAAGTTACTAATGTTACCCCTTTTTTCTCTCACCCCAACCCTTATCTTCTCTTGTTTTTCCATAGCACAGTGGGATAAGGGTGGCCCACAGGATCCTCCTACCCCCACTCTACCAGCTATAAGACCAAGCATGTCTTGGACACAACATGGTCGCACCCAATCTTCTGCCCTGCACTACCTAATATGGGTGGGTTAGAGATGGTGTGTTTTTTTTGTACTTTCTAGATGAGTGATTACTTACCTTGGGAAGATCTTCATTGTCCCGGTCTTTTGCTGAAATGGGGTTTCTTTATTTTCATCTCGACAATTTGGTCTTCGATGATCTGGGGTTTCAATGATCTGAAATAGATGTGTGTGTGTGTGTGTGTGTGTGTGTGTGTGTGTGTGTGTGTGTGTGTGTGTGTGTGTGTGTGTGTGTGTGTGTATATATATATATATATATATATATATATATATATATATATATATATATATATATATATATATATATATATATATATATACACACACACACATATATATATGTGTGTGTGTGTGTGTGTGTGTGTGTGTGTGTGTGTGTGTGTGTGTGTGTGTGTGTGTGTGTGTGTGTATAAATATAGATATATATATATATATATATATATATATATATATATATATATATATATAATATAAACTATATTATATAATATTATAATATTATAATATTCTGGGCAAATCCAAACATAAATGGGAAACAAAAGGCCTAAAATCAGGGACAATTTTTAAATATTACTCTAATTCACTTAAACAAGTTAATATAACAAAAATGTTTGCATTGGCATGCATTTTCTGAGCAATAAGAAATATGAAACTCTAATGAGTGACTTTTATCAGCTCCCCTATACATTGTCACGTTGAAACTGTAGGAATGTCAGTAGCTTGACAAAAAGAAGACAATTGTCATAATGCCAAAGTCTAAATAGAAATAATAAAAACTGGGTGACAACAAACACAGCTAAGTAAAATAAACCAAAAAACTTTTATAACTTAGTAAGTGCTTTCCCCGTGTCCCCCAAGGCTTCATCATACTTTAAAAATATAAAATTCATTTAGTTCTATCAGTAGATACATGCTCAGTCATGGTAAAATATACAAGTCCAAAACCATTAAATATACTTCTATGGGACTCAGAAGCAAAAATGTCAAATCAATTGATAGCCAGGATTACGTGCTAAAGTCACTGAATAAACATTTAATGTCTTGTGTATGCTTGCTTAATTTAGCTCTGTACATAAGGAAAACATATAAAAGCTGTAAGTTACTATCTGTTGCATTTAGAATTGCTAGATGTTTCCAACATTCAACATTCTTAAGCATAGCACAGCACTGCAGTGAAATGTAAGAATTCTTAAATGCATACCATGAAAACCAATTAAAAATAAACTGTTACCACAACAGCATAAGTGAATCAACTGTCTAACAAGAAAAGATAAAACAATGAAAAATAAATACCTAGGTACCTGCTTTCAAGCTATGACAGCTGATAAAACCAGAAAATTTTCAGTGTAAAATAGTTGATAAAAACAAAACAGTTCAGTATAAAACATTACTTTACAGTAAATATCTAAGCAGTTGTAGTATTATAATCACAATCTTAATGGGCAGACCCATGTGTACACAGGAAACTTAAAAGCTATAAGAGTATAAGCTTACTAATGTTACTAAGAAACATCAACCATCATTCAAGTGTTGTATGTGGAAATGTGTATGTCTGCTTGCAAGCATAAGGTCTTAAAACCAAAAGGAGCACTTCTCGGTCAGTAAAATTAAAATGAAAGTATCTTACCTGATAAGAACATCCAAAAAAAAGTACTAATTGAGTCATAATCATGCAGAACCAGGCTAGTGAATGTGCATAGATCCTAAAAGTGCCAAAAGAGTGTAAACAAACATGAAGTTGCTTAAAAAACATCCTCTATATGCATATAGCCAATCAAAGATGCCAAAGACAATGCCAAAGTCTGTTTCCCATAGGAAATAATTGCTGATACAGTTTCTAAGTGTGTGCTGTCAATGATTCACCTGTGTTAGGAGATTTTTCCTTCTACAAGTTGGTGTGACCATGAAGTTGGTATGTAAAGGTTTGGGGGAGCATGTGGGCTTCCATGTAAAAATTATGTTTTTATACTTTTGGTAAGTCATCTTTCAGGAAGTCAGCATTTTATAGTAAAACTGCGATTATTGAGTAACTGTAATTCTCAGAGATTTATCAGAAAAAAAAAAAAATATATATATATATATAGAGAGAGAGAGAGAGAGAGAGATAGATAGGCACAGTCAGGGATGTTCTATAAAATTTTGGACAGATTAGAAGTATGCAGTGTACATAGCATTTATACAATTTACTTGTACAATGTACATTTATACACGTTTGTTCAGGGTTTCTGTTTCATTCACACTTTAATATTTTTGTCAGTTTAACAGTTAACTTGTAACACATCTGTGACTTAGTATCAGAGCTGTATATGAATGGGGCTCATTGTTTCTGTGTTTGTTTTTGTCAATGTCCTACTTCGCAAGGAGAAAATGTCTTTAAAGCATACCTCTCATCTGTACAGATTTTTGCAGAATGTCCAGATTTCTGCCTCATATTTTTGGACCATTTTTTTATAAAATTGCAGTTTTCCAGCAAATTAGTGGGAAATCATGATAGACTTTGAGTTTCAGACATCATACCCTTCAGAAAATTCATGCTAATGCAAAACCTGGTATTCTATCATCTTTCTAAGTTTGTAAGAGCAATATTTAAAAATTGTCCCTATTTTTGAGCCTTTGTCCCACTTTTATTTATGACTTTGTCCAGAAGTCTTACTCATAGAGGTTGAGAGGTATCCTTTCTAGTAGTCCATTTAAATACCTGGATCTTAAATAAAGGAACAACTGACTAACTAAATAAATAAATAAATAAACAAACAAGAGAACATTCTGCATATGGGTACAACATTCAATGTTGCTACCTCATGGCACTTAGCTTTCTAGACTGGTTTTAGCTGTGCTTATTTCCAAGTGGAATCTTCATGTTTGCCCTGATTTTACATAGATTGGATTCTTTGGATTCTCCCACCTTCTTATTGTGCAAAGTAAATCTAACATATGCAAATAAGTGTGTGTGTGTGTGTGTGTGTGTGTGTGTGTGTGTGTGTGTGTGTGTGTGTGTGTGTGTGTGTGTGTGCATGTGTGTCTAGTGTTTTTTCACTCGGTGAGGGGATAGTGTCCCACTTAGAAATAGTTTCACTGTCTTCCATCTATTATGTGCTGGAATAGTCCCCGACTCCCTAGAGAGCTTGAACTAGATTATAGAGTTTATCAGACAACTATATTACTCATCCATAATCTCCTGCACACTTTTTTAAAAATGTTAGAGGGCAGATTCTCAAAAGAAATTACAATAGAAAGGGGTTAGAAGTAACAGGGGCAGCCAGCTGTGTTTGCTATTATGTTTTTCAGGCTATAACACACCCACTGGCAAAACTCATTCTGATATTGTTAGCATTTAGTCAGTCTGGACTTATACAAAAAAACAACGATCTATGAGTTTAATCTAATTCATGTATAATTTCATACAGTGCCACATTTTGTAGACAAAATACCTATGTGGCAGGGTCTAGTGTAGTCAGTCAAAGAAATATATTTTAAATGCTTGCTGATGGCTAGAAATGAGCAGTGTGTCAATCATTACAGCGTGACACTTCATTATCTTGCAGTCCCTGTGTTAGTGCAATGAACAGTGCTCGAGGTAAAGTAGCTTCCATTTTTTTCCTTTTTTATAATAATGAAAAGCTGATATGTATTTCCGTTTCAACACATCGGTTTCTTGAAAATGTGTATCTGAACGAGCATTCTTAAGCATAAAGCAAACATCTAAGTTATCTGGTGTAGTAGTGGGTCAAAAGATGTGGTTAATTTATATCATGGAAAGGCATACAGTTAGAGACACTACATAAAGCTGCATAGCATGAGAGTAAGGAAAGAAGGAGAAATTA
This sequence comes from Protopterus annectens, assembly GCF_019279795.1. Lineage (NCBI taxonomy): Eukaryota > Metazoa > Chordata > Ceratodontiformes > Protopteridae > Protopterus > Protopterus annectens. The sequence goes on along the minus strand of NC_056735.1, from coordinate 1,576,192,548 downwards.
GAGAAGCAAAATTAAAATGTGTCCAATTGTTTACATTATTCATATATGCAAACAGCTTTCTGTGTTTAATATTAATCTCATGAAAAGGATCAAGAGAGAGCTCCTGTTATTTATATAAAATGAGGTGGCAAAATCAATTCTGAAATAAGATTCCTCTTTGGAAATTTTACAGAAGTTAATTTTATCAGAAACACGGACATAACTCAGATCTTAGCTGCTTAAATATGGTTCATATGTTACTACTAGGCTGACTGCTCTTGTAAGCCATGTTAAGACTAGCTAATCATCCCTTGTGAGACTCAAAGCCTGCACCTTGTGTTTATAAGGCAAACACCTTAACCATTATGCCACCCTCCCAAATGTCTGTGACTAAAATAAAATGCACCTATTATCTTATATTCCAACAAATCATTGCTAAGTTTTCTTATAATTTCTAGAAAATATTAACTAAGATCAGTGTTTTATATTCTTACTACATTTAATAAATTTCATGAGAGACACCTCCATCACAGAAGCCTTATATTTTCCTTTGCAATGATGGGCAAACTACTTTAAGAGCTGCTTAGGGAATCTGTGAGTATATCAGTTAAAAATCTGTGTGGAGAAAGAAATATAGGCTTTCAGACATGAAAACTCTTTCAAGATAATGATAAGCAGCAGGAAGCATGTACACAAAAAATTACATCGAAGCTGATATATGGATTTTATAGAATTCTGGTTCACTTTATTTTTCTAGAACCATTCGTTTAACGGTGTCAATTAACTCTTGTAGCTTGTAGTACTACTAAAATATGCAGTATTAGAAGCATTTGTGCAGAATGTTGCAAACAATTCTGCTAATTATTAAACACATAGTTAATCTTGAATTATTTTAAAATCTAGGGTCTGAAAAATCAATTTAAATAGTTAAAATTCAATGCCACTGAAAGCATAAATTCACAATAATGAATTTTAAAATCCCATATCTTTGAAAAGTTGAATTACAATAACATAATGTCAAATTACATTATGTAAATTCTCTCTCTCATTTGTGTTTATTCAGTACTACATATAGGCAGCAAAGCACATCCATTAACACATGTATTGTTGCTACTCTGTTCTTTTATTGCCTTATGTTCTTTTATTTGTAATGTGTTAAAGAGAGTCAGTTAATGAACTATGCATGGCTTGTAAGAGTTAAATGCTTACTGTTAAATTTGCTTGCCACGTAACTATATTTAAAGTGATTAAATGCCTGGTAATTACTAGAAGTACTTATCATACTGAAGACTACCATTTGTCTTGAATGGCTGAGTAAGAACTTACTGCCTGAATCTGTTCATTGAAACTAGGACATGATTCTTGTTAAATATTATGCTGCTTGCATGGAAACATGCTGTTACAGACAGTTGTTTCCTCCCAGGGGTAGCATTTGTCTTTGTGCACTGAATAAACCTTATCAGTCTAATGATGCTAACAGCCTGCATACATAAGCAACATTGCAGCTGGGAGTCAAATGTATATTTTCTTTTGTCAATTGCAGATTCACTTCTACCTCTTTATTTGTGTGATAATGTTCACAATATCAAGACTGCTTTAATATTTGCTTCTGCACTTTTAAAATGGCAAAAATAGCTTGACAGCAATGGAAAATATTTGAATAGTACTTATTTCCTTGAAATCTGAATCAAGTCATGTTTGCCATACTTTTCAATATTTATACAACACATGATTTTTACTGTTTGTTGGCAATAAATTGGTATAATAAATGTGGGGTTCACTACAGGTGGTTCAGTTTTAAGTACTCAGAAACAAAAACACTATCTTAAAGCACTTGAGCAGCTTGCAACTTGGCTAGACTGTTGGTCATGATCAAACTTAAATATACGTTTAGTCAAGGAACAATAAAAAGGGAGCACTGCTCATGCTCAGACTCGAACATCTGCTTGGGCAAGCAGCTGAGGGGAGTGAGTGGGGGTGTAGTAATAGGGGATGGAGAGGGATTTTAGGGTTAGAGAGCAGGAAGAAAGCTGTTAGTATAAGGGAGCAGGAAAGAGGTTTTAGGTTTAGAGAGTAGGCAGGTAATGTTAGGATTTGGGACTAATCTGGGAGTTTAAGGTGGGAACATTAGTATTTTAGATTTGGGGATCAAGGAATATAGGGTTAGGGGGGATGTGAAGGTTTTAGTGAGGGGCCAAGTAGTTGGATTGAGAATTGGGTAAGAGTTTTAGTTTTAGGGTTTAGGCTCTGGTAGGGCTATGTAGTTTGCATGATCAGGTGCTGAAATGGTAATGCGGAAACAGGAAATCAAGCAAGTGGGAGTTAGAGCACTTGCTTTTTTGAACATTTGGCAGCAAGTAAGAGTACCACAAACTACTAGCATGAAAATAGCTGTAGTAGACCCATAAAATGAGTATTTTGGAACAGTGCATATACTGGATGCTAATATATTATTTTTTTAAAGCAGATGTCTGTCAGGAACCCACAATGCTTTGCTGCCATAAACAATGCTGATGGTTTCTCTTACTGACATAATTTTGAAAGTAGATCTGACAGGAAATAAATACTTAAATGCATATGATGAAAACTACCTGCAAAGTGACCAAAGGATACTGGAATGAATGAATGAATGAATGAATGAATGAATGAATGAATGAATGAATGAATGAGTAAATGAATGAAGGAATGAATTAATGATTTTTTGTCTTTCAAAATAAATGATAACATTCACATCTAATTAATTAACCAGATTAAGTAAACCAGTCTTTCACTGAAAAGCACATATATTGGCAGTTTTAATTTTTTAGTGTAAGTAATCAATCAGAATGTGTTTGGGTGTTGGGGGGCTGTATTCACAGTACGGAAAAAACTGACTGCAGAACTTGATGCTCAAGCAAACAATGATTACAAATAATGCCTAACTCCCAGACAATGATCATGGCCTTCCTCCATGTGTATGATTTCTGTCAAGAATTGTAAAACCTGTTTTCTGTTGTTATTAGATAGTGCACTAATTGTAAGAACATATACAGGCATGGTTCAAATCTGTGTACATCTCACCTGACAGCTGTCATTTCATGTACACGTAACACAGTGCCATGTCCATCTGATTTATTCCATGCCTCACTGTTACCATGTACTGATAAATTCATTTTTTTTGCTGGTTTTCACTCCTCATCTGTACTATACATATTTTCCCTGTGCATTTTTCCTTCTGCTGCACAAAGTTTAACCATACCACTATTTTGTATTCACACCTCTTCTGAACACCTTCTCTTGTATATCATAGTCATACCCAAAGAGTCCCATTAACAATGCCAAAGTAATGATTTTGAACACAGGTATGTACATTGTTTTTGCCTGATATCAGTTTGTCTCTACCTCTGAAATGTATTTGGCAAGCACCTCTTTCCTGAATATGTTAGCATGTCTTGATGATATCCTTGTACCACATCAGGTGTTCAAACCCAGTGATTTTCACTTTGTTTGACTGAAATTGGGTTACCTGTTCCCTGAAATGTATTTGTCAGCTACCTCTCTACAGTACTCTGTTAGCATGCTTTCTAACAAACTGTTGTGGATATATTATTTAATAATGTCAAGGGGTCATACACAGGTATGTGCATTTTTTTTTCCTGACGGCAACTGTTCCATGCCATAGAAATGTATTATTTGACTCACCTCTTCTTCCTGTGCTTCTGTAGCATGCCCTGCATCTCTGTCAGTATGGAACATGTCAGTGACATCGGCAGGGTTTCAGTGCCATCCCTAGTTTTGCCTGTTTCACTGCTGTCTTGTGCTACATTCCCTGCAACATTAACTATCCTGGTATGATTGTGTCTTTTTTAAAAGTAGCTAAAAGGCCTCAGAGTGAGGTCTGCGATTACAGGACTGGGGGACTAGTTTGTATTTTTCTCCCAACCATTCCTCCCTTTTGTTCCTCTTTTTTTTTTTTTTCAAAATATTATTTTTATTCAATATTTTTGATGAAAAGAATTCCATAGTAGTTATGGTAATGAACAATACTAAATGCCATTTGGAAAACAGAATTTCATTATTTATTTATTTTATGTATTTGACATTTGCCTATTGAGGATAGTCCAACTAGGTCAACAGAACCTGTTTTCAGTGGAAGCCCAGGGAAATAAGCTCCATGTACAGACGTAAGTAGCAATTCAGATATAGCTTTCATATTTTACAATAACAGCTTTCATAATTTACAATAACATCTGAATAGGTTCAAAATTATGTATAAAGACAAGTGAGACATATGTAATTAAGATACAGCATGCATAATGTATATGTCATCGTTTTGGTTTGAGTGATGACAAACATATATAGAGAGAATATATGAGCTTAGCAGTACAGATGACAGGGTGTAGAAAATAGTATAATATTTTGGAATAAAATTGAATGCAGAGGTATAAACAATTGTATATATGGGAGAAAAAAAAGGAGTAGGTAAGATGAAATAGAAGTGAGATTAGCCTGGAGTAGAGCAGGTGCAGAGCCATGTATTAAGTAGATGTTGTTTTAATGATGCTTTGAAGCTTGCTAGGCTGTGAGTTGATCTAATAGCAACAGAGAATTCCTTACTTTTGTTACAGAGTATGAGTAGAGACACTGTCCTAGTTTTTTTTTTTTTTTTTATGTGAATGTTTGTTGATATTTAGCAGCTTTTGTCCTCAGATCTTAGCGTTCTGTTTGATTGGTACAGTTGAATTAGGTTGTTTAGTGATGGACAGGTAGAGGGATTGTAGAAAAAGTTATGCAGTGTTAATACTTGGATGTATTGGAGTTGGTTGGGGAGTTCAAGCCACTTAAGTTCATGTAAAGGTCTACAGTGATGTATGCAGTATTTAGAGTTTTTGGCAACTTTGCCACTTTGCTATAGCACTGTTCCAGTTTGGACTTAATGGAAGTTTGGAAGTTGATGAAAATGGTGGCACCGCTGATCAGGAAGGGGAACAAGAAAGTTTTAGCCAGGGTGATTCTGGTTGAGGTGTTTAGGAAGTGTTTGTTTCTGTAGAGAAGTCCTAATTTCTAGTAAAGTTTCTTAATATTTTGCTGGATGTGGAGGTCGAATTTCAGTTGTTTATCGATAATGACTCCAAGCAGTTTGGTGTGCTGTACTATTGCAATGGTTGTGTTATCTGTCAAGTATATTAGGAATTGCTCTATGTCTGATGTGGGATTTTTTGGGTGAAAGAGGATGAGTTTGGTTTCCTTAGGGTTAAGGAAAAGTTGTGCATTTGTTGGCCAGGTTTCATCGGCAGTAAAGGACTTTTGTTTGATGGATAGTAGTTCAGGAAGTGCGTGAGAGGGTCAGAGAATAGTAAAATTGTCAGCATATTGAATGAGAGTTCCAGGAGAAGAGGAAATATGTAGGTCATTTTTCAATATATTAAACAGTAGGGGACCAAGGATGGAGCCTTGTGGGACACCTATAGGGTTACTGAGAAAGGGGTAAAGTTCAGTTGCCCATTTTATGGCTTGTTTCCTATCATGTAAGTAACTCTGAAACCATTGTATTGTGATATGAGAAAAGTATAAATTGTAGATTGTGTCCAAAAGTAGGGGGTGAAAAGCAATGTAAAAGGCTTTAGAGAAGTCAAGGAATACTGCAGATACACAATTTCCAGTTTCCCTAGCCCTATTTGCAATGTCTATAAAGGATATTAAGGCAATGGATGTGCAATGGTAAGGGGGTAAACTGTGTTGAGTTGATGTGAGAAGATTATTTTGGAGAAGAAACTGTATAAGCTGCTGGTGTATACATCTTTCAAGAATTTTGGAGATGGAAGATAAAATGGATATGGTACAGAAATTGACAGGTTCTGTGGAGTTTCTTCCTTTGTGGTTGGGATTTATATGTGAAATTTTCCATATGCTGGGGACTAGAGATTCAGATATAAACTGATTGATTAGGATACTAATTGGGTAGGTGATGGATTCGGCAGCTAGTTTAAGGTATTGGAGTAGGAGATTTTCAGCTGAGATGAAGCAGGGTTTTCATTTTAGCAGTAGCCTTTTTATAGTAGTTTATGTATGAGCTGAAATGAGAACATGGATGTGTTGTCTTTATGGACTTTATTTCTGTTATTTTGGTCAGGATCAGAGCTAGTAGCGGAGGTATTATTGGCAGTGGATATGGTGGTGGAGAGGATGGGTCTGGTGTTGGAGTTCTTCATCAGTAGGTCTGTTATAGATTTTGTAAAGTACTTGTTGAAGGCTTCAGCTACTAGAGATGAAGAGGGATTCTGGTGTTGAACAGTGTTCCTTATTTGTACCAGGGTTATGTAGGGTTGATATGGAATACCAGCTATTGAGTAATTATATTATTAGTAATTTATTGACTTGTGTTTATTGTCTTTAAACATGATGTAAGTATGAATTTGAAATGGAGAATAGTTTTTTCATACATTTATATATTATATACACATTTTTGTAACATAAATTTTTTTTATTTTTTTTACATTTTATTTTATATATTATATATATTATATATATATATATTATTATTATATTATGATATAAGTGCCTAAAAAAATCTAGGAAGACAATAAATATTGATTTTTTATATATGGTTTGTGTTGCTGAATATGCACTGTCTTTAAGTGTTTTTTGCACTTTTTTAAATGATTGACTGTTCTGAAGAAGACTGGGTCCAGTTGTGAAAGTGCTTAACTGTTACAGGATTGTGGAATAAAAATTTGAACTTTCATTTTACTTGATATGGAATACCAGAATTTTTTAGGGTTGTTTTTGTGTTTATGCTGAAGGTAGGAATAATAAGTTTTTTTTTTTTTTTTTATTATCTTTATTCACTAACTTTTTTACATTGTTGTAGAGTTGTTTGAAATGGATGAGACTTATATCAGTTTTATTTTGCTTCCAGGTGTCCCAGGCTGTGTCTCTTAGTTTCATAATATTTTCTACATTCTTTGGTTAACCATGGGGCCCTATTCTTTTTTATTCTTTTTGTATGTACAGGGGTAAGGGTAATAAGTATATGTAGGAGTATGGTATTGAAGTAGTGGACGTCTTCATTAAGAGGAAAATGTTTTAGAGGAGTCCATTTTATTTTGTTTAGTAGAGCATTATTTGTTGACTGAATTTATATAAGCTTTGGACTGATTTCATAGTATGATTTTTGGGTTGGTGAATGTTGGTTCTGATGGCAAATGTTGAAAGATGGTCACTGTGGGAAGTAAAGATGGTGCCTGTGGTGGAAAAGTAGGATGGATATGATACTAGTATCCAGTCTAGTGTAGATTGCTGAGTGAAATTTTTATTATACCTAGTTGGGCTTTCGATAAGTTGTGAAAAACCATAGAGATTTATACCGTTCTTGGGCGAGTTAGATTCAATAGTTTGCCAGTCTAAGAGGAGAGCTGACATGATTGGCATTAATTAGCTAATTACCAGTTAGATATATAATAGCAGGTGATTTTACATTTTGTTTGTTCAAGGTTTGACAAAGCCTTTTGGCGAAAGCGCTTACCTTCACATGTGTCTGGAATAAAAGGATATCTTTTTATTTTGTCTCTGGATTCTATCTATCTGCTGTTGGAATTTTAAATACTATCATTATTAGAGACTACAGTTCGAGTGAAGAGATATATGCTGAAATTTTGATTCTGTGCTGGTTTGCTCCTGAGCGTTTATATTTATTACAGTTTGCCAGTCTATGTTCATGTTTCCTAGGATGACAGTCTCATGTTTGATTGTTTGGGAGGTCCAGGACAGTCTTTCTTCTAGAACTGGTATATTGTGTCCTGGGGGAATATATACTACTATAATGCAGATTTGGTTGATTTTGTTAAAGTTTAGGAAGGATATTTGTAGCACAGAGCAAGAAAAATTGGGGCTTTCCTTAGTGTAATGTGTAATGCTGATTGAGGTAGGATATAGCAGGGTTACCCCTTCACCTTTCTTTTTAGGTGTGTCTAGTCTGGCTATTGCAAAATTGGGAGGTATAAGTTTGTAGTCTGTTATGTTAAGGTGTAACCATGATTCTGTTAAGGATAGTATAGCAGGTTTATTTTGGTCTATCCAGGCATGTTGTGGGGATATTTTTTGCAGAGACCTCTGAGGTTAAGTGTTATTATGTTTAGGTTTCTGTGACATGCATTATTGTATGTGTTAGTGGGAGGCCCTGGGTTTGGGTGTATGTCTCAGCTTTGTAGCAGAAAGGAGATTAGGTATGAGTACAGTGAGTTGTATTTTTTTATGTGAGGTGGCTGAGAGGGGTATAAGGTAAGGTTTACTGTATGTTGTGGTAAAGTGTTTGGGAAGTGAGAGATAGGGAAGCGTGTAGAGAAATATTTGGGGGGAGATGTCTGAGAAGTTACTTTAGATGGGTGACAGGTGGTGGATGTTACTGATGAGTAATGACATGCAGGAGCTTGAGAAGTTATTGCTGTTGCAAGAGCTAGGATTATTAATAAAGTGGTTAGACAGAATACTAAAAGCATTCCTAGTATTGACAGTATTTTGCAATGAGTTAGTATGTTTGTAGTGAGGGACAGGAGACTTATATGTAGTAGGAGATGTACAAATTTTAGGGTTTAGTAATCCTTGAAACTGGGTAGATGGGGATGATTATAAGTGGTGCTTTTGTGATTGGTGGTTAGAGATTGTGGGTGGAGGATAAATTTTTAAGTGTGGGGTGATGTGAATGGTGTTTAAAAGGAGATGTGAGTAGAGTGTTTAAAGTATAAAAGTAGGAGTAGAGGGGATGGGTAGGAAATGGAAGTACGGTAGGTGAGCAGAGTGAGCCCAAGAGAGGATGAACAGAGCAGGTTGCACATGATCTGAGTTTCTGGACACAAAATAAACAATCAGTAAGTGAAGGGAGCTCTAACTGGGCTGCAGTGGGTAATGGGCAGTGCTGCTGAACTTGTGAGATAAGGAAATGATTTAGGGTGTAGTGCTGTTTTGCAGAAGCAACTTACTTAAACAAACAAACTGCCCAATAAAACTATTTACAAATTGAAACAGATGACAATAACCAACAGATTCCTCAAAACTTGCAGTTATATGATTATTAATATGATTGTGATTTACAAGTCAGGAAAAACCCAATTAAGCTGTCTAGATGGATCTGAGAGTAATATTTGTTCATTGCCAGATTGTGATAAAACTAAATATACCCTTTATAATGTGTTATCTTATTATTACTATGAGCCTGTTCATTGTGTACTCTTATATGAATATACATGTGCAAATCTATTTCATATTGCAACTATGAGAAGTCTGAGAATGACATTTAAAATTCTGTTCTAGGTTTCTATAATTTGTTTTTGATGTATTTTATGTTTTGCTTTGTTTAAGTGAATTAATATGTATGATAGCCATAGATTTAAAGTTTCCCCATGAAATTGTTGTTATGCCTAACCTGCTTTGTGGTAAATAGTATTTCACTAACATAAAGATTGTTAATGATTTTTTTTTTCAAAATAGCACCTAACCTTTAGGAAAGATATGTAGTAGAACTAATTGCCAGTTCCAAGTTGTAATATGAGAACTTGCGTCAACCAACTTACTGTATACATGATCCTGTAAAGTTTTAGGGTATGGGTATGCCCAAAGGATGTGTATTAAGTCTGCATTGTCATTAGAACACACGTTACATTGATTTGATGACTGGGGATTGAAATAGACTAACAGGAGTTAAATAGGTGTTGCAATCAATAATTAATTGGGTATAATTTTTGATGGGGGATACATTTGATATAAAGCATTATAGTTGTTTTGATTGTGTTGTTCTGTAATTTTTTTATCTAATTCCTGCCATGTGTTGTATATTTGGTAAATGTTGTTAAATCTATACATTTGGATTAGTTTATAAGTTTGATAAATAGTTTTTTTCTTTATATAATGTATTAATTAAGTTAGTGTGGAACTATAATTCATTTATGGTGGTTGAATCAACTTCATATATCTATTACATATATCCAAACCCAACAATTTTGTTGGCAAATCACTATTCCACCACCAGTTTGCTAAATACTAGAAATCCATTCCACTAGGAATATGACAAGAAAACTCTTTAAAATCATCTAAAACTCAACTAAAGTCCTATCTACGCATTTGCCAGCTCTTCTTCTTCTTTCAGCTTTTCCCCAGTTAGGGGTTGCCACAGTGGATTACCTGTCCGCTCATGATTGTCAGTGGAGTTTTACAGTGTCGAGTTGCCAGCCCGGCACCCAACCTTCCACACAAGGCACACACATGCACACACTCACACCTAGGGCCAATTTAGAGTGTCCAATCCACCTATAGCATGTCTTTGGGATGTGGGAGGAAACCAGAGCATCCGGAGGAAACCCACGTGACCACAGGGAGGACATGCAGACTCTGCACAGAAGGCACCCCAGCTGAGGATTGAACTGGAGAACCTCTTGCTGTGAGGGGGCAGTGCTAACTGCTGCACCACCATGGCCACCTTACTCATTTGCCAGCTCTATACATGTGATATTCCTGGATAATCACCAAACACTTACAGTTACCACTCTTTACAATCTCTAACTAAATGACTATCATTTATCCTTGTCTACTACTATCTCCATGTTTCTTTTACATGGATTTTCTCAATGTTCCTTCATATTTGTAACCATCTTCATCCTATAATTATTTCACTGTTGCCTATTCAATATCTGTTTCCAGCTCATTCCATTTGAAAGTAACTAGACTCTTATAAATGTGATATTAGCTAATATTTTACTGCAGTCTTCATTTACCTGTCATGTTCTCATTAACTGTCATATCATTACAATTCTGTGTATGTAACATTACTATTCTATGTACATTTAGCATTTTTTGAACAATGAGAGGGTAGCCTAATGGTTAAGGTATTTGCCTTACAAACACAAGGTGCAGGGTTTGAGTCTCAGAAGAGATAATTGGCTAGGCTTACAATGGCTCGCAAGGGCAGTTAGCTTAGTACTAAACTATGAACCTATGTCATATCATTACTAGTCTGTGTATGTATGTATGTGCATTTATTATGTAACGCCTGTGAAAGTGCTTTATACTTATTTTGTAAAATAGAACATTTTTTCCTAGGTTTCTTCTGAAAATGTGACTTGTCCCCAGTTGTAATTTCCTGGTAAACAAATGAAAGAAATGAAATATCTTTTGAGAAAAAATATTCATAAATTTTACTTAGGAACATAGTGTACCATTTAGATAGAGCTACTTTTCTCTTCATATCTTTTAAAGAGTGGATATCAGTGTTCATCAAGTTCCATTTTACTTTATCAGTCAATAGAAGATATTACGATAAATCTATCATTTTGTTATTGATTGTGAGAAATTATTTTTAAGAGGTTGCAACAAAATAGTGTTAAAGTTTTCATAATATATATAAAAAGAAAAACAAACTGAACTGAATGCTAGTTTGGTGCTTTCATTCATTTTAATGAAACAAATATCATCAGAACAATATAATCAATAAAAATAACTTCATATACAAAATTTGTATTAATTAATTACTTTTTTTAATTTATTACTTGTATTGTTCTGTTGAAGTATTTGTCATTAAAATGAATGAAAGCACTAAAGTAACATTCAGTTTGTCTGAGCAGTTTTTCTTGTGCTTTTTGTCATTTTTGTTTTTATTTAGTTTTTGTTCTGTTTTACACCGGGTTTTTAAGTCTTTTAGTTTTCATAATATATTGAAGGATGGAATAAGTTCAACTGATATATTATCTTTCATAGTTTTATGCATTTTTAGGTAGAAAGGAAGAGTTACTCTATTGAAATTGTAAGATTTAAGGGAATTGCTCCAGGTTTTAACCCAGACAAAGTAACATTGATTATGTAATGTATCTGCATGTATAACACTGAAAGTCTTACTGAGTTAACTATTAAATAATATAGTAGAAATATGAAAGGGCAAGTCCACCATTTGGTTTAGGAACTGTCAACTTATCATAAATAATACTTACAGATTTAAGATGCCATACGAATTTTATTAGAATTTATTTGACTTGATTGAAGAACAGCTTGGTATAGTAGAAAATGCAGAAAACTTACAAAAATATAATTCTGGAAATATGTTCATCTTTGTTATAGATACATTTGAAAGAAAGGAGATATTCATAGCTCTTCATCCAACTATAACAGTTAGGAATTACTATAAAGCAAGTTACCTATTATTAAGTGATTACCTAACAGAAGACCTGTACAATCATGTTAATAGATGCATAGAGACAGCTTTGTTTACCAGAAAGAAGCCCAGAAGAAACTCAAAAACAAACCACCCTGGTATAATCTAAACATCAGCAAATTACACAATGATCCCAGTAGCTCGAGCAAAAATGTAAAGCTGAGTCCAAGAATCAAAAACCACATAGGCAGTATAACCTTGTTTATTGCAGATAAAAATCACATGGAGCTCCAAAAGGAAAAAACAGGTTTAGCGCTTTCATCTGCCAACAGCAGACTTCTTCTTGGCAGATGAAAGCGCTAAACCTGTTTTTTCCTTTTGGAGCTCCGTGTGATTTTTATCTGCAATAAACAAGGTTATACTACTTATGTGGTTATTGATTCTTGGACTCAGCTTTACATTTTTGCTCGAGCTACTGGAATCTTTGTTGGCCGTTTGTTCCTGTTCTTTGGCTTTTTATTTGCTTGGTTAGCAAATTACACAATGAATGGAAAAAGTCATAGCTGAAATTAGAAAGTGCCCAATAAGATAAAAACTCTCTCATCAGGTTAAACATGTAACTAAGAGAGCAAATTACATTTGTCAAAGCCAGTTCTTAGCTAAAGATAGCTTCCAAAGACAACTGCAAGACCTTCTTTAGCTATGTCCAAAACCTCAAAGGCAGTACACAACAGTGCATAAAAATTATATTAATGGAGCCATGTTCACAGAACTGGAAAATATGACCTATCTGCTGGCTGACAAATTCAGCTCAAATTTTACTGCTCCCCCCAGCCACTCCCCAAGTAATACCATCAAACACAACCCTTCCAACTTTCACTGGGGTCCAGATCCTAAATGCACTCTCTTTTAGGGTAAGAACACCACATTGAAATGTCCTGATAATATCTCTGAATAATTTCTAAATAGCTTGTAGTATGACCTATCTGAACCTTTAGATTCACTGTTTAACCATATGCTCCAGGCTGACTTTGTGCCATATGAATGGAGGACTGCAACAGTCATCCCTCTGCACTAAGGTGATCCACCAATAGAATTTAGGAGCTATGGATCCATAACTCTCACTAGTCTCATATGCAATGCTATGGAAAGAATTATCATGGCTATGATTAGTAATGACAAAGGAAACCTTCAGACACTGGATCCAACACAGTTTGGCTTCCTCAAAGGCAGATCATGCCTACTCAACCTAGTGGACGTCTTTGAAAAAAATCACCATGGCAAAGGATGAATGCAAAACAGTACATTCTGTCTACCTTGATCTGGCTAAGGCATTTGATACAATACCACACTTGGGCATTGCAAATAAACTCATGCAATTAGACATTATCCCCTATGTTACATGCTTTATAGTCAGCTGGCTCACAGGTAGGACCCAGGAAGTTACAATAAGGAATTCCATCTCAACAAAAAGGCCAGTCATTAGTGGAGATCCTGAGGACACAATGTTGGGCTTGTTCCTTTTTAGCATTCACTTCTTGGAGGTCAAAGCCAATGTCAAAGACCTCTGGCTGACCAAAGTTTGCAGATGACTGCAAACTTGGAGCAGTCATAGAATCCCCAAGATACTAACATTCTACAGGAAGAACTGACACAGACAAATGACTGGTGCCAACGCTGTGGCTTAAAATCAAATGCCAAGGAATGCATAATAGTAATCTTTGGAAAGTCAGACACCTTCAGAAATAACTTTATTGATAACATGTCCCTAAGAGCTGACCCAGTAGTCAGGGATTTGGGAACATATGTGGACAGTAACCTGGCTTTCAACCAACATGTGTCTAAGATAGTAAGGAAATCATTCTATGTTGCTCAACTTTTAAGAAAGGGCATGGTGTTTAGGTCCAAAGAAGTCATTGTTCTTCCATGTTCATCCCTCATTAGACCCATCATTGAATATAATGCCCCCTTGGAGTGTACCTGACCAGATACATGAAACTACTGTAATGTCCACTGAGGTTCCTCAGAAAAGGATTACAGGGTGTAAACAACATGTCCTGTGCAGATTGCATCAAAGCCTTATCTCTATATTCAATTTCTTACAGCCTGTTGAGAGGTAGGCTGCACCTGGCATACAATGCATTAATCGAGCTCACTCTAATGGACCTTTTGCAGATCCACAAAATAAATAACATCAGAACTACGCAGTCTAGGAACTTGAAATGGACTTGCAACATAAATAGGACACGCTTGAGGAAATGTGTATATCTCATAGAATTCTACTCCTTTGAAACAAGCTTCCCATCCATGTGAAACAGGACTCTTCTATAACTCTGTTCAAGCATAACTTGGACTAATTGATGAGAAGCTGGAAAATTTTCCAGGGTCTAGCACCTGTGTTTCTAATGGACAGAAACAGTCTGAAAATCATACCCTGGCATACATATACAGCTTAAAATAACCTCTAAGACTCAAAACACTTGTAGGATACATTTGGGATGCATGGCTAAACTTATAAAAGTCCCATTGGTTGTTAAACTTGTATACACCTACGAACTTATAAGGAGGGACTGACACAGGCAAATAACTGGTGCCAGAGCCATGGCATAAAACTCAATGAAAAAAATACATAATTATACCATTTGGAAATATGAGCACCCCTGCAAATTACAACATCAATAAAACTCCCGTAAGAGTGCCCAGTAGTATGAGACTTGAGAACTCAAGTTGAGAGTAATCTGAAGTTTGATTACCATGTGTCTGTGATGGTGAGAAAATCGTCCTACATGGCATAACTTATAAGTAAGGGCATGGGGGGTCTATGTTCAGCCATCGAACAGAAAAAGCATTGCATGTCCTGTCTCATCGAGCATGCTGTTCGTTCAGCCATTTCAGTAAGATCATATTACAGTTGTGATCAGGAAATTTCCTCACTTTAGTGTGATCTCAGAGTCAGTGTATATAATTAGTGAGGGGTGTGGGGGTGCAGACCCCACATGAGAAGTTTTACTAAGCAGCATTTTCAATGTAATGCCGTTCGGTGATTTTTCCTTTCGATGGGCGAGCATAGACCCTGGGCATGGCATCCAGATTTAAAGAGTTCATAGTCTCACTATACTCAGCTCTCATTAGATCAATAATCAAGTAGAGTGCACCCTTTGGCATGTTCCTGTTAAGGCATTTGCAGTAACTGGAGCAGCTACAGAGTTTCCTCAGTAAAAGAATACAGAGTGTAAAGTTTATGTCCTATGCGGAATGCCTCAAAGCCCTATCCTGATACTCAGTTTTCTACTGACTACTGAGAAGTGATCTTTGCCTTACTTACAAGGCATTTCTGATCCAGCCATGATGGATTTGTTACACATTTGTAAAACACACAGCACTAGAATTACTTGTTCTAAGGATCTAAACCTCAACTATGACATAAACAAAGCACATTGGAAGGACAGCTATGTACATCTCACAGATCATCCATTCGCTGGATCAGACTACCTACTCATATGAAGCAGAGCACTTCCATAAGCCTAATCAAATGCAGTTTGGACCAATGGACTAGAAATTGCTAATTCACCCTGGCTTATTGTCTGTGTTCCTTATGGATTGGGCAATTTGTAGATGCCCTAAGGCACAGGCATATACCTAAGCCATTCTACTCCTTTGGCATTGATAATTTGGAAAATTAGGGCATGAATGGCTTGCTTTAAAAAGGCTCAAAGGCCATTAGCCTAGAAACCTCCAACCATCCTATGATCCTGTGAAAATAAATCTGTTTTCTGTTAGTTGATCAACTGAAGAGTATATTTTACAAGCATGTTAACTACAGGGGATAGGGGGGGGGGTGCTAAAGGTCTGTAATTTGCCACCTCAAGGGATGTGCCATCATTATATAATAAAGGATTGCTTCCAGACTTTTGGGGCTATAGCTTTTCAAAGAGAGTGACTTATTAGTATAGAGACTGGATATGCAATGGCATCTGCAGCTAGTCCAAGA
This sequence comes from Protopterus annectens, assembly GCF_019279795.1. Lineage (NCBI taxonomy): Eukaryota > Metazoa > Chordata > Ceratodontiformes > Protopteridae > Protopterus > Protopterus annectens. Next base: position 1,576,176,463 of record NC_056735.1, on the reverse strand, counting down.
TATCCTTCTGGAAACCTGTCTGTTGCTAGGAAGATCGGTTTAAGTTTTGAAATAAGTTTTTTTATTATCATTATGCTTGTAGGAGCTGTAATAAGTGAGATTATAGAAGTGGCACTGTCTATATTACCTACTATTGTAATGGGTGTACTGAATGAATTAAGGAATTTAGCATGATTTATGCAGAATTAATTAAATCTGCATTTTATGTTATAGTTTGTTTCATCTATGAACAAATAAGGTTGTGATTTTTAACAGGCTGTAGAGTAATATTGTATTTATGGTACTCTCATGTTTCACAAATTCTGATATTGTGACTGATTGTTGCATTTTCTAAATGTTTGTGTTTTTTTTTCTAGATGTATCTCTGTTGTTCATCAGTTTTTTTTTTGTGTTAACCATGGTGCACATTTTGATTTGATTCATTTTCTGCATTAAGGTGAAAACAATTTAATATGGAGAGGAGGGTTTTGATTTGCAGAGTTAATGCATCATCTAAAGGTAGTATTTTAGTGGCTCCCAGCTGCTACACATAAGGATAGGCAAGAAAGTTTCCTTATCAGATTTGATTGTACCTTTGACTGTTTTATATTTGATGTTTCTATGAATTGTGTTGTATTTCCATATGCTGAAGTTTGGGTTATGATCACTAAATGTACCAGGAATACATCCTGCATGAATAATTTTTCTGGGATCAGATGTTAATTTTCTGTCCAAGATATGTCCTTTTCCAGTAACCCTATCCCTTTTTGTGGTCAAATGCATTAGCTGTGTTAATCAATATAGACTGATAGTGGGGTGAATAGTTTCACGAGTCTTCTTGGGCCAGTCAATATTAAATTCAAGTAGACTTATTGTTTCTAGAGCTATCTTTGTAGTTAGCCAATATAGTGCATATTTAGTGGTTGATTCTTCACACTAGGCAGTACATAGAGTGCTGCTGAACATTTTTTAATTAATTTTAAGTGTTAAAGCTAAGATTTCAATCTTATCAATGTTTGTTGTTTATATGGGTATACAACGAGGTCAAAAACTTTTAAAATAAAAAAAAAGAAATACCAACAGCTCTTTTACTAGCAAAATCATTATGCATAATGTTGTAGCCTGCAGGCCATATTTCTTCATCTTTTTTGTGTGACGTAAGCCAGGTTGTTGTTACTGCAATTATGTCAGGGACGAAGGGAGATATCTCATTATGCAGGCCTCTTATTCTATTCCATACTCTGCAGGCATTTATATGATATAGTTTTAATCCAGAAGGGCTGATACAGAATAGTTTTAATCCAGAGGTGGTGCTCTAGAAAAGTGTATTAAGATTGCTGAAGACAATACTATGTATGGTAGGACATGGATTAGGGTGAATGTCCCATATTTTAGAAGCAATTTGTGTTTAGATTTACAACAGTGTTTGATCTTCTGCAGCAATGACTATTAAATCAAAATGCTAGATTTTTTAGATAGATATTTTAAGACTAATGGGTCAGTTGTGTTAGAGCTGAATATTTGTTTGTTTATTTTTGCATTACAAACTGGCTTTAGATTGAGTTATTCTGCAGGATTATAAGGGTAATAGAAACATAATGTATTAAGTAGGCTGTGTTAGTTGGTGACTAGAGAGTGAAGAATATGAAAAAAATAAATAAAGCCTTACATTCTACTATTTTATACAAGTAATGTTTGTATTTTGGTTGCATTTGCCTTGCCATCATAGTGTAGTAGAATGATGCCTGTTTTTTCCACAGTATAATGGTGAATGGTGATAGTGGTGATGAGTAGGTTGAACTCTTGAGTTTGGCATCCTTTGGATGAGATGTTAAAGCAAGGTCCCTTCTGCTTCAATTGGTGGAGCTTAGGTGGATGTAAAGGATCCCATGACACCTATCAAGAAAGAGTGGGGGAAGTTCCCTGGTGTTCTGGTCAAATTTCCCTAGTGGTAAAAACATCACCCTGGGTCTCCAATGTAAAAGGGTTATTGGGCATGTAGGACTAACATGGTCAACTGAGAATATATAAATAAATAACTGCTAAGAAAGCAAGAGAGAATTATGTCACCATCGTAGTATGCAATGCCTTTAACAGAACCAAGTAAAATGATACAGACTGAAGTAAAACTCTTAAAGATAGGGTTAACATCTGCAAGGCCTCCTTCCTGAGCTACCAAAAGTAGCACAGTTATCAGTGCTTCAGCAAATATAAGGGCTAATCATGGAGACATTCATATACCTGTTTGGGGGTCATTGAAATAGAAATGGCTAGCAACCTAAGTTGGGGATTTCTTGTTAAAAGTCAGACTAACAGCAGGGCTTTATTTAAGCAGTCTGCTGATTTTGTTTTGTTTGAAACTGCTTTTTGCTGTCAGTAGGTAAACAGTTCACCTTTGCCTGAAGCACATTCAGATTGGTGGTGGGGTAAACCCTGAACTCACAGCAGTGCCTATGGAAATAGAAAATATTAGATTAGGAGCTTCCTATGTGTTGCTGCAAATACAAAATATCTGGTTTGCATATGTCTAAAAGTGTCTGAGTACTATACAAAATAGAGCAGTACACAAGGAAAGCAAACAAGGTCAATACATGGATAGTGCAAAATATCAAAGTAACTGCTGCCTTCAAACTTCTAAGTACTAGTTTAAAGAAACAGGACACAAAGCAAAATTGGGGAAAAATAAAGTAGCGAAGGGAGGAGGTAAGAACTGGCAAGGGTAGTTTTTGTTGTGTTGATGAGAGTTTTTTTGGCTCTGTAAGCATTTTTAGTATTTGATGAGTTTTCTATGGAATTTTGTATATGCAGGTTATATTTAAGATTATCATCCACTATCCTCCCCAATTTGCTATGAGAAGTGATTTCACTGGTTGTGTTACTAACAGAAGATTTTAAAATTTGTTTTTTATGGAAGGGGGATTTGAGAAAAAGAGAACTATCTTGGGCGGGTGTGTTGAGAATGAGTTGCAAGTTATAAAGCCATGTTTCAGTGGCATTTAAAGCTTCCTGAATAATTTTTTGGAGATGTGCCAGGTTTTCAGATATCCATTAGTGTGGAGTCATCTGTCTATTGTATTAGGGAGGCCTGTTGTATGGTTGTGTGGAGGGTGTTCATGAGAATGTTAAACAGGAGTGGACCAAGGATAGAGCCTTGTGGTACACCAGTGTTGATTGGGAGGTACGGAGAGAAAGTGGAGATCCATTTGACTGTTTTTCCAAATTTTGAATCAAACAAATCTGAAAGTCCTTTTTAAAATACTTTAGAGTAAATCTATTCTGCAAAAGCAGAATGTATGTGTAGTATTACATGAATGTTCCAGTCCTAGTTTCTATTACCACACACACTCACACACACACACACACACACACACACACACACACACACACACACACACACACACACACACACATATACACACTCACACATTCTCACATAAACACAACCACACATTCACACAAACATTCACCTATAGTCCTAATACTCCTAAGACGTCTCATTCCTCTGCAAAACATTGACTTGCTGTGATGTGTTCTGCACTTGATTAAATGCTGTTTTTATTTTTAGATATTTTTTCTCTGCATTCCAGTCTTAGTTTCAAACTTTTCTCTTTCTCCTTTTGTCCCTGACTAATTTCCCTTTAACTTCCTCTTTATTTTTTTTCTGCTGTTCTCATCTTAGTTACATATTTTTCCTCTTCTGCTTCCAATATCACTTTGTATCTCTACAGCTTTTAACTCTCCACGTTGATACAGATAAAGATGGTGCATTGCAATAAGATTGTCTTTAAACAACTTTTCACGCATGTAAGCAGTCATGACAAAATTAACAAACGTTACTTTCTTTGTACTACACATTGTTCCTTGTATATATGGTATATGATGTGTTGTTCGGCATATTGTAAACTTACATAACTGAATGTTGTGATAACTTTCCAGTAAGCCTATATGCAATAATATTCTGAATACAGCAGACACTTGAAGGATGTTGACTATGTGTACGGTATTATTTATTATCTTATTAATTAATGCTTTGTTGTCTGAGAGATGGAAGAAGCCATTTCCAGTGGATGAGTATTGAGGAAAGGCATATTTCATATACATTTGCTAATATGAATTTAATAAATGACTTGATATTCCTACACAGACACTAATGAGTCCTCACATTGGGGATATACAGGGAGTATTTTGATGGTGAAGGAAATGAGCACATAGCTCATCCGAAAGCATAGAACCGTTGATAAACTCCATGTTTACATTTATACACGAACTGCTGCACTTTGATTTTTGGCTTATAATGACTCCAAAAATTAAGAGCAGCAATGTAACATGAAGAGATTGGGAAGGTAGTCCATTGCTAAAGAGTTGTCTGCAAATGGAGTTAGCATCTGAGATGCAGAAATACAGAGACAAGAAACATCATGCTGCTGTGTGAGAGGACATATAGATAAGGAAAGGCACATTGACACTAACAAGATAGCTACCCACAAAATACACCAATAGACTTTGTTTGGGAATTCAGCATCTGAAATATATTAGTTCAACATCTGAGATACAGTAGATTAGAAGCAGGACGAGGTGCATTACCCGGTAAAGGACACAGTGATAGGAAAAAAGTACATTTTTACTAAGTATGAACTCAGTTTTTCCTGATGATGCTTTATAAAGAACACGCTGGTTTTCCAGAGTAGCTCTGAAGTAATGGATCCAAACAAGTCCTGTATGTTGAAAGGTTATCACCAACTTCACAATGATATTTTTCCTGTACTGCACCACTCTGCATCAAGATTAGCAATTTCTGTGGATGTCACCAGACATTTATCAGTTTACAGTATTCTGCTACTTGCCTTATTCTGCTTAGATCTCTAGACTGAGTGTAATCTTTGACTTTACCTTCATGCTAAGATGCTGTAGTCATATTAATTTACTCCCCATACCCTCCAACCAAAGGTAGTCTGAGCTGTACATTATGTTCAGTGAACAGCAACAGCCCACACTCTGATACAAGCACTTACCTAGGCATAGATTATTAACTTGTCCCTCACAATGTAGATTGCAAATTTTGCTCAAGTAAATTACAGATATCACAACAATACTATTGCCTGTAATGGTTTCTGTTCTCTACTCTCTGTCACCACTGACTGTATTATTATTGGCTGAAGAGTCACAGATTTTCTGTTCCATAACATTGAATAATTTATAATAATTGTGTATAGTTGCAGATATATGTATATAGTTTTTTTTGTATATGATGTGGATGGCTGCATTGTTTAGTGTTGCCTTGTCATATACCCTTTGCATGACATGGTTTATTGTTGTTACATTATATCATGTTTTAGGTATCAAATACATTTCTTTATGACAAAATATATAATCAGCTAACTTTTACATTAAAAACTCTACTACTAAAAGCATGATTGTTCTTAATATCAATAGTTTTGTGGAACAATTAGTAACTTGGCCAAAGGTTCATAGGTCAGCACTAGGCTGTTGATCCAAAGGGCCCTTAATAGCCTAGTCACAGTACCCAAAATTGTAGCTACCCATTGTCAAACACTCTACCAGGACATGCAGCTGACTAAAAACTATTAGCAAGATTCTTAAGACATGTTCTGAACATCTACTCAATAAAACTTTTAAGGGATGGTGACATAAACAGCAACTGAGACATGTAAATTCTGATGTTTGAGCCATAAAGTTCCTTTATTTAAATGTCCAAGTAAGAATACCCTCTTAGGATTCCAAACATTACTGCAATATATTAAATGACATACACTGGCAGACTCAGAAGTATAGATTTGGCTTTATATACAAAGCAAAAAAATCACAGTCCAGGTTTCTTTCTTTCTTTTACTAAAGGACAATGTGGATAAAATAGCAGGCAGGGTTGCCATTTTTATTCATAACTCTATTTCTGCTTCATTACAGTCAAAACAGCCACCTGGAGTTATGGTAAGAAAATCCCTGATTGTAGTCCTTTAATTAAATTGCATAAAACTAATACAGAAGGCTGTGTCAACCCTAATGGGTTCTATCCTTGAGGTAACTAAATGTCATTTATTCTCTAAATCCTTCGTTCAGATATTGGAGTGAACTCTTCCTTGAGATATGGCATACTCCATGATCCCCAGTTGTAAACCTGCTGGTCAGGGATGTCTGTTGTTCCCCATAGCTGGTGATGAGGGCTACACAAATGAGAAGGCAAGGAGCTGCCACACTTATGTATAGATATTGTCTTAACTTAGACCAAAGGTCTTTACCCCCACTCCCACATACACATGCTAGATTCAGATATAATTGGCTACAATCTGCAGTGAGGCAAAGTCTAATTACACCACCAAAACTCACATATGCACCTAACCTTGGCTGTAATTCTAAGTGATGATTTCACTGGAGCTACAGAAAGTAGACCATTTTCCACCAGCACATTACTCTGACCATTCCACCAAAGAGAACTGAAGAGGCATCACTCCTTTCTTCCCTTATCAGCTGACACAGGTGTTCAAGTTGCTGGTTCAACTTTGGTCACCCATGGCCATAGTCAGAGCTTTATGTCTCTGTGAAAAGAGAGCTAGATAAACATATTACTGCTCTGCTTTGAAAAAGATTGCAACAGTGAAGCGATACTATTAGGTGATTTCAATGTTCTATAGAAGAGTAGTCAAAAACAATGAACAATAGGGTAGCACTGGGTTATATCCAACTAAAGAGTTGATGATGCTGGTACCAAAACATTCAGGACTGGTCCTTAACAAAATTTGAAGGCAACTTTACAAATATTAATACTGTAGCAAGCATCCATCTAGGTGACTGTCTCCCAAAGTTTACAGTGCAATGAAGAAAAACAACTAAGCAGCATATAAAGATGATGACATCAGAAATTAAAAAGTATACAAAATGATCAAGTATAAAAGGTATGCATTCTTTTATCCATTCACAATTTTATTGTTGTCAGTTTTCCAGATGTTTCTGCTCAGTTATTCAGCACCATACTGCTAAACAGACATTCCAGTTACACACCATTCAGACTAGTATGATGTTTAACAATTCATCTTTATAGTTCAGTGAATCCCTAACACTGTTAAGCTACTAAGTAAGACTTTTTTCAAGACACACAAGAGAAAGGTAAGCTACTCCAAAACCAGGGAATACACCTTAACAAAGGAAATACTAGAAAATAATGAAAAACAAAACTGTTATTAATGATTGCAGAAGAATAACACATATTCCACCCATTTTCTGGAAGACTGCACACTGCATTGTAAAATACCAATGTCCATTGGTACCACTACCTTTAATGTGAGGACTGATACTTTGGGAAGTTGTGTTGCTGATCCACTGAGAGTGACCTTTTGCATTTTTGGTTGTTTACTTCTGGGTAACAGAGTAAATCTTTCTCATGGAATTCAGTACAGAGAAGCAGACTACAATACAACTTATGTACAACTACAGAGAAATGTCCTTTAGCTATATTTGTGGTGTCACAGCTATTATACTAAAATGACATTGTCAGTGGTCTGCAGTCTTTTTAGTTGTATATAGTGATGAGGACTGGCCTTAGGTCAACTGGTGCTCTAGGCAAAATGGCTCCACAGCAACCCCCTGCCCCCACACCAGCCAGCCCCCCCATTCTGGTCTACCTACACCAAATAAATACTGGAAAAGTGCCCGTGACAGAGCGGCGACCTAGGTGGCCGCCTAGTTGGCCTATGCCTAAGGCCAGCTATGATAGGGATCCTCCAACCATTATTACTTAAATATATGGACTCAATTATTTCATAGCTATGGTGATAGGCAAAACAATTAGCAAGAGTAAATAGAGAAGCCATATGAACTGTGATCTCATAGCTGCATTTCTAAGTATGAGAATAACAGTTAGGAAATAGTAACAATAGTAAATTAGGTACAGGGAAGTATCACCGATCAGATGGACTTCAGCTCAAAGACACATTAGAAGAAGGTCCAGTATGAACTGTGTCTAACAGAACAAAGCACAAAACAGCAGCTGAGCAGAAGGATTTCAACTTAAGTCATAGGACACATATGCATATAAAAAAAGGCTTAGGATTTATCAGTCACTCATTAACCTACAGATGAATGATCGGTCTGTTTATAACATATTCCCTGAAAATACCCTATGATGGATCATCCAAGAAGGCACTGTTATAAAGATATGATATCATGCCAAAACAATACTACGGGGAAAATGCATGCTCAAGGTAGGTACTTATGCAACAGTAAGAATAGTTACCCAATTTGCCAAAATCCTTCAAAAAAGATTCTGAATCCATTAACAGATTAGCTTGAAGAAATGAATGATTCCGACCATCTATTACATGAATTAAGTAGCTTTGTCATCAGCTCAAGTCAATGTTAAGCTCCAAGGTCAACTTAATCCACCAGTGGCCAGATGCATTTTCTTTGAATGTATTATTCAATGCTGTTTCAATGAATGTGAGTTTCATGGCCTCTAGATAAGCTTATTGTTCATGCTAAGTCAGTTTTCATTGTGAGACTATATTGTTTTGTTTAGCAAATGGCTATTTGTGTTTGTGATATAAAATTTGAAATAAAACCTTTAAATATCTCTAATCATTGCAGAAGTAAAGAAAAAAATAGTATGTACACTGGCAGGTTTTAACAGTGTGTATGGTAACTGTGTAGAAATAGACAAGTAATGGGATATTGCAATGCGTGGAGGGGGGGGTGCTGCTTGGATGTGGGGCTTCCTGACCCATTACCCTGATTAGACCATGTTCCGTCTCTGGGTCTACCCAGAAGGTCTCCAAGAGTAGATTCTGACTCGGGAAAAATTATTTGCTTGCTTTATACTAATCGCACTTTCCATACTAACAAAATTCCCAAATGCTTTACTTTTTATTTAAATGCATGCCTATACTTCCCGTTATTCTGCTTATACATGCCTTCTTTTATACACCCATTGTTCTTAAACACAACTTCTAAATCATTTGAATAAGCTATATAAGTAGTTAACTTTCTACCTTCTATAATCTCACAAGCAGCATTTACTACTTGTACACTGCTTCATTCTAATGCAGCATTTAAAACTAATGCAAACAATGTTACACTCATTGGGCATCCATGTTTAACAATCTTTTTTATCTTTTCCATAATTAGGAATCAATAAACTCTATGTAGGTTCTGCACAAAGCCTACAAAGAGTGTATTTACATAAGTGATGCTGTTCATCACACAGCATTGCCCAGCCACGCTCCATGAATAGTAATGATGTGCAGTGGCCATAAGGCTGCGGTGGTGCAGCGGTTAGCGTTGTCATCTCACAGCAAGAGGTTCTTCGGTTCATATATTGGCTGGAGTTCCTTCTGTGCCGAGTCTGCATCTCACCCCCGCTGCTGTATAAACCTTAAAGACATGAAGGTAGATGTGTGTGCATGTGGGTGTGCCTTACATGAAGGTGGGTGTCGGGCTTTCAACTCAGCACCGTAAAAACTACTGCCAATCATTAGCAGACCGGTGATCCGCTGTGGTGACCCATAACCGAAAGGCATTGTTAGTGGGCATAAGCAAGGTTTCACAGCTCGCACCTCAGTTGCTGGCTGCAAAACCTGTACACTGAATCTGGATCATTCCACATAACCTTTTAGTGCCAGTAATGTGGTTAAACCCTAAACTAATAGGAGGACAAAAGGCCAGCATGCATTTTCTTAAGGATATGAAGTACAGAACAGAAATATAAGGATGCGAGATGCATGTGGTATGTATGCATCAGAACAGTACTGTCTAAATAGAATAATTTGTATAGTAATTTCATAGCATTAAAAGTTAAGGACCGCTTAGTTGGTATTTAATACAGTTGTACAAAACTGAGCGTTCATATCCCAACTGTAAAAGAAACTATGCATGCCTTAGTCTGTAGCATAAAGCCATGGTGCCATATTCTCAAATAACAGTGAGCATGCATCTATAAACTGTAAAAGGAAAGCATGCATGTAGTTGTCTGTAAGATGAAAGAACAGTGCAGTATTTGAGAGTAGTCATCGGTTGTGGGTTCAAAAAACACACTTCCCAAATATGCAATACTGTCAGGTTTTCATCATTATTGGAATGTAACTTCATACCTTTATACCAGTACCTTGTGTAAACTGTAATCAGTATAATTGGCACACGCACATCTGCAATATATGCACACATCAAGGACTTGTGGCTACAATCTGTAATATAGTGTGCATCTGTTATAAACTGGGTAGTCTTAAAAGTAAGGAAGAAACTTGTTAGGAGTTTGTAGTGTCAAAAGTAAAGATAACAGAATAGAGTCAAATAATTGTATCAGTTATTTTATGTTATATATGAAGTTACTAATGTTCTGTCTTTTCTTACTCTTACCCCAGACCTTTTCTTTCTTTTTTTCTTTTTGTTTTCCCCACAGCACAGTGGGGTAGACCTGTCCCACGGGATTCACCTTCCACCCTCACTCCACTGACTACATCACTAATCCCCAGCACATCTGGTGAAGAACCTAGTAACATCCCCTCTGCTGCCTCTACCTGCTCCCTCAGGTAGTTCTGCCCTGGAGGATGAACTGCAAGGGATTGTGCATAGGATTGTATGCCACACTGTGTGTGGTTGCCTATGCCGGATGGAGCCATCCTTGTGCAGAGCAATTGTAGGACGTGCAGACCTCAGCCACTGCAGACAGTGGGACAATGATGTCACAGTGATGACAGTCCACTGGGTGAGGACTAGATTATAACTTTCAACTGCCTCAAAGTGCTAGGGACTGGGATTTCCCACCTCTCTCCCCAACTCTCCTTCCTCACCTTCCCTACCTACATCACCCAGACATTCCTACAGCCCTTTCCCAACATTCCTCTCTCTCTCTCTCAAAAAAGAAAAATGGACACCGGTCACACAAAAAGAAATGTCTCACACATAACTCTCCATTTTGCATACATGTCTTTATGACACACATGATTCTGTACATTTCCTTATACAACAGATTATGTTGTTCTCACCTTTTCTCTGGAGGTGACAGTCCAAATTTAGCAAAATGTGTGCATATATGTTCATGTTTTATTCTGGAAGAAATGGATAGTTATGGTTATTTCCTACATCCTTCCTAAACATTCCTACTTTCCTTTCACTTTTTTCTTCCCCATGCTTGCTCCCCATTTCACCACTTTCCTGTCTTCCTCATTTCTTTTCTTTAAAAAATAATTGTGCGATGCAACGGTAAATGTCAGCAATATAAGTAGGTATATTTAAAGTCTTACTCTCCTTTACTAACACTATCCTTCAGCATAAAAACAATGGATATCTCTCCTCTGCTACTTTCCTAAACCTATCTAAAGCATTTGACATGGTCCCACACAAACAACTTATCTTTGTCCTTAATTACCTATCCTTCTCTAAATCAGTCACCAACTGGTTTCAGAGTTACCTGTCTGACCGCCAACAATCCGTTGTATGGCAGAATGACATATCTCCCCAACTACCTGTCTCCATAGGGGTTCCCCAAGGATCCATCCTTGGACCCCTACTCTTCTCTGTTTTCACCAATAATCTAGCCTCTGCCACCAAACATGGCACACTCATACAATACGCAGATGACTCAACCATCATCTGCTCAGCCCAGTCCCTACCCAAACTGCAAAAAGTCACACAGGAAGCCTTTTCCTCTGTTGAAACTTGGTTATCCAATGCCAATTAATACTCAACCCAAACAAAACTAAACTACTCATCTTCCAACCCACCAAACATACTCAAAACAACTCTCACTTTAACATCACAGCAAAATACTACGCCACTGTATACCCAGCTGAACACACCAAATTGCTAGGAGTGGAAATAGACAATAAACTAAAATTTGACATTCACATATCCATGACCATAAAAAAAGTCCACAAAAAACTGGGAGCGTTATACAGAAATAAGCAACTTCTCACCAAAGCAGCAAAGATTTCAATAGCAAATTCCCACCTTATCTCCACCCTACTTTATGCCTCTCCAATATATACCAACCTAAAGCAATGCAATCTAAACAAGCTAGAGACCTGCTACAACAAAATCACCAAATTCGCCGCAGGGGTATCCTACCATAGTCACCACTGTCTCTCACTTGCTGAACTGGGCTGGCTTGAACTCCCTCACCTCCTTCAATGGTATCATCTCTCACTCACCCACAAACTAGTAAACCATCCACTAAATGTCCCATCCCTCCAGAATCTACTCCAACCCTATCGCACTACCAGACCACTAAGATCCAGCAACAAAAATCACTTGCCGATCACTAAAGCCAATACCTCTGCTGGTGAAGCACTATTCTCTTGCACCATAGCCAAATTATGGAACTCCCTCCCACCCACAATTACCTCCGTACCATCATGAACCCACTTCAAAACTTTACTAAAAGCGCACATAAAAACATGCTGGCTATGCCCTTGCAACTCCCACTCTAAAATCACCCACCTCATCCCACCACTACCTTTCTTTCCACTCCACTAACTACCTTGATTATAGCAAGCTCAGATGCTCATAAGCCTAGTACTTATTATACAGCAGGAACTTCTTATTGTAACATTTGTTAATGTCTGTTATGTACTTCACAGATAAAGATTCTAGTTGTCTACTGATGTACTATGTTCTTCATCTGTAAATATGTTGTAAGTAATTGCTATGTTATATTGTTAATTGCTATGTAATCCAATGTAACTACTGTCTGTTTATTTTAACTGTGGAGCTTTTCTCCCCGGGCCTCCGCTGAAAATGGACCTACGTCCAGTTGGACACTCCCGGTCAACAAATGTAAATAAATACATAACTAAATAAATAAATAAAATAAAGTAACATACACACTTGTAAAATTATTACTGCCAATCATATTTGAACCCAGTACCTTCTGCCTCCAACCCATAGAGTCAGTTACCTAGCAAATGTATTTAAAACATTCAAAACATTCAATAGTAAGTGATACAGTTTAGGAAATATTTGCCTTTATACCTCTCCGTGCTTGCTCCCCATATCTTCTTCATTAAACTTGAATGAAGCAGCACTGCGCAATCCCCTGTAATGTTTTCTAAAACATTATTGCACAATACTCATTTAGTTTTGTACAGCAGTACTGCGTGATGTGAGATGCTGCGCATTATGCAGCATTGATAAGCAACACTACTATCACACAACTTTAATGCATTACTTATGGCTATACTATTTGCCCCATAAAGGAACTAATCACTGCATTACGTGCATTAATTCCTACAGCCAAAGATTCAGTTAAGTAGCAGGTGTATAGAACAGCAGTTAAATCTGACATTTGCTATACAGTCTCTAAAATACAACTGTGAATCAACTGAGTCTGTAGCACCACCTGTTAATGCAGTGATGCATGTGTTTTTTGCTCAGATGATACTTGGATCAAATCCAGGTGTATGCAACAGTTTCAAATAATTTTATGTGCAAATCCAAATTCTGTGGTTAGATAGTTGGCATAGTGTCTCTAAAATTTGGCTAGATGGTACTGGTTTCCAATCTAACTATATAATACTTATAATTGTTTCTGCCATAGCTGTGCATTAGTGCATGATGCGCACCATCACACAATTACCCTTTAAAGAAATGAAATGGGGAAGACAGGAAGGTGGCAAAATGGGGAGCAAGCAGGGGAAGAAAAAAGTTACAGGAAGGCAGGAATAAGCAGGAAGGATGTAGGAAAGAACAATAGCTATGCATTTCTTCAATAATAAAACATGAACATAAATGCACAGATTTTGCTGAATTTGGGCTGTTATCTCCAGAGAGAGGGGTAACCACAATATAATCTGTTGTATAGGGAATTGGACCAAATCATGTGTGTCATGAAGACGCACGTTCAAAATGGAGAGCTAAGTTTTTTTTTTGGGGGGGGGGGGGCAGGTGCTCATTTTGTTTTTGTTTTTTTTTGAGAGAGAGAGGAATTTTGGGGTGTCTGGGTATGGTAAGTTGGGCAGGTAAGGAATCAATTCCAGACAGACAAGGCAAACAAAACAAGAGACAGGGATGGTGAAGAACACATGAGGTGGGTGAACACCATGGCTGGTATGAGGGTGGGGACACTGCGAACCCATGGACATCAAGTCTGGTGACAGTGAGAATAGATTTCTCACTCAGTGGACTGTCATCAATGTCACCTCACTGTACTGACAGCTGCAGTGTCTGATGTCTGTGTCTCCCTGTGTTATTTAATGCAATGAAGGAGAGCAGTTTCTCCATCTGGTGTACGCAGGCACCAGCTGTGTGTTGCACATTTCTAAGCACCAACCCTGGCAGTTCATCACAGGTGATAAACTCACCACCTCTGCCACTGGTCCTAGAGGGAATTTCTGGCCTACCCTGCAGTTCAGAGCTACCTGTTGGGCCAGGTAGTGCAGGGACAGCAGAACGGGTGCTACCAGGTCATGCAGCAGATGAGCCAGGCAATAGTGCTGTAGCAAGTGGAGTGGAGGCAAGAGGACCCCATGGGACAGGCCTACACAGCTGTGCTGTTGGAAAAACAAAAAAAAAAAAAAAATGAGAGAGAGAGAGAGAGAGAGAGAGAGAAGGGTTGGGTGAGAGAAAAAAAGGAGGAACACTAGTAACTTCATATGTGACATACAAAGCAGTGATACAAGTATTTGACTCTATTCTATTACCTTTGCTTTTAACAATATTAACTCCTAAGAAATGCCTTTGTTTACTGTTGAGTACTCAGCTCCTAATAGATGCACAATATACTACAGATTGCAGTAAGCAATCCTTGATGTGTGCATGCATTGCACATATGCATGATACATTTATACTGATCACAGTTTACAGCAAGCCATTGTTGACACTGCTTTGCAGCCCTGATGTTACGTTGCAATACTGATGAAAACTTAACAGTATTGCATATTTGGGAAGTGTGGATTTTGAAGGCACAACCTATGACTACTCTGTAATACTGAACTGCTGTTCTGCCCTCTAGAGTAATGCATGCATACTTTCCTATTACAGTTTAGAAATTAATGCTCAGTTTGATACAACTGTATAATTAACCAATAAATGTGTCATAACTTTCAATGCTAAAATAGCCCTACTGTTGGAATGCATACATACCACATGCATCTCACTTCCATGCCAATCTAGCAGCATGAGTTTGCACATTCAATTCCCGGTCTGTGATGGCTGCACTAGTAAGCTGTGTGATACATATGTACAAATGTTTCAGTGACATGTCGTCTGAATGCATGTTTAGCATTTCAAATGTGTTTTATTAGCAAAATACTTCATGCGCCTGTTCATTAGGGGAGCAAAGAGAAGTTACTGTTATGTCACAAACTAGAATGGACTGTTATTTTCGAGGAGCACAGTTGAGTTAGTGCTATGGCACATAGAAGGATATGTTGCTCTTGCTACCCCCCTTGTTTTGCATCCTGCCTGTTAGTATTTCATATCTGTAGTATGTTTTATGTTTTTCCAGTGGGTACTACTGACTGCCTACCTTAACTGTTTTATCTGGTAAAAGTTCTTTGTAGTTATGTGTGTTATCATTCTGTTGTCTTTCAGGACCAAAAATGCCATTGTGGTGCAGACACCCCTTCAGTGAAGCAGAGAATACAATCATTGTGGATGTGTTCCATCAATATGGCAGAGGGCATCCCAATATGCTGGAGAGGCTAAGACTATGGCAGAAAATCATTGCAAACATAAATGGCATGGGCAGTCATGGCTGTGTTTATGAGCAGGCATGCCACAGGGCCACTGACATGCTAGCATTTGCACAGAGGCATGCAGGTGCTGTTACTCAAGACCAGAGGGTAACAGGGGTGGGCCTGCTGCTGAACCACCTCTCATCCCCAATGAGGAATTCCTGGTGAATCTTCTTCTACAACATGACAACTCACAGCAGAATGTCCCACAATATATGATGAAGTAGGTACCCCTCCTTTTCAGCCCAGGAAGGGCATCCAGGTAGGCTTTGTTATATGACCAGTTGAATACTGTTGTATAGTAAAACAAGTGAAATAAAAGTTGATTCTGTGTCACATGTTTTTTTTTTTTTGGGGGGGGGGTTGAAGATTGGTACAGTGATAAGCTCAGTTTGGAGTTGTCAGCCACATTCTTGTTTAACTAATATGTCATACAGAATACATGTAGTACCATCTGTCTTATATTAAGTGTGATGATGTTGGCCTTACCTATTGCTTAACTTATTTCAGGACCGTTGGGAATCCAGCAGTGTTGGCCTCCTTCAGATGGTAAACCAAAGCAAGTTATTTTAGTACTGCAGATCAATTTATAGAAATATAATATGTCATTTTAGGCCTGTTGTGTGTATTGCTATACTGGCTGTAATAGTGGCAGCACTGTTAGTTGTTTAGCATATATAGCACCATAGTAGTGCAGGTATTAATGTTTACCTGTGTTTCTCCCTTTTTATCATAGGTGATCATGACAGTGGGAGTGTGGGCCCTGTGCCATCTGATGTCAATGTCTCCTCAGACACTGATGATGATGGTTTTGAAACTGAGGCATAGTCAGGGGGTGCAGAGGTTAAATCTGACACAGATGTTGACATCCAGCTACCCCCTTCTTTTTCCACAGAGATAGTCGGTATGCCTGTGCCTACTGTCACTTTCATGTTGGTACAGGAATAAACGAGTCTTTGTGGGTTTTGTTTAAGCAGCTTTATTCTATACAAACACATTACTGTAGAGGCTTATTTGACTATGACTAAGTAACTTATATACAAAGTAACTGCTGCAATCATACATGCTCACTCACTGGCTGCTTCTACAAAATGGCACTAGGGATTGCACGTGTCTGGAATTTATACGTGCACACACAGCCTTGCATGCTTATTAATGACATAGTACACACACGCTACACTCTGATTAACATCCTCTCTCTTTGAGAAATAGTTCATGTAATTTCTCATGAGATTATTTAGCATGCAGAAATCACAGATAATCTAAAGACATGCATTATACAATGCTAAGTACTCATATATATGCAATCAAGCCCACGTTGCTGTGTATTTCACTCTAGGTTTAGAAACTTGTCCATATCCTGTGACAAAAAGTTGGGAATCAGATTTAACAACTGGAACAGTGTCTGCAAAATGGTTGACCTGTGAAATGTTCGAATTACTTTCTGGAACAGAATCAGACTTTTGAACACATACTGGTCTGGAAACAACATCTGACTCAGTCTTTAATTTAGAGTCTGCATCTAAGATGCAATGTTGTGATTGCAATGGTGATGATTCTGGTACAGGAAGAAGATGTCTACAATTCCTCCTATACTCTACACCCTCAGAGCTCACCCAATAAGATTTCAGCCAGCACAGATGCCTGTTATCGGTCTTATTTGAGAAAAAACTTTTGTTATCTGAACTTGTACTGTCTTGCCTTCCTCAAAAAATGAAGTGATCTGCTCGATCTGTCATAACTAGATTTCTTGATATTGCGCTTCTTCAACAATTGAGCTTGAAGGTTTTATTGTTCTTAGAAATGGGCTTTAACAAACTTGATGAAATAGGTAGCATAGTTCTAGTTTGTCTGGAAAGTAGTTTTTCATAGGTTTATAGGTTCATAGGTAGGTACTAGGCTATCGGCCCTAGAGCCTATACAAGCCAAGCCATAACGATTCCCTGGTTATTGCTTCCCACAAATATTTACTTTCCTGGACCCCTGTCTAGCAGGGCTACTGATGTGATCCCTGGGTTGAATTTCCTATCTCCCATCCAATTGTCAAGGTTCCTCTTGAAGAGGGCCATTGAAGCGCTCTGCCTGACATGCATGGGCAGCTGATTCCAGAGTATGGGGAGTCTCTGGGTCAGGAACCTATCCCTCCAGCATGTTCTATTCATTGTGATGACAAGATTAAGATCCCTGGAGCGTGTGGCTCTGAGGGACTGGGATTTCTTTAAGTGTAGCATGTCCAACAACTCTAGGTTTGACATGTACTTGTATGTTAGGAAGAGATCGCCTCTGAGTAGACGATATGCAACAGAGTATAGATGGAGTTTAGGCTGTCAGCATAAGGCATCTGCTTTAGGCCTGTAATTCTTTTTGTGAGGTATTTCTGCGGCCTTTCTAGTTGTTGCAGATGTCTTGTGAGGTGCATATCAAATGGGGCACTGTATTCTATAATGGGTCTAATGAAGGATGAGTACAGAGGGCCAATGCCCTCCTTTTTTCTGGATGAAAAGCCCTTAGTGATGAGGTGTGACAGGTAGAAGGATTTTCTAACTGTTGTGGCTATGTGGTTATCAAAGGTGAGACCACTGTCCATCTGTGTCCCCAGGTCTCTTATCACACTTTCAGTGTTCAGTGTACTGCCACCTATGTGGCAGTTCACAGGTATGTGTTTTTTCCCAAAGGGGACAACTATACATTTTTTGTCATTTAGCTCGAGCTCTGGCACCAGGCATCTGTTTTGGTAAGGCCCTTTTGTAGTATATCCACATCATTTGGGGATTCAGTAATGGCTCCCAGCTTGCAGTCATCTATGAACTTTGTAAGCCAGAGTCCCTTAGTGTTGGCCTGCACTTCAGAGAAGTAGATGCCAAACAAGAGTGGTCCCAGGACAGAGCCCTGCAGTACACCACTTGTCACTTGTCTGAAGCTGGATTTGGAGTCGGCTTCTTTTACAGTGTATGTTTTGTCAGTAAGCCAGTTTGTAACCCATTGAGTGACAGAGGGATTAATGCCCAGCTTAGTAAGTTTAGCTATGATTTCAAAGTGGGGGATAGTGCTGAAAGCCTTGATGAGGTCCAAGTAGGCTGTGTGAACCACCTTACCCTCATCCACGGCTCTGGAGACTGATTCGAAGAAGTCAATCAGGTTCAGGAGGCAAGATTGGCCCTTCGTGAACCCAAACTGGGTGGGGTCCAGTGTTTGAAGGTTGCAAATGTGTTTGTTTATAAGTTCCATGATAATACATTCTATGGCCTTGCAGATCAAGCTTGTCAGACTAATGGGATGGTAGTTCCAGGGATCCAAAGTGGATCCCCCCAAGTGCAGTGGGATCACTGTAGCTGTGCACCACTCTGTGGACACGAAGCCGGAGGTGAGGCTACGATTAAACATGACACATAGGTGAGGTGCCAGTTTATTTTGTAGTTCGTGCAGTACACAGCCCGGGGTGTCTTTTGGTCCCATGGATGCTGTATTCTTGGCTTTGGAGAATGTGGTTTTTACCTGAGTGGCCATGATTACCGGAATTTGGCATTCTTTTGGTTGAGATGGGCCCTTTAGGGGGTGAGAGGGGGGTGAAGGTGGCACTGAATCTATCTGCCAGGATATTGGCAATATCCTTGGGAATCAGTATATCTATTGCCATTCTGCTGTAGCTCAGAGCAGATCTGAGTATTGCCATTCAGATTCTTGACATAGCTATAGAATGCCTTGTGGTTGTCTTTGGAATCTTTGGCAATTTTGTTTTTGTGATTAGCTTTGGAAGATTTTATGAGGGATCTCAGCTTTCTACTGAGGCTGGTGAGGGAGGTTTTTGAATCCTGGGTTCTTCCTCTTTTCTTCAACAGTTTCTTCCTTCTGTTGTACAGCTTGCTTATGGCAGGGCACCACCTGATTGGCTTCCTTTTTTTAGAGGACAGCATCTTGGTGTTATTTGGGATGGCTCAGTAAGGTCTATATCAGAACACCGAAAGTTCACATTTTCGAATGTTCTTACCTCGACCCCTAATCTGCGAACGCTGACAACATCGAACATTCAGAACAGCACATTATTTCCTAGGGAAAAATTAGCTATTCCAAAACACATACACACAACACAAGCACACCAAACAAACAGCAATCCACACACATACACCCAAAATCTTACAGATCACCCTACACTAAACTGTACAAACACCACTAACTATCCACTTACCTTAACCCAAACCCTAACCCTAGGGTCTGTCACTATTGCACAGTCACCTCACCCACGCCCTAACCCTAACTCACCTAACCCGCCCTAACCCTCACATCCACACAATCGCACACATAGCTCCCTCACGCCCTAACCCTAACTCACCTAACCCATGCCAAATTGCACACTTACCTGTACCCGACCCGTAACTTTCCACCATAGCACTGAAAATAGTGAAACAACAGAAACAGAGAACCAAATTCTTTCCCTAGGAAAAAAATTGGTTATCTGTTGTTTCGCTATTTTCAGCGTTCGCTGAATAGGGGTCGATGTAAGAACATTCGAAAGTATGAACTTTTGGTGCTCTGATATAGACCTGGCTCAGTCCATGCACGAATGAATGTGCTCGAACATCACCTTAATGTAGGATTCAGCAATTGAACTTCCAGTTCCCATCTGAATGGGTGTCATGAAGTTTGTTACTTCTGACTTGAGAAGCATGAAGTTGGCTTTGGAGAAGTTTCTTTATGGAAGTTTCCTTAAAGGGGGGTGGGATGTGAATGTCAAGGGTGATTAGCTTGTGGTCTGATCTGACCGACGAGGGGATGACCACTGGTGTGGAGCATCGATCTCCCATGTTGGTAATTACCAGGTCTAGAATACTGGTACCCCTGGTGGGACTATGAATTAGTTGCTCTAGGGCGTTGGAATTTATGAATTCCAAGAACTGTTGAGCAAAGTTGTTGGCACAGGAGTAGTTTTCCCAGTTAATGGCAGGGTAGTTGAAATCATCCAGTATTGGTATGTTTGGTTGTATCTTAATATTTTCCAGTATGTTTAGAAAGGTGTAGTGAGAATCTTGTGGCATGGTGGGGGATCTGTAGCAAGCTACAATTTGTATTGCAGTCTTACCTAGTGTTAGTTGCACTTGGAGAATTTCAGATGCATTGTGTTGGGCAACCAGTTTGGAGGTGTGAATATCCTTGGGGAATATGGACACTCCTCCACCTTTAGTGTTTTGGTCCTGGTTTGGTGGCAGTAAAGTGTGGTATGAGTTGTAGCCTGGTATAGGAGGGGTGCTCTCTGGAGCTTTGAACCAGGTCTCAGTTACTGCACAGATATCAATGTACTCCATTTTTAGGAGAGCCTTGAGATAGTGCATCTTGAGGTTTAGACTTCTAGCACTGAGTAGCATTACCTTCAGATTTTGCTTGCATGTACCAGTTAGGGTGGTAGTTTTGTCCTTTGAACCTTGCCTAAAAGAAGGCACTATAGCGGTGGCAAGAGCCAGTAACCTGAATCCCAGGGGCAACAGGTACAAACCATCTCTTGTCAAGCATTGTGGTTTGTCGATCATGTCATCTCAGGCAGGCAGATATTGGATTCCCTTTGAATGACACCAGAAGCTTAGCCAATTATTGAAGTCAATCATTTTGTCCTTATACTGTGGTATCATTCTGGGCGATGGCAAGATGCTACTTAGGGCTAGGGTCATACCTGCCTGGGCTACATGATCCGAGAGCTCTTCCATGTCTCTTTGCATGTAGTCCAGGGAGATACATCTCAAGTTATTCACTTCTTCATGGACAATGACAGAGTCATATTTGTACCTATTGTGGCGTGACTTGAGTGCATGCGTTATGTGGCAGATCCTGGCACCTGACAGGCAACTAACTGTAATTTTCTCCTTGTTCAGCCTTGTGAGTGGGACATCAGTGTGCCTGACTATAGAATTCCTATGACTAAATTGTTGGGTACATTGTCTTGCCTTAGGGCCTGCTCTTGGGTGTCACACTGGTGTTGCGAGCTATGTGATACCTTGGTTGTGTTTGGGGGTGGTGTTTCTTTGCATTTCAGCTTCGGAGGTCCTTGTTGATTGGACAGGTTAATGTTAAGAGCCTCCACATATGTGGGTTTTGTTTTGCTATGTGTGAGTTTTGGTGATGTGGGTTCTGAAGGACTATGCATTGCTTGAGGTGTTGTGTGGGTGTTAACCTTCTCCTCTTGACTGTCTAGCACAATCCTGGCTGGAGAGAGCTTTGCTTCCAGTTTGGCTATGTAAGTGCATCTCTCACAGATTGTAGTGCTTGCTGGTAGGAGGAGAGAGTTGTCTGTGTACATGAGGCAATTGCTGCATTGCCCCAGTATGCCCAGATTCACCAGGTGGACAGGAGAAATCATCGTAAGTTGACCCTTGGACATTCCTGGTTAGGTGCTTTCTTTGTGTAGTACAAGAGCTGTTTCCCCTTACTTTTTGCAATTATAGTCAGTCTAGTGCCTACGACTATTTTCGCCTTATTACCAAGGAGAGGTGAGTGCTTGTAACAAATTAAGGCTTCC
Source organism: Protopterus annectens (assembly GCF_019279795.1). Classification (NCBI taxonomy): domain Eukaryota; kingdom Metazoa; phylum Chordata; order Ceratodontiformes; family Protopteridae; genus Protopterus; species Protopterus annectens. The sequence goes on along the minus strand of NC_056735.1, from coordinate 1,576,154,302 downwards.
TAGTACTTTTTAGTGAGTTTCGGAGCAAGTGATAGTCACAGGTATACAGATTTTAGTGCTACTGCTGATAAACTAGCCAGTTCTAAAGGAAAATTCAAAGAGTAGTCTTTCTGCATCAGGAGAGCTGAGAATATCATCATGGGGTATGTTTCTGAGATTATGTAAATTCAAGAAGACATCCGTATTGTCACACTTTGACCTTTCAAGTAATTACTTTGCACTCTGCACTGCTCGTTCAGCTAGACCATTGGATCATGGATATTCAGGGCTACTAGTGACATGTACAAAGTCCCATTCTCTTGCAAATTTCTGACACAATTGGCTAGTAAATTGAGTACCATTGTCAGAATAAAGTTTGTGTGGACTACCATGAACTGAAAAATTGCATTTTAGCTTAGTGATAACAGCTGTTGAGGTTAAGTTTGTTTGCAGATCAATCTCAAACCAGTTAGAGTAAGAGTCTACCAAAACCAAATAGTGTTGATTATTCCATTCAAAAATATCAGTTGCTACATAAGACCAAGGTAGTTCAAGTATTGGATTTAGCTGAAGCAGTTATCTTTGCAAATGTGCTCTGGTACTATTACATACTGAGCAAGAAGGAAAAGCTATATCAATGTCTTTTGATAATGAAGGCCAAAATACTAGTTTTCTTGCCCTTGGATAATAAACTTGGGTGTCCACAATGCAAAATCTGAATATATTCATGCTGTAAGGAAGCAGGAACAACAATTTTAGGATCTTTGAAAATAATACCATCTTCCATCAACAATTCATCTCTGTAAGGAAAATATGATTGCACTTCATGTGATAAACTAGACCGTTTTGACGGCCATCCAACATTGATGTAGTAATTGAGCTTCTGCGAAATTTGATCAGTCATAGTGTGATCTCTCAACTCATCAAGTCTAGTGGTGGAAAAATTATGCACTGACATTATATCAAAGTCAAAAGTTTCAGCATCGAGCTGTTCTGTTGTACTTCTAGGTGATCTGTATAACATTGTACTTTGATCCAGTATCTGCTTTGAGCTCTGTGGATTTCCCATTGATCTGAACCATACAAAACACAACACTTCACTCCTTGTCAATAAGTTTACTGCATCAGCTCTTTCTCCCAGTATTGATACACCATCCACGTAGAACGCTGACTGTTTTGGCTCTACTTGATCCACTTGCTTTCTTGTGCGACCTTTCTTTACAACTGTGTGAGGCTTACTTGATGTGCAAAACTTCTGAAAGTGATTCCATTTTTTGCACTTATGGCATTGCTGACCATGTGCTAAACACTTTTCTCTTTTAGACTCATGATTTACACCACAGTTGTGACAGTTAATAATAAAGCTAGACTTGAGTTTTGCTGACTCACATTTGTGATGCACTGAGATGGCAGTGGAGCTCGCACTTTTCCTGGAACTCTCAGGAAAACTTTGCACCTTTTTTTTAAATCCTATGGCTGCCCTTTGCTTAGGCCTGTTTCTACTTGCCACATGTTACATACTGTCTGCGTTTGCTCTGGAGTTTACTGAAACCATGCCTTTGTCACTTGTAAGCTTGTTCGTATGTCTTTCTGTCACGTCATGGATCTGACAAATCTCTGTTGCTTTGCCTAATGTCAAATCACTGTCACAAAGCAAAATCTTTCTCACTGCAGCACTATTAATACCACATATAAGTCTATCCTTTATCAGCTCATCTTTTAAGTCACCAAACTGACACATTTTAGCCTTGTTCCTCAAGTCTGTTATATAAGCTGCAAATGTTTCCCCTGGTTTCTGACTTCTTGTGTAAAGCAAATGCCTCTCTAATGTAATGAAGCAAATGCCTCTCTAATGTAATGTTCATCTGGTGGTTGCACATTTCTCTGAACTTATGCTTTAAACACTCTGGGTTTTTTCTGGATTCAGCTTGCACAACAATATGGCAGTCTTCATTCTCACCTTCATATACTGTTGGTGCATATACAAATTATCGCTCTCTTTCCATAGCCTCCGATCCTGCTAGATTTACCAAAATAAATGCCTTGTGCATGCATCTCTGTCTGCATAAGCTGCTTGTATAAATATATCGTACTCATGTCCAAATATTCTCCAGTTTTCTGCAATATTCTGTTCAAACACAAGTAGTTGAGGTTTTTGAAATCCATCTGCCATATTAACACATACCAGCGAAGGGTCTTGCAAATATGTACAACTATGCACACACACACACACACACACACACACACACACACACACACACACACACACACACACACACACACACACACACACACACACACACACACACACGTGCATAAGTAACTGGTATAACCACAATTAGGTCAATGCTTTTGTGCTCTATAGCTGTACTTTCTCTCTTTAAGCATATCAGAATTATATGAATGAATAACCAAGTAGTGTGTTCAATTAACTGGACTTTGTAAAATAAACCTCTTAGGCTTCTAGATGCTTTATTGCACTTTGCGAAATAACTTTTCAGATTTCTTAATGCTTCACTGTGCTTTGCAAAATAGTTTTTTAGATTTCTCAATGCTTTACGAAAATCTGTGGAATAGCTTTCCAAACTTTTTTATGCTTTATGAGCTTAATAGAGATAGTTTCTTGGACTTTGCAATGCTTTATGAAATTTTCAATAGGTAAAGGCAGAAATGCTAAAATCATCGGTTTTCAGAATTGGTAAAAGCAAAAATACTAAAGTCATTGATCACCATTTATTATGCTTGCGGAATCGGTAAAGGCAGAAATGCTAATCACCTGGAATTTTATTGATAAAGGCAGGCATGCTACAGTCATGCACCATCACTTATTAAAGTCGTCACTTTAAGAAACATTGGAGAACTTTGCAATATAACTGAGCAATTCTAGAGCAGTATGATACTCTTGTAATCTTTTGTAAAAATAACTTTCTTTGATGCAAGAAACTCATCAAGCAATTGCACAGTGTGAATAGTCACACTTTTGTTGCCCAAATTTAATGTCTTTTGAGGTATCTGCTCTTTGTAATTGACCAGATGCAATACACTGAATAGTCTCCAAAATGGCAGCACCTTAAAAGGCAACTCCTTACAGTACAAGAAGCACTCTGTAATGGCGGCACTTTGCGAACAGAAAAATCCAGCGCAAGAACTTTCTTCAAATAAACATGCTTTGGTTGAATTACATAAAATAGTTGCACTTTACTCACAGTGAACTCTTTGAAATACATGCAAAGCAATAAGCAGACACTGTAAGCACTTTTACACACTCTGAGATAATTTGAATAGCTTTAATTATCCCTTTGGTACCATACAAATTTGCAGTTATGCCCAGACACAGCACTTTGCCCAAACATAGCAGTTGCCTTACTTTATTTTTACTTACCGTGCCCTTTTCTTTCCTTTATTATATTCTTTTTGCTCATTTAAACCCTTTTCTTTTTTATGCCCAGTGTACTTTCTTTGTGCTCGTTTTACTTTAAACATGCCCAATTCTGCCTTAAACACACTCATTCTGCCTTAAACACACTCGTTCTGCCTTAAACATGCTCATTTTACCTTAAACATGCATGCTTCTTAAAGACATAGCACACACACACAATACACTCTGATCTATGCCTACCCAGTCCACTGAGGCCACAGATATAGGACAGGTGGAGGGAGATGACATTGAGCACAGAAGTGTGGTAATTGTGGCTTCATTGTCTGTTGAGTTGGCTGTAGCCAGAGTGCTCACAAGTTGCCATGCAGGAGGATTGATAGGGGTGCTCATAGGGGGCCTGCTGTCTCTCTTCCCCCTGGTAGTGTCTCTTCCTGTGTCACACAGCATATGTTTTGGGTCATCATGGAAGCACAGACACATTCAGAAAGATGCTCCAGACAAATGCTCAGGGTTGTGGATGTGGCACAATCTAACATGTGTGACTGATTCCACCATGCTGCCCATTCCCTGGACCAAATGAATGACACATTTAAATGAGTGGTGTTTGTGATAGACAAATGGGTGTTTGTCATGGAATGATCAATGTCTGTGATGGAACATATGCCAGGAAGGGAATAGCATCCTCTTGGGCCTAGGTCAGCTGCAACATCTGCTGGTAGGCAATGTGGCCATTCCCGATCACACTCCCATAGTGGCAGTACTTCCACTGGTCCACTGGTGAGTGTGCTGTCTACACCCGGACATGGCATGCCATGCTGTCATTGTCCTGGCATTCCCCTGAAGGGAGCACATCCAATAGACATTGATCATGTTCAGGTAGCAACATTTTATCTGACCTTGATTATGTAGGTGCCAGTGCAACTCCTGGCAGAGGCAGATCTCATGGTCGGAGGTGACAACAATGAACTGTCATCTCTAACATACACAGCTCACACCTGTCCAACATACCAAGACATAGAGCTAGCACCGTTCCTGGCTGTGTTTTTGCAGACTCTCACACACCACTTTGACACATAGCCCCATACCGACACACACACAGCCTGCCTGCTTCCCTGTCTCCCTCACAGACACTCACTGACATTTTGTGTTAGCCTAGGCCTCCTGCCACCCTTGCTCCCTGTGTGAATAATCATAACTGTACCATTTCCCTGTTTTCCCGCTTTTGGATTCAGGGATACAAAAGCTTTATGTCTGATGCACAGGGTGCATAGCTATGTTAGTGCCTAGTTTATCTGCATTTGTGTTGTTGAACTGATAATTGCATTTGCCCATTATATTTGCCTTGCCAAATGATACAGTGGATAGGATTATTGTGTCAGTACTTTCTAGTGTATTCTTTTTTAGGGGTTGTGAAGTCAGGAAATGCGATGCATGCCATTACTTTATAACCTTTCTGATTAACGTTTTCCAGTACATACGTATGGTGCACATCATAAGACATGCCATCACATTCAGATCTCTGGATTGTATGACAGCTCTGTAATCAAACTCATCAGAACAGTAATATAGTACTTTTGCCTAAACCTCACCAGACACATGCAACAGCTGGACAGACCACAGGGCTTTCTCATCAAGATAACACAGGACCTACTAAGCATGACATGATGTATGTGAGTAGATTAAAAGACATGTCACTGTCATCTGTCTGGTATTGCATTAAATTGTAACTGTTATTCTAAGCATATTCATTTTGGTTTAAGCACTTGGGTTTCAGGCCAGTTGTCTTACAATAAGAAGGTTTGTAGTCTACACTCTTGTGGCAGGGGAAGATAGCCTACATTCTTCTAAGCTGGGAATTGCTGGTTGAAGGCTTATTGTGTCTGTTATTGTGAAATTGTCTTAGTCCTGGTTTAAGCACTTGCGTTCCATTCTTATTTTTTCAGTAGGAAGGTTTGTATTCTACACTCTTGTTGGAGTATTCTACTGAACTGCTGCTTTAGTTAAACTGTTTGTTCTTCTGTTGTGATTGCGATATTCTGCACTTTGAATTTCTAGTACTTCTGCATTTCATGGCATAGGATAAATTCAGGCTTGCTGAATCTAGACTGTTTGGTATCATTGTGGCACTAAAGACAGCCCTCTTAGATAAAGAAGGCCCCCTGCACCCGTGTGCAGCCAAGAACCCATCTGAGTTGGGGGATTACTGCAATAGAGCTCACTTTTGGCCTTTCCCTGTTTACTTTTTAAAAATAGTTTAACTTCACTTGTATTCCAGCATTGTGTTTTGGGAGGTTTGCACTCAATTTATTGTAGCTCCTTAGAACTTGCACTTCTGCCCTGTGAGCAACTCATTTGTGCATTGTGAAACACTGACACATTTTTGTAACCCTAGCCCTCCATAGAATACACACATTTTGTTAGTCTTACACCAAAACCTGGTCCATCTAGCCCACTCCCCATTACTACAGTATACACCTTCCATAATGGATGGACAGTTTCTGACAATTTCTCCAGGCAGCCTGATTTACATGGGCATCCTGAAGCAACAGATCAATTGTCTCATGTATACTGACAACAAATTACTGCTAAAACAAACTTAACACAACATGTGAGAGCTGTATCTTTACTATGAATTTGGAATCAATTCCCTTACATAACAGCAAAGCAGATAACCTCACAACACATAAACCCACGTATGTGGAGGTACTCACTAGAACCCTAACTAAAGATCAGAGACCTCTTAGGCACAAACCTACTGCACACAGTGCAGACCCAATAGAATCCACTACACATAATAATACACACACCAGTGTCTCAGCCAATAAACGCCTCAGGCAAAACACCTCAGAACCAAATGTCTTGCTCATAAGTGACTCCATAGCGAGACACAGGTGTCGCCCTCACCAGGCTGAACAATGAGAAGGTCACAGTCAGCTGCCTGTCAGGTGCTAGGGTCAGTCAGATCACAAGCACACACTCATGTCTCTGAACAACAAGTACCATTATAACTCTGTCATAGTCAATGTTGCAGTGAATGACTGGAGATGTACTTCACTGTACTATATAAAGGTGCTTGCCTCCCCCATAGAGGCCTTTTTAGCCAATGTCAGAACAACTAAAGTCCCAGCATAAAATAATTCACTAGAGACAAACTGAAGGTTATGCTGCTTAATGCAAGGAGTGTAAATTAGAACCTGCACTCAGAACTCCTTACCTTAGAAGATGTCCATGTCTGTGCAATCACAGAGACATGGATCAAGGCTGCAGAGAGGCCTCTGGCCATACAGGAATGCAATGCCTTCCCCACATTCAGACACTGAAATTAGCATGAAAGAATCAAAGGCAGAGGTGTATATATCTTTATTAAAGGAGAATACACTGCAAGACTGGTCAAAGAGTATGACTCCATAACGCTACTTCAAGTCCAACTAACTGCATGTAAAACCCTCTTCCATATCATTGTTATCTATAGGTCCCCCACTGTGAACCAAGAATACTACTCTGCCTACTTTGACCAACTTGAGTCACTCACTATACAGCCAAACACCTTGGCCATGTGTGATTTCAACTATCATTCCATTGATTTGGAGTCATATATGTGCACAAACATGCTCACTCAAAGGTTACCGGACTTTGTTAATACACATGCTGTGTAACATAAAGTCAGCACTCCCACAAAGGGCCCAAATACCTTAAACTTAATACTTACCATCATAGTGTTCTCTGCTCTAACCCCTGTGTGTGTTGGCCCTCTGATCAGGATGCATCACAATCCAGTCTTGTTCACATTCACAATCATACCTGACACTCCCTTCAAGAGCAGAAAGGATGAAACATTTATCCAAAGCAAACTATAGCTTCCTAACTGATACCATAAATAGCTGAATCCCCCTGCTACCACTGTCAACAAATACTGCTATACAAAGGTGTATACAAATGGACTGTATAAACACCTATACACATGTATAGAGTCAGTTGAACGTGAACAGATCAAAACAAGGTCCTCACAGAAAACAAGCCACCCTAGAGGGTATCAAGCATACATAGGTTATACAATAAGTGGACGAAAGTAATGTCTAAGAACAAGAGAGTGGACTGACTCAGCAGAGGAAAGACACCCTCCACATCTTGAACAAGGATGTTAGCTATCTTGTAAAGTCATTTAAAGCAGTGTATGAACCTAAACTAGAATCCCTAACTAAAGACAATCAGGAGACATTCTTTAGTTATGTCAGAAATCTAAAAGTGAAGGGCCACCTTTGTGCCAAACTAGTAGTTGACAGTGCCACTCATACTGACCCTGAGGACATCACCAACTGCTACCAGACAGTCTGGCACAAACTTCAACTCCCCATCCCCACCAGACATACCCCAAAGCATACCTGTCACGATTCCTCTATCTAGTATCTGCAAAGAACAGTTCATAACCACACTCTCCCTGGGCAGAAAAACAGCCTCTATGGGACTGGATAACATCACAGGCTACCTAATAAATGGTCTGAAACAGGACTTATTGGAACCAGCTGGCACTCTCTTCAACCACAGTGTAAGCAATGGCTTTGTCCCAGAAGAATGGAATGCATCAACAGTAATTCTCTGGCACAAAATAGGTCTGCCAACTGACCCTGAGAACTATAGACCCCTAAGCTTCTCCAGCTGTATCACCCAGGCCATGGTGAGAATAATAATGGACCTTAGCAACAAAGACATATGTGGCTTTCAAGCAGATTTCCAGACACAACTTGGTTTCGTTAAGGGTGGATCATGCTTATTAAAATGTGGCGGACAATTCCAAGAATGTCACCAAAGCTGTGGATGAAGGCAAAACAGTACATACAGCCTATTTTGACTTAGCCAAGGCTTTTGACACAATCTCCACTCAGGCAGCATTGATAAAATCACACAGCTGGGAATTAACCCATATGTCACTAGATGGATAGCCAACTGGATCACCAGCAGAACACATGCAGTCAAATTTGGGGATTCCACCTCTAGCAGCAGACCAGTTACTACTGCTGTACCACAAGGATTTGTGCTGGGCAATGTACAGTTTGGAATGCATTTCTCAGATGTCCAGGGGAAACTAGATGGCCAGTGGCTTACCATGTTCACCAATTAATGCAAACTGGATCCAGTCATTGAGTCCTCCAATGATGTTGACATACTACAAAAAGGCCTTGCACAGATAAAACATTGGTGCCAAAGCCACAGCCTCAGAATAAAAGCTAAATAATGGTTATCATCCTTTATGGCCAAGGGGAAGTTCCTGCACATTACAATATTAACAGTACCCCCAAAGTTGAAACCCTGTGGTAAGAGATTTGGGAACACAGGTTGAAAGCACCCTTAACTCCGATCACCATGTGATGCACATTTCATAAGTAAGGGCATCACATCCAGAGCTAAGTCTGTTATAACTCTTCTGTACTCATCCCTCATCAGACCACTCATAGAGTACAATGCTCCTTTGTGTATGTACCTCACTAGACACCTGCAGCAGCTGGAGAGACCTCAGAGGTTTCTCACCAGGACAATTCAAGGCCTGCAACAAGACTTACATGGACAGACTGAAGGCCCTGTCACTGTAGTCTGTATCTTATAGGCTCTTGAGAGGCAACTTGTGCCTTGCCTGCAGAGCTGTCTGAGACCCTGGCCTAATAGAAATGCTGCACATCTACAAGTCACATGGGACAAGATTCACTCACACTAGGAATCTTAACCTAGCCTGCAACATTAACAGGGCATACTTTAGTAACAGTTATGTCTCCTACAGATTGCCACTCCTCTGGAAAACAATCCCAAGTCATATAAAACAGAACTCCTCAATGAACCTATTTACGCATAACTTAGCTAGTTGGATGGGAGACTGTAAATTTACCCCAGGTGTTTCACCCCTGTCCCTCTTGGATAAGGGCAGTTGGTGACGATCATGCACTTGCACTGCAAAATATTGGCCATACAAGTTGGTCAATAAGGGAACAATGGTATAACATGGCTAGGCTTATAAAGGCCCTATATTGTCTGAAGAGCATGTGGTTGCACATCAGCATTGTCTGTTGAGCATATGGTGATAACAGTGTCCCACATGCGGGTGCAAAAAGATCTCTGTAATGTCAAGTAACATCTCACACATTTACACACACACACACACACACACACACACACACACACACACACACACACACATGCACAAACACTCACACGCACACAGTCAACTGCAGTGAGAACAGCACACTTACCTAAGTGCACAGACTACAGAACACAGTAATTTGCACATACACCATGACACAAGCCTGACTTTTATATGTCAGCAGGTCAACTTATAGTGGATGACATCAGCAGGCCATGTGGGAGACAATAGGTTGGAAGGGCTGCATGGAATTAATGTTTAAGCTTCTGCAAGTATGAAAAGACTAGCAAATCCTGCCACTGGAGAAGTAACTCTAGGATATCACATCTATACTGCTGAGTAGACACACACCAACACACACACACACACACACACACACACACACACACACACACACACACACACACACACACACACACACACACACACACACACACACACACACACACACACACTTAACTGCAGTGAGAACAGAAACCCTACTTTCAAAGTACACAGACTACAGAAGACAGTACTCTATGCAAGTGCTATAGTACAAGTTTGACTTTTACATGGCTGCAGATCAACTTATAGTGGATGACATCAGCAGTGCATGTTAGAGAGAAGGAGGTGGGAGGCCTGCCTGACAAGGATGTAGAGGTAGGTGCAAGTATCAAAATACTGTCAATGTATGAGATTGGGGCAGTATCTGCAGGATACACACTTGCTCTTCTGGCTGGACACACACACACACACACACACATACACACACACACACACACACACACACACACACACACACACACACACACACACATACACACACACACAGTTGGTTGGGGTGAGAACTGAACTCCTATCAATGGTACACAGACTATAGAACACAGTAGTTACATAAGCAATGCAGCACAAGTCTGAACTATACATGTCTGCAGGTCCATTTACAGTGGATGACATCAGCAGTGCATGTTAGTGAAAAGAAGGTGAGAAGCCTGCCTGAAATGGATGTTTAGGCAGGTGCAAGTATCAAAATACTGTAAATTTATGGTATTGTGGCAGTAAGTGCATGATACACAGTTGCTGTTCTGACTGGACACACACACTTGACTACAGTGAGAACAGAACCCCTACCTATCTAAGTACAAACATTAAAGATCTCAGTACTTTATGCAAGTGCCAAGGCACAAGTCTGACTTTTACATGGCTGGAGGTTAATTTATGGTAGATGACATCAGCAGGCCATGAGCAGGACAGCAGATTAGAAAGCTTGCATAGGCACATAGATTCATGAGTTCCTATGAGGCTAGTAGCCTAAATGTAGAGTGTGTCCTAGGTGTGTAGAAGCCTAGCTGTGTAAAAACACAATTACCCTTACTGAGCATAGTTGGTTGTTTGAGTTTAGCAGAGCAAGGTTGTCAGCACCACCAACTGGCCCTGTCCATGAGGGATCACGCAACATTATATATTACACTTTGTGTGGTTGATATCTGAGTGCAAAAATACTGAGCCCCCAGGGTTTTATTGTTTGTGGGGGGGCAGCACATGTATGTATTGTGAATATATGATGTATGTAACCAAAATAGGCAGCATTCCAATAGAGGCTGTCCAAATTGTAAACCATAAAGTTGCAAATTCAATCCACAGCAATTTGCTTCATAAATTTTTATTTTCTCACAAAATACAATAAAGTTGAAGGATTAAGCGCTTTCGTCTCATAACCAGAGACTTCATCAGAATCAATACAAAGGGCTTAAAACATTTAAATATACCTCTCCATCTAAAAAACACAGCTCATTGGTTGTGTATTTAACAAGATAATTGCCTAATCACAAAAATTTAAAGCTCAAATTCCCAATAATTTAATCCTTGGAAAAAATGCACCTTAAATGAGTACATATAATTGTCCATGAATTACAACACATCAACAATATATTAAAAACAATTAAAATATTTTAATAAATAGATACATATATTTGTATGCATTTAATATGCAATACATGTAGCACATACATACACATATTTAAATAAAATTAATATTCAATTAATTATGAATTTCTACCCTTTTTGGGTCTGCTATTTTCAGTGTGAGAACTGGGGTAATAGATAAATGGTCATTAAGGCCAGAATAGTAAACCGCATCCAACCCAAGTTGCCAAATCAACTCACGAAACTCCAGTTTTGTTTCCCAATCACCTCGCCTATCATTGGGCATTACGTCTTCTAGCACCCAAAACTTGAATTCCACTTGATGACATGCTAATCTATGCCTATATAAGGCATTATATTCATTTTTCTTATTTACATCCCTTATGTGTTCATATATGCGTTGCCTAAGGCATCGTTCTGTCTTACCCATGTAGTATGCCCAGCATACTGTACAATAAGCCAGGTAAACTACCCCATTTGTAGTGCAGCTAGCATATTCCTTGGCTTTTAACAAATATTTATTTTTTTTTATTTATTTATTTTATTTAACATTTGTTGACCGGGAAAGTCCGACTAGGTTCCACAGATCCTGTTTTCAGCGGAGGCCCGGGGAGAAATGCTCCAGAAGCATGTCTTTAGATACCAGGGATATATAATTCTTTTTTGCCAGCTATATGTGGACATTGTGTACACCTCCCACATTTAAATGTACCTATTCTAGTACTGGTTCCTATAGTTGTCTCTACCCTCTTCTGTTCATAAATTTCTTTAAGATTCTTGTTCCTCCTAAAGCTGATCCTCAGAGGTTTAGAGAAGCATTTAACTTTAGAGGGTGTTCTCTTGAAAATATTCCAAACGGTGTTGATACATCTTTTGACCCATCCTATATTGTTATGGTAGTTCAATATCAAATATGGATTGGACTCCATACACTGTTCCTTGCCTTCTTTAGTGTTCTCTCCCCTCTGTCTATAAATACATTCACTATTAAGTAGTGGCTTGCAGGTATTACCCCAACCTTGTATAATACTATCTTTAATAGGACCAATAACCCTATCAGGATATCCTCTTTCCTTGAATAACTGATGGACAAATTCCATTTCTTTCAGAAAATCATCTCTATCAGATGTCATCCGAGCAATAAGAACCATCTGGCCTTTAACAATATTATTTTTTAAAAATGATGGATGGTCACTATCATAGTGTAAATATGAAGTGGAGAAGCATTTCTTTAAGAATATGCTTGACTTATATGTTTTATTCTGTTTGTCTTCTGTTATTTTAATATCCAAGTAATGGGCCTCCTCAACATCAATTTTATAAGTAAACTCCAAAAAATGTGTGGTATGATTTAAATAATTCATAAATTCTGGTATCAAGTCTTCACCCCTCCCCCAAACTATAAGAATATCATCCAAAAATCTATAATATTCTCGAATATAATCAAAGTAATGGGATCCGAAAACAAAACGTTTCTCCCAATACAGCATAACTATATTGGCATATATGGGTGCACATGAGGAGCCCATAGCCACCCCATGTAGTTGATGTTAAATATCTCCCTGGAAGTATATATAATTGTATTTTAAGACTGTTTCCATATTTCCCAACACTAACTTATATTCATCAGCTGTTAGGAAACCAAATTCTGAAATCATCTGTTCAAACCAATCCATTCCGATCTCATGGGGAATCACTGAAAACAAATCTCTGACATCTATAGACAGAAATATAGAATTCACAATATATTCTGTTTTTCCAGTTTTATTCAAGAAATCCCAAGAGTCTATAAGGATATGAGGGTATTTTGTATGAAAATTTTTAACTTTTGTATCAACAAAAATAGCCATAGGTTGTGTTTTAGAATCCCTGGATGTAACAATGGGCCTCAAGGGTGGGTTTTCAATCCCTTTACGTATCTTTGGAATTCCAAAGATAGCTGGTATAATCGGGTTAGGCACCCTTAAAAAGTGGTACAATTCCATATCTATAAGGCCCTGCATTAAATTGTCCTCTAACATGAGGTCAATTCTTCTATAGGAAATATCCACTTCATTTTTGGATATCACTGAATAACGTAAATCGTTATTAAGAATTTCCAAAATCCTAGCTGTGTAGTCCCGATGCTCCATAAGGACAACCCGTCCCCCTTAGTCCAGTTTCATTACATGTATTCTCTCATTGTTTCTTAATTCCTTTAATAATTTGTTTTCTTCAGTGGATAAATTTGAATGGATGTTCTTGTACCGATGCTAGTTACTTCTAATTAAACTAGTAAGGCATGCTTCAAAATTGTATATTTCCTGTTGTAGTTGGGGATTAAAAGTGCTTCTCCCTGTCAAAGTACAATTTTTATTGTTACATTAATTGGATTTATGTTTATACAAATGTTCAAAATTTAACTTCCTCATAAAAAGTTTAATGTCTATTAACACATCCTCCAATCTAGGTACACTAGCTGGTACAGATGAAAATCCTTTTAAAATAATGAAAAATATACGTTATCAACCTGTAGGACAGTATAATTATATATAATAAAATTATCCTGTTTATTTATTATAGTCCCATCCAATTGTTGTTCTACATTCCCCAAAGTATACAACCCTGGTACCTCATTATACACTGAAACATTACCACAATTCCCAATAAATGCCTCAGAAGTCTCAAAGCTATTAACCAAGTTGAAGGCATTAGAACAAGTAACCCCATTATTAAATAATGATAATCTATCAATACTTAAATGTTCAGGGGACAAAGACACATTAACGGTGGGCTTACATGATAAAGAACAAGAAAGGTTATCAAATTGCTCATCCCTATCCACTAAGGATATGGGTGGTGATGTCGTATTGCCTCTGCATATGTAGGCTGGTTTTGCATATTGCATATTCTCTCTGACCTCCCGGGCCCTCGGCTCCTAAAGAGCTGCATTGTATGTGATTGCTAATATAACTGTAATCTGGAACATATTCACTATGATCTCTTGCCACTCCATTAATAATTCCACCCTCATAAGTGCCCCTAGATGGATATCTTGGATAGTCCGGTCTAAATCCATTGTCTCTGGGAAAACATCTTTTGGTCTGTTGCATTGATATGTTGTTAACCAGCGGATAAGCACTACCCTGTTCATAAACGTATAAATCTCTCTCCATTTTAGATATTTTCCTTTTATGATTTTTCTCAGTAGTATTATCTACATCCTGCATAGTTCTAAAATACATGCTTTTGTATTCAGGCACATTACATAATAAATCATTGCTAATATCCCTATATAAATTGTCAATCAATGTTTTATGTTCTGCCATAATTACTTTGTTGTTCTTTATCATCGCTTTTAAAATTAAAATACCACAATCATTCAAAATACCTTGCACAACATAAAATTCTGAACCTTTGACAGTATTGTTAGGGAACTTGATTAATCGTAACCCTTTGGGTATGATATTATTTTGAATACATTGTGCTAAATACCAATTATCTAAAGCAAGCATTTTCTATTTAGTTAAACATCATTTTAATTTATTACATTGTTCGTTAAATGTCCCCACGGATTTGTTGGGCTTAGGGTCACTTTTACCCTTCCTCGTGAAAAAATTGTCCAACCAAGAATAAAAATCCAATGTCCCATAATGTTCCAAAAGTACATTTCACTCCGGATTAATCTCGCCATGATGTAAAGCAGTCCTGGTTCCCGAACAGGATTCCCTTGTTGCATGCGCACCATATGCGCCATCATCTTGCCTTCCTGGTCTTATCCTACTCATGCTGTTCTCATATCTTTCCCGGAATTGGGGCTGCTTTTTGCGCAAGGAATACCAGAATAATTGACAATGGCAGTAGAGCCGTTCTGTGAGTAGCTCTGAATTAATTTAACAAGCTCTGACAATAAAGAGTTGTTATTATTATTGTTATTCATCTTGCAGGACTCCTCAGGAAACGCACCAACAAACAACACGTAACCAGGAATCAGAAAAAGAACAGTTCACCAATGTAACCAAAATAGGCAGTATTCCAATAGAGGCTGTATGAATTGTAAACCATAACATTGCAAATTCAATCCACAGCAATTCGCTTCATAAATTTTTATTTGCTCACAAAATACAATACAGTTGAAGGATTAAGCACTTTCATCTCATAACCAGACTTCATCAGAATCAATACATAAAGGGCTTAAAACATTTAAATATACCCCTCCATCTAAAAAACCCAGCTCATTGGTTGTGTATTTAACAAGATAATTGCCTAATCACCAAAATTTAAAGCTCAAATTCCCAATATTTTAATCCTTGGAAAAATGCACCTTAAATTACTACATATAATTGTACATGAATTACAACACATAAACAATATATTAAAAACAATTAAACTATGTTAATAAATAGATACATATATTTGTATACATTTAATAAGTAATACATGTATGTACATACATACATACACATATTTAAATAAAATTAATATTCAATTAATTATGCATTTCTACCCTTTTTGAGTCTGCTACTTTCAGTTTGAGAACCGGGGTAATAGATAAATGGTTATTAAGGCCAGGATAGTGAATCACATCCAACCTAAGTTGCCAAATCTTTATTTATTTATTTATGTTATTTAAATATTTATTTAAATATGTGTATGTATGTGCACACATGTATTACATATTAAATGTATACAAATATATGTATCTATTTATTAATATATTTTAATTGTTTTTAATATATTGTTTATATGTTGTAATTCATGTACAATTATATGTAGCAATTTAAGATGCATTTTTTCCAAAGATTAAAATATTGGGAATTTGAGCTTTAAATTTTGGTGATTAGGCAATAATCATGTTAGATACATAACCAATGAGGTGTGTTTTTTAGATGGAGAGGTATATTTAAATGTTTTAAGCCCTTTATATATTGATTCTGATGAAGTCTCTGGTTATGAGATTGCATCTTTCTGCTTTTCCCGGTGAGGGGTCACCACAGCGGAACTCTGGTCCGCCAATGATTGGTAGTTGATTTTTATGTGCTGAGTTACCAGCCCTGACACACAACCTTTAATGAAGGTACGTCCATTCATACATGTTTCCATGCAGAAGATGCTCTAGCTGAGAATCGAACCGGACAGCGTCTTACTGTGAGGCGACAACGCTACTGCAGCACCACCACCGCGGACTCTCTCTGGTGAGGTGAAAGCACTTAATCCTTCAACTTTATTGTATTTTGTGAGCAAATAAAAATTTATGAAACAAATTGCTGTGGAGTGACTTTGCAACTTTATGGTTTCCAATTCAGATAGCCTCTATTGGAATACTGCCTATTTTGGTTACATTGGTGAACTATTCTTTTTCTGAATATATGATGTATACTGAGAATGTGCCCTGAATTTGCAATATTTTCACATGTACTTTTATGTCATACAAAGGAAATGGACAATCAACACCAATAAGAAAGCATCATATGTATAGTTCCATAGCTCAGTGAGCAGTGGATTTGTGTGATGATTAACAAAGTGTACACGCATACAAGCTATGCCTGTTTGCTCATTGGTAAACTGTGAGGAAATGCAAGCAACATTGCTAACATCAGTAAAAATAATACCATATGGCATATACTGTATTTGAACCCAGGACCATGTGTATGCCAGTCCCATACTAACACGTGTTGCCACAAGAATGTTGAGAAAACCATTGCGTATGTTTCACTTCATTGCTGTAAATTGCAATGTCACAGCAGTAAAACAAAGATTGCACATTCTGTACTAGAAGCCAGTACGATCTGTATTCCAGGATGGGTTTTCATGATGGCCAAGGGCATTAATTTAATGTATCCGGTTACTATTTTGGCCGTCTGCTTCATAGGTGGTTTGCCTCACGTCTCGCAAAC
The DNA here is from genome assembly GCF_019279795.1 of Protopterus annectens. Lineage (NCBI taxonomy): Eukaryota > Metazoa > Chordata > Ceratodontiformes > Protopteridae > Protopterus > Protopterus annectens. The sequence goes on along the minus strand of NC_056735.1, from coordinate 1,576,137,033 downwards.
CCCATAAACACAGCCATTACTCACTTATGCTATTTGTGCTATGCAGTGCATCACAAAAAATGACAATGAAAAAGGACAGGAATAAGAAAGAAAACCTTAGTAATGGACACATATGAGTAAAATATGTGTCTGCTGTCCACTGACGGCTGGTGACTTCAAATTAAAGGGGGACTGCCGGAGACAGCTGAATGTGTGGGGCCAATGGGAAGGGGTGTGACCAACCAGAAAGAGTTGGAGCTATGCTCAAAACCACAACAAATGGAACTTTACTTAAATATGCTGCCCTTGGTGCCAAACCGTCATTACGAGAGTCCAATCAAGACAAAATGAAGTGTAGAAGAAAAAAATATTTCAATGCATTGGCTACATGATAACTTACTTAATATCGAGATGGAAACACAAAGGTTGGGAGGCATGAAAAAATAAATTGCTTTTTAAATACATTACTGGAATGCCAGTCAAAATCAAGTATAAAAAAACAAGCAGCACTCAGCTCAAACCACTTCTCCTTGCACTGCAGTTCTAATTATAATTTATATTCAGCTTTATAAAATTACCAAGTAACATGCTAAAAGTAGCAAACTCTGTGATACCCCCACTTGTAAAAATGTTTCTTATCCAAAAAGACCTGCTGCCTGACAACAATCATCTACTTGTTTCATGGGGAACACATGATCAAAGTAAAAAATGAACAGCTAACAAGAAACAAGCTCAATATAAATTGCTTAAAGGATTACTGCACAAGTTATGGACAACACATGATAGATTGAACAAATGTAATAAGCTTCTGAAAATACTGTAATCCTGCCTTTATTACAAATACTGTCATATGCATTTCAATACCTAAGGCTTATACGTTATCTAGTTATGTAAATATTCTCTGCATGGCAACAATGAAAAGGTTTTTAATATTGGTAATTGTATGCTTATTAAAGCTAAATTGCATCTTACAATCTCACCTGATGGTCATTAAAGCATTGCTACTTTAATACAGAGCAACAGGGCACTGCAACAGCATGCATTTTCTGAATAGAAGCATAAATCAAGACACATCCAGTGCCACTACAATGGGGAGTGGGGTGCAATAAGTAGGTCACAGTTTGAAATGTCTCTGGCTGATAGTGATGGCTCTGACACTCATACCTCTCAACCTCAGAGCAAGAAATCTGGACAAAGCCATACATAAAAGTGGGACACAGGCCAAAAAAAAACAATTTTTAAATATTGCTCTTATAAACTTAGAAAGATAATATAATAGTAGTAGGTCTTGCATTAGTATGAATTTCTGAAGGGTATGAAATCTGAAACACAAATGTCTGCCATTATTTTCTAACTTAAATCTTTAATGATTTGCTACTAATTTGCCAAAAAAACACAATTTTATGAAAAACAGACCAAATATGTTATGCAAAAATATAAAATTGCCACACAATGCAGCTGAGAACCTGTCAAAGAAGGGGCACCTTTTTAAAATTAGTACTGTTAACTTGAGCAGCTAACAAAATAAGAGCATCTACATGCATTGCTGAAATAAAAGTAATCTATATCTCTGATCATTACAGTTATTTATAACTGTAAACCCTCCATGTTTTCTTCCAAAATTGCCATTTTGCAGAGGGATTATTAGGGGGAGAGCAACATTTTGAGCCAAAATTTGGGACAGTTGAGAGGTTTGGGAATTCCTAATTCTATAAAGTGATTTATTTGCACGTACCTCTCAACCTCTTAATGCAGGAAATCTAGACAAGGCCAAATATATTGGGGAAACATACAAATAGTACTAAACATTGCTTTTGTATAAACTTAAGACAGTTGACAGAATAACAGGTCTTGCTTTAGCATGCATTTTTCTGAAGGTTATGACGTCTGAAACTCTATGTCTGTCATTATTTAGTGACTTCATTCTTAAATGATTTGGCTGAAAACCACAAATTTTATGAGGAACAAACCAAAAATAAGAAGTAAAAATCTATTCATTCTGCAAAATTCTGGACAGTTGAAAGGTATATTTCAGCTGGGGGCCTGTCTGAGTTTGCTGCCCTTCCCCCCTCACAAAAACATGGTCGAATGGAGTGTCCCCCCACAGCCATTCCAATGTCCCATTCCTTGGTCATTTCACCCCATTTGCCATAAACACTGTATTGTGCATTCTGCTTTACTTCTGCGATGATATGGATTTCATTTGAAAGTTTTATTTTATATTTTATAGCATAAACCCTAATAGATATCTGCTAAACAAAGCAATGCAGTCTCACAATGAAAATAGACTTAGCATTAAAACTTCTCTGCCCTTGAAACTCATATTAATTGAAACAGCATTGAAACCCACATTCAAAGAAAATACATTTTGCCAGTGGCAGATAAATATTAATTTTGGGCTGTTTTCAAATCATAGGCCCCTTGAACACGAAACATACACATGCTCTTTGATACACCTTCCTGACTGTATTAAATTATATTCCTTGTAAAGTACAATACAGTTCTTAGAGGGTATGTTAATTTTATTGTTTTGAACATTGTTCCAGTAAACAATGAAACAAAATGCATGCACCAATAATGACAAAACTGCCCAATTCAGAGCATTACCATCATAAAAGTCTACTCAAACTTCTACATTCTACCAGTATCAATAAATATGCACAATCTCTGAAGAAGTAAAAGTCATCTAAATAATTCTACATTAAAGAAATCTGTTAACTAATGAAGAGGTTACTGCTAGCAATCAACTTTATATGTCATTGCTTCATCTACAAATAAAGTGCCTGTTGACCTTGAGGAATAAATTGCCTATGTTGCATTAAAAAATGATAATGCTAGTAATATTGCAATAAGGAATGGATGGCAAACTGATAACAGGTTCATAGTTACTAGGTATCTTTGTCAAAGAGGACTGCAGCATCCATCTCCTTTACAACAGAGTACAGTACCAGCAATGGATCTAACTACTGTGGGAGTAGAACCCACAGCCTTCTGCATCAAACGCAAGGGAACTACCTGTTGTGCTATTTACAATGTAAGCAGACTCAGCATAAGCAGCATTAAACATTTGTTCCCCTGCAGTCTCAGCTACTTGTAAAATCTACACGACACTCAGCTGTATCTCTGAACTTTGCAGTGCAAGAAATCTGGAAAAAGCCAAATTTATTTGGGGGGGGACAAAAGCCCAAAAAACAGGGACACATTTTAAACATTGCTTGTATAATGTTGGAAAGTTGCTTGAATAAAATGCTGTGTTGCCACCATACATTTTACTGCCAAGTATTGAACCCAGGACCCTGTGCAAAATAGCCAAAGCAACATACCACTATGCCAAATCTTCTATTTTTATGAAAGAAAGGAAGACTGAAACTTAAATGGCTACCATTTAGTGAATTCAGTTCTCACCATAGCTGTCAACATCTTAGCACAAAACACCTGAACAAAGCCAATAATGGGGGAATACAGCCCCAAACATATTCAGTGAGTTCAAGTTATCACCATAGCTCTCAACCTTGGCACAAAAAAAGCTGGACAAAGCCAATAATGGAGGAATACAGTCCAAAAAATAAGGACAAATATCCACTGAGGACACCTGTGCAAACCCACACAAACACAGGGAGGACATGCAGACTCCACACAGAAGGCACCCCAGCCAAGAATCAAACCAGACAACCCATAGCTGTCAGGCAACACTGTTACAACTGCACCACTGCACTACTGGCTGTACTAAGTAACAAAAATACAGAAACCACAGATTTTACCCACCACCATGAAGCAACTGGGGCATTTTATGCACACACACACACACACACACACACACACACACACACACACATGCACACACACGCACACACACGCACACACACACACACACACACACACACACACACACACACACACACACACACACACACACACACACACGCACCCTACCTGTCTCAGCTGAGTCCACCGCAGTGATCACCTGTGCCCAGCTACTCCATAGTGATCCTACAGCCCGATTGGTCCTCCATAATGGCCAGCGCATCCTGTTGGGTATCCCAGAGATGTGAGGAGGTTGGAGCCTCCTTCTGTTGGTCCCGCGAGATGTGAGAAGGCTGGAGCCTCCTGCTGTTGGTCCAGCCTGCGGGAGATGCAGTCCGGTGACCTTCCTGTTTGCACGGTAGTCACCGCACAGACCTCTGGGCTGGAAGGGCAGAGTTTCATGCCTTCCCTATCTAGACAGACTAACAGAGCAGTCTGGAGCTCAGGAATGCCTGAGCATGCATGCTTGGAGTTCTGGTCTGCCTAACACAGCAGTCAGGAACTAAGCAATCATGCGCGGAGTCCGAGAATTTTTTATTTTAATATGTTCTATGGTGGGAGGAATAGGGAATTTATTTTATCCATTTTACAGGTGGGGGGGCTGCAATCCCCTAGTCCTATAGCATTAGCCCCCCCTGCTGCTGTCACCTGTTACGGTACTTTCTAAACAAATCCATCACAATTTACGTCATTACTACACCAAGTGAAGATACACATGGATATGCCATAATATTATTATTGAATACATTCTAGGATCAGGATTACCTTGCAAATGCAGCAGTTGAGACAATTTTATTTCAGGTCTAGAATTTCCTTGTTTCTACTCCCATTGGATAGAAGTATGCAGGAAAAAACAGAATGTAGGCGAGATGGATGATAAAAAGGTTGATGAATAGCTCCACCGTAATGAAAATCACCTGCTTATGCTGTAATTAGCAGCTATGAAAAACATCTGCTGGTTTCCTGAATATATGAACTCTGTTAGTGCCCATTGGTGCATGATGTGCACCTATGAGCCACTGTTCACAACGTCAGTGCATGCACTGATGCTGAAATAAGGTGAACTTTTAAAAGGGAACTTTTTACTTTTGTCCATGCCTGGTATATCGGGCAAACATGAGTTCAAAAAGAAGAGGGAAGTTTGGAGGCCCAGAAGTAGAACCAAGTACCTTCTATACTCTAGCCCTAGACATGCACATGTTGCCGTAAGAATATTTATGTGACATGCGTTGATAAACTTGCCATTCATTCCTCCATTTCTCATGGTTGTGCTAAATGGTTATGCAGCATTCACAAAAATTAAAAAAATCAATTTTAATGTAACTCAGATAGATAAGATACATGTTAACAAACAATAAACAGGATGAAGCAGAACTTGTGAATTGTGCACTGCTTGCATGCACTTTTTCACCTCATAGACCTACATGTACACTTATGTAAGGTGTAACCTGTCACCACTGATGTAATCATTCACTGTTGCCATGCTAAGGATCATAGGATCATAGGAGATTACTAAGCTAATGGCCCAGAGATTAAGTGCTAGTCAATACCCAAGACTGCATTTAGTGATGACTCCCCATGTCAAGGATGTTTGTGGGTGCTATCCCCAGTAAGACTTTATGGTGCCCCATCCACTCATCCAGATTCCTCTTGAATATTGTCATAGAGGTGCTCTACCAGCTATGTCACATGCTAAGGTATGGTACCTTCATTCAACATGAAGACTGTGGAAGTGCCTACATGAATTGAACATCCCTACACAGTTACAACTTTGGGGGATTCAGTAATTCTAATAAATGTTGACCTCATTTACATCTTCTCTATGCTGACAGCCCTAAATCTACATGGTTGCTAACTGAATAGGCAGGGAAACTGAGGGGAGCCCAAAGTTGTACATTCAAGGGACAGTGTTACTCAGGTGTATATATGTGCACACAGTAATTCAGGTTTGGGATCCTATATTTCATGGGGTTTAAACTTCTAGCTGTCTACATTAGTTACGATCACATTGTTCAAGTGGGGGTGGAGGTGCAATGCGGCATTTATGTCCCGGCACTTAAAAGGGACTTGTTGCTATTTTTAACATAACTTTCTAATATGTGTGGGGGTCACATGTTAGGGTCTGTTCTGTACAAACTGATGTAAAATTACTTGCTCTAGTTTCCGTGTAGACTCCTGTATTTGGTAAACTTTTGCATACATGGCCAACACAAGCACAGAGTCTACACGGTTACTTTATGATTTGTTGAATCATTCCACCCTATTCATTTCCTTTATTAGCATACAATTCAGCTACTTATGCTGTAATTTGCATGCCACAAAAGTTTCCATGTTTGTGCATAAGTGATCACCGCTATGTGGAGTTTATTGAATCTAAAACTTTTTGGGGCTGTGTGGGCATCACTCTGCAATGTGCACATGATCTAAATTATTGTCTAAACTTTATTGAATCCCCCCATGTTTTTATGATACAATTAATTTTCCTTTTTTTATTCCTTCTCTTTCATCTATCTTCATGGACACCTCATAATCATGAGCAGAATGTTTATATTGTACCTTTTATTTGTCTTCATGAAAAAAAAAAGTTGAATTAAAAGCAGATATTTTTTCATGTCTACAAACAATCCTCCTTCTTAAGATGAGTGTATCCCATTCACAATTGATTATATTTTTCTTCCATTTCCAGTATTACATGTTAAACAAGGCCCAGTTTTGATAATCATGCCTTATGGATGCCCAACTTCATTTTTAAATAATATAGTAATTCCTGTATACAAATCTTTACCAATCCACCATGTTATCTTTTTCCACATACTATTTTAAATTTTAACAGTTTATCCAAGCCAATTTTTGTATACTATGAATTTAGAGATGACATACCTTAATAATTTAGGACTGCTCATTGGCTAAGCTCCTTGACATATATATTCATGGTATTTGAATTGTCTGTCTTCTCTCATCCCTGCTTAATAATTTATGTATTTATTTTTGCACTCTTATAAAGGACTGCTATGGCAATGGTTAATGAGGAGTCACCTGTTCTTTAAAGTGTTTTATGCTGCCCAAAATTGATGTTCTGTACAATGCATGAAAATGATTTTGTTCCATAACATTGTTTTTAATGGATTCTTTACTGTCTTACATTTTATACCAAAATGTAGCATTATGCATATTTATATATAGTCTGGGGCTTACAATTTCTGATTCATGAATTCAGTCCTCTCTGTAAAGAGCTGTGTTATAATTTAATATCACTTATAGGCCTTTTTTATCCATGTAAGTGAATGTATTTCTAGAAGTTATCCAGATAAAACTAGATTCAAATGAATACAGGAATGTCTCAGTTCAACTTTGATCAGATGTATGAAACAGCTGTTGAATGCTACTTCTTAAAAAAAGCAGTTCACAAGTCAAAAAAGCATTAGGTGAACCAGTTCAGATACTCACTGATCTCTTACCTTATTAGTAGAATTCCTGACCTCCTCTGAATTAATTCTATTATGGATTATGTTGCCAAAAGAAATGCAGTTAGTTAAACAGATGTTTTTTTTTATTTTGCCATAGATATACAATGCTATATGGACTTAAATGTCAGACGTCCCCATACCCAAAAAGAAAGAATGGCTGAAGCATTAGTGAAGCTGACACATATAAATAATACCTAAACAATTAATATACCACAACTACACTGCATAAATAAAATTAATTGCATTTCTTCCAGATTATGTTTAACTGCCTGACAGCTCTTTTTTGACCATTTATAGCAGTGTGCATTGTTAGTATATGACTTTTGGAAATATGCAAACTCACAAACATGTGATAAACAGATGTACGATAATTATAGTCCACACTCAAGCAAGTCCTATTTATCCCGAGGCACTGCTTGTTTTGTTCATGATTCAGAATCCTGTCAAGACCATAAGAATCTGTGTGGCATTATTTCACCCTCCAGCAAGGCACTTGACACTAATATTCCAGCTGATTCAGTCAAGACTCACATTTTGAATGTGAATAACTGAGATACCTAACACTTTGCTTCAAGAAGGTTTGTCTAATAATTCAAAAGGTTGTCAAACCATGCATTTTAAGATGGGTTCTTAGCCAATCTACTCTTAAATATTAACCTTCCTATTAATGTATTGCTGTGTTCAAGTTCATTTTTGGATTAATCTGTTCTAAATAGTCCATGCAATGAAAGGCAACATTTCTGTAAATGAAATGATGTCTGAAATAAAGGGAGATCAACTATGTTTGCAACAATTACATGTTCCTCTTTTTTTTTTTTTTTTGCTTTTTGGTGGTCCTGGGATAGATAGTATAGAAATAGCAGTCAAATTGTTTAAAAATAAAGAAATAAATAAGTAAAAACTGCATTTGTTCATTATCTTTGTGTTTATGCAGGTGTTTTCTCTTCAAACATGTAGTGGCACTTCAGCCAGGCATTAGTGCTTCAGGAAATTTTTTTATGCAATAGTCTTGATATGCTGTTCATAAAAAGATAGTAATGCTGTTATGGATCCACAATGGCATTATCACCCAGTCACTGAATACAGAGAATGTGCGTGCATAAAAATGCTCTGCAAACTTTATCACAAACATAAAAACGTGGCATGGTATATTACTGAGACAATGTAAGATGTGTTCAATTTTAGATCCATTAGCCTGACTAGTATGTTATGTAAAACTAATGAGAAACATGCATTTAAAATACTACAGTTGACATATTTCTGTTACATATAGCACTATATGTGTTCTTTCTGCTTATCATGACCTTACTAAAGCATTAGCATCAAATATCAGTCCATATTTATCTCAATAGATAAAGTTCAGCAAGGTAGGGTGGGGTTATTAGAGGTGTCCTTCAGGGCCCTGTGTTACATAATCTTAAGCCATTTTATGCTTCAGTGTGTTCATGTCTTCCAAAGTTGTATGTTACTAATTGTAAAGTTCAGGTTATTATGGTATGAAGTCATGACAGATTGAACTACAGTCATGTTTTTCATGAGACTATGGACAGTGCAAGCAGTAGCCCAAACATTTTGTTATTTTGTGTAAGATCTGTTGCCAGCTGTTGAAATCTTTTGACTAACAATATGTCAAGATACACTTGGACAAACTTTCTTGATGTCCATTGTGTCCAATTAACATTTGGATAATTAATATTACTCAACATCAGAAACTTCTTATTACCAAGAAAACCATGTCTTAAAAAAATTGCTAAAGATGAGCCCATGGAAAGTCTGTTGTAATAGTTAACTAACTTCAAACTTTCACATAGGTTCATGGGTAAGTACTAGGTTAGCTGCCTTGTGGGATGATTTAAGGCTAGTCAATTTCCCTTTCAAAAGTGAGAATCAAATCCTTTACCTTTTGTTTGCGAGATAAATGCCACAATCATTATACCAACCCGACCTCCCTCAACTTTATCCAATCTGTTCTACTTAAATGTTTCCTGGCTTCTTGCCTTGCCAAGTAGGCTGTCAGACATTAATAGAAAGGGTCATCTGTGCCCAGAAGCATTTGGTGTACTTGTCACATTCATAAGGCCTCTCTTCTGATGACTATCAAGTGAATCATCTTCACAAAAACAGCTTTTTTTGCTGATTGAATTGGAAAACTAGCTTACTGCTAAGCTTTTACTTATATTTTATATGTCTAGGACTACAATTACATGTTCTATGCCAGTTTCTACTAAATAAGCTTGGATGCAGCCATGTATAAAGACAATGATAACCCAACCATGTGGTGTAATTTTGAATTAATGTGTCCCTGCTGTTGAATTCTTCAGTTGGCAAAATTGCGCAGTTCCATTATGAAATTATGGCAAATAGCTCATTACATTTATTATTAATGCTTTTAAGTTGCAAACATAAATTGCTAAACTATTATCAGTGATATATTCCCTTCTGTAGAAGGTATTTTTTTTGCATCCATTTGTAAAGCTTTTAACAGCACCTTCGATCTTATTCCAGATGAACACAGTTAATGCTATATCTTCTTTAAATACTATAGTCATTCATACATTCTTCCTAGTACCTTACATTTTAAACTCTGTAATATTTATGTAACTCCAGATGTTTAAGTCACTTGTGCCTGTGTAAAATAAAACATTTGCAGCTATGTCTGTTTTATGAGGTGGAATATTAATTAACTTCACACCTTACGAAGATGATAATGTAACTCTGCATTTATCAATATCAGCCAAGGTCCTCTAGCTTGGTCTTTTAATATAATAATTTCATTCCTGTTTATGTTGTCTTTTTCTTTGGTGTCAGGTTGTCTGTTTCTTTGGTGTCAGTAATACTATAATCTAAATTACTTTTACTCATACTTAGGCATGTCTCATCATGTTCAATTAATTCTAGTTCTTGAAAACACTGCAGATTACCCAGCACCGATTTTTTTTTGTTGTTATTATAATCTTCATCTTCTTATACTCAAAAAATAGAGCCAATAATTTTTCTTGGTCACTTTGTATATTTGGACTCATTCATTTCAAGTCCACTGGCTTTGTAACAAACATTCTGATAGGTTTTATTATTGACAATTGTAACAGTTCACATTGCTTAACTTTGCTTGTTTCATTACGCAAATTTCTTAACTGATCTGTCTTTATAAAGTGTATACATGTGTTGTTTATAGGTTCATAGGCTCATAACTAGGTACTAGGCTATCTGCCCAAGGGCATTTATTAGCCTAGCCAGAATGTGTTGGCTTTCGCCTCCCTTTTAAATTAGTTTCCTGGGCCTCTGTCTAGCAGGGCCACTGAAGTGATCCCAGGGGTAAATTTACGATTTTCCATCCACTCGTCAAGATTCCTCTTGAAGAGAGTCAGCGAGGGGCTCTGCCTAATATATACTGGGATTTTATTCCAGAGCGAGGGAAGTCTCTGGGACAGGAATCTATCCCTCCAGCATGTCCTGTTCATTGTTGTGCTGAGGTTTAATTCACTAGAGCATGTGGCTCTAAGAGATTTGGTTTTCTTGAGGTGGAGCATATTCAATAATTCTGGGTTGGACATGGCATTAAACGTCAGGCAGAGATCACCTCTGAGCAGGTAGTAAGCAACCGAATATAGCTGGAGTTTCTTTAGTTGAGCTGCATAGGGTATCTCCTTGAGGCCCATGATCCTCTTGGTGAGGTACTTCTGTGGTCTTTCCAGCTGTTGCAGGTGTCGAGTAAGGTACATACCAAATGGGGCATTGTACTCTATTATGGGCCTAATAAGTGAAGAGTAAAGGGGCACAATGACCTCTCTTGATCTAGAGGTGAACCCCTTTGTGAATAGGTGGGCTACATAGAAAGAATTTCTAACCACTTTGGCAATGTGATTATCAAAGGAGAGGTTGCTATCTACATAGGTCCCCAGGTCCCTAATTACATTTTCCGTACCTAGTGGATTACCACCTATGTGGTAATTTGTGGGCACATTGTTTTTTCCAAAGGGGATGACTATGCATTTTTTGGCATTCAGCTTGAGGCCATGGCTCTGACACCACGTATCTGTCTCTGTAAGACCCTTCTGGAGGATGTCTGTATCAGCCGGAGAGTTGATTATGGCCCCCAGTTTGCAGTCATCTGCGAACTTGGTCAGCCATAGTCCTCCTGTGCTTGCCTGTACCTCAGAAAAGTATATACCAAACAGGAGGGGTCCCAGAACTGGGCCCTGTGGGATGCCACTTGTAACTGTTTAGAGTCAGACATGGCACCTGCAACTCTGACCATGTGTGCTCTATCTGTGTGCCAGTTCACCACCGATCTTGTGACATAAGGGTTAATGTTCAAGCTGGTGAGCTTGTCTATGATGCCAGAGTGGGGAATGGTGTTGAATGCCTTAGCGACGTCCAGGTAGGCTGTGTGGACTACCTTCCCTTCATCTATGGCCTTGGCAGCTGTTTCAAAGAAGTCAACTAGGTTTAGGAGGCAGGATCTGTCTTTAACAAAGCCAAATTGGGTAGGGTCCAGTGTCTGGAAGTTCCCAATGTCTCTGTTTATGAGTTCCATGATACTTCGCTCCATAGCTTTGCAGACCAGGCTAATCGGGCTTATAGTGCGATAGTTCCCAGGTTCTGTTGTGGCACCACCTTTGTGGAGCGGGATGACTGTTGCTGTACGCCATTCTTTGGGTGCTTAGCCTGTGGTAAGGCTGAGACTGAATAGTGAATTTAGGTGAGGGTTTAGTTCCTTTTGGAGCTCGTGTAAGGCATAGCCTGGGACACCATCCGGTCCCATTGATGCTGTGTTCTTAGCTTTGGAGAGGGCTGTTTTTACCTGCATGTCCATGATGTCTGGGCCTCTGCATTCCTCTGGGATGGATACAGGCCCTTTTAGGGGTGAAGCGGGGTGAAGTTTGCACTGAACTTGTCAGCCAGGATGTTGGCGATGTCAATTGGTTCAGTATATTTTTTGCCATTTTGCACTAGCTCAGAGCACATCTGAGAGTTGCCACCTAAAATTTTGACATAGCTGAAGAAGGCTTTGTGGTTATCTTTAGAGTCTTTGGCAGTTTTTTTTTTCGAAACTGGCCTTGGATATTTTATGACGGATCGTAGTTTCTTGCTAATATTGATCAATGATGCCTTTCCTTTTTGGGATTTTGCTCTATCATGTAGTAGTTTCCACCTTCTGTTGTATAGCTTATTTATGGCCGGGGACCTCCAGACTGGTATGCTCTTTTTAGAGGAGTGAGTCTTGGTTTTACTTGGGATGGCTCAATCCATGCATCCCTATAGATGCACAAAGAATGCATTTGTAAAGGATTCTGTGGTTTGGGTAGCATTATCTTTTAGCAAGGGGGCTTTGAAACTTTCAACCTCGGTCTTGAGAAGTGTGAAGTTTGCTTTTGGAAAGTTTTTCACAGTGGTTTCCTTGACTGGGGTTGGGGTCGGGATGTGGATGTCCAGTGTGATTAGTTTATGATCTGATCTCACCAGCGAGGGGTTTACCTCCGGTGTGGAACACTGATCTCCCATGTTGGTGATGATCAGGTCCAGTATGTTGTCACCTATAGTGGGCACGGTGACCAGCTGTTCAAGGGTGTTAGAATTAATAAACTCTAAGAAGCGTTGGGCAAAGGAGTTTGTAGTAGAGTAATTCTCCCAGTCAATGTTTGGGTAGTTGAAATCTCCCAATATCATGGTGTTTGGTAGGACCTTTATATTTTCCAGTGTTCTCAGGAATGCTGAGTGGTGGTCCTGAGACAGGGTAGGTGGTCTGTAGCAGGCTACGATCTGAAAAGCAGCCTTGCCCACTGTTAGTTGCACATGGATGGTCTCCAAGGCCTCGTGCTGTGCTACTCACCTGAAGGTGTGGGTATCCTTTATGAAAATGGATATGCCCCCTCCTTTTGTATTTCGGTCCAGGTTCTGGGGCCAAAAGTTATGATATGAGTTGTAGCCTGGTAGTGCTGGGGTTCTCTCTGGAGCTTTGAACCAGGTTTCTGTTACTGCACAGATATCGATTTGCTCCATGCTAAGGAGTGCCTCGAGTGCGTGTATTTGAGGTTTAGACTTCTGACATTGAGTAGCATTACCCTCAGTTTTTGGTTTCTTGTGTTGTTTATGGAGGCAGGTTTGTCTTTTGAGCCTTGCCTAAAAAAGGCACTATGGGGGTGGCAATAGCCTTGGCCAGTATTCAAAAGGCAAAGGGCGACAGGTGCAAGCCATCTCTGGTGAAGCAGCATAGCTTGTTGAGCATTTCGTCCCAGGCTGACAGACACTGGATCCCCTTTGAATGACACTAATAGCTTAGCCAATTGTTAAAACTGATCATTTTTTTCCTTGTAATGTGGCATCATTCTTGGTGAGGGCAAGATGGTACTCTGGGTCAGGGTCATACCGGCCTGGGCTGCATGATCAGAGAGCTCCTCTATGTCTCTTTTCATGTAGTCCAGGGAAGTACGTCTCAGGTCATTCACACCAACATGTACAATGACAGAGTCATATTTGCACTTGTTTTGGAGTGACCTGAGTGCTTGTATTATGTGGTAGATCCTGGCACCCGACAGGCAGCTCACAGTAACCTTCTCCTTGTTCAGTCTAGTGAGTGGGACGTCAGTGTGCCTGACTATGGAATCACCTATTACTAGTGTATTGAGTGTGTTGTTTTGCCTTATGGGTTGTGGTTGCTTGGCACACTGGCTTTGTGAAGTATGTGATACAAGGTTTTTGTTTGAGGGTGGAGGTTGCTTGGATGTCTGCTTTAGAGGGCTCTGCTGCTTAGGCAGATTTTTATTTAGAGCCTCCGAGTATGTTTTTGAGTATTTATGTGTATTATTTGCTTGTGCATGTATGACTGTTGTATGTGAGACTGGAAATGTGGTGCAAGTGTTTCCCTTCTCCTCCTGACTGGCTGTTCCAGCCTTGGGTTGAGAAAGCTTGGCCTCAAGTTTGGCTGTATAGTTGCATCTCTCACATACATTTGTGTTTGTTGGAAGGAGGAGAGGGTTCTCCGTGTACATTAGGCAATTGTAACATTGCATCAAGATTCCCAGATTCAGCAGCTGGACTGGAGAGTATACCTGAATCTGCCCTTTGGACATGCCTGTACAGATAACTGGAATGTTTACTGATTTCCTAGTAGGGACGATATAGAGATCCTTGAACTTTTTGTATGGTAAAGGGGGTGATGTTGTGTTAGCGGTTATTAGTGCTTACTGTGAGCTTGGAGCAAGTGCTGGGCTGTAAAAGTGAAGTTTGAGTGCTTAGTTTGAGATTTTGACTAGTTCTAAGGGAAAAATTGAAGAGCAGACTTCATGGATCCTGGAATAGTTTAACCCTAGCTAACCAGCACTGTGTGGAGCGCAAAACTGTACAAATGCGGGTTTTAAGGCAGGGAGATGAAAGAGCTAGGGATTAGCCCAAAAAGGACAATAAACAACAAGTTGCTGGGCTGTGGCCACTCCTCCAGGGACAGATAGGCTGCTCAAAGCTCTCCACTCTCAATGATGAACAGAGAAACTTCTTCCTATCCAAGTAAGGTTATGGGCGACACAGGAACTTATACCAGAGTCCTGAATTCAGCAAAACTTGAAAACTGGACTAGACTAGCTTAGAAAAAGTGGGAAACAAAGATATATTTTTTTTCTTTTTTGGCAGAGAAACACAGAAAATTCACAAAAATACTTTAAATACTTATATCAGGCTAGCACACTTTAGTGTGTAGCCTATAACAGTTAAACAGCACAAAAAAGACTTTAAACAACTTATAAAGTGGTAACAGTGAAAAAAAAAAACAGTTTTTAGTATGCAGCAAGGAGTGTTTAAAGCTGAGAGTTGCTAGAAATCGCTTTTCGACGAGCCTAGCAGTCGCAGGAGAAAATGCAGAGAAAAATATACTTAAATCTGTTGAAAGTCACTCTTTTTCCGCTCTGCTGCTTGTAGTACTCTGCAGGACACCACGAGGAGCTTGGCTTGGTGAACATAGAAACTTCCTCCTATCCAAGTAAGGATATGGGCAACACAGGAACTTATTCCACAGTCCTGAGTTCAGCAAAACCTGTATACTGGACTAGACTAGCTTAGAAAAGGAGGGAAACAAGGATATTTGTTTTCTTTTTTGGCAGAGAAACACAGAAAATTCACAAAAATACTTTAAATGCTTATATCAGGCTAGCACATTTTAGTGTGTAGCCTACAACAGTTAAACAGCACAAAAAAGACTTTAAATAACTTATAAAGTGCTAACAGCAAAGAAACTGTTTTTAGTATGCAGCAACGAGTTTTTAAAGCTCAGAGTTGCTAAAAATCACTTTTCGGCGAGCCTAGCAGTCGCAGGAGAAAATGCAGAGAAAAATATAACTAAATATGTTGAAAGTCACTCTTTTTCTGTCCTGCTGCTTGTAATACTCTGCAGGACACCACGAGGAGCTTGGCTGACTATTATACAAGCAAAAAACAAAACGCGCAAATGCGGATTTTAAGGCAGGGAGATGAAAGAGCTAGGAATTAGCCCAAAAATGGCCAATAAACAACAAGTTGCTGGGGTGTGACCACTCCTCCAGGGACAGATAGGCTGCTCAAAGCTCACCACTCTCACTGGTGAACAGAGAAACTTCCTCCTATCCAAGTAAGGATATGGGCAACACAGGAACTTATACCACAGTCCTGAATTCAGCAAAACCTGAATACTGGACTAGACTAGCTTAGAAAAGGCAGGAAACAAGGATATTTTTTTTCTTTTTTGGCAGAGAAACACAGAAAATTCACAAAAATACTTTAAATGCTTATATCAGGCTAGCACACTTTAGTGTGTAGCCTACAACAGTTAAATAGCACAGAAAAAGACTTTAAACGACTTATAAGGTGCTAACAGCAAAAAAAAAAAACAGTTTTTAGTATGCAGCAAGGAGTTTTTAAAGCTCAGAGTTGCTAAAAATCGCTTTTCGGCAAGCCTAGAAGTCGCAGGAGAAAATGCAAAGAAAATATATACTTAAATCTGTGAAAGTCACTCTTTTTCTTCTCTGCTGCCTGTAGTACTCTGCAGGACACCACAAGGAGCTTGGCTGAGTATTATACAAGCAAAAAACATGCAAATGTGGGTTTTAAGACAGGGAGATGAAAGAGCTAGGAATTAGCCTAAAACGGCCAATAAACAACAAGTTGCTGGGCTGTGAACACTCCTCCAGGGACAGATAGGCTGCTCAAGCTGATTTTTAACTCAGAGTCATTAAATATATTGCCACTTCCATTGCTATCCATAATAATTTCCTGAGTTGTTTGAGATGCACCCATATCACCACTTCAAATTCATATGTCCTACTCTCATCTGTAATAATATCACTAATTTATTTATTTAACATGTGTTTACCAGGAAAGTCCAACTTGGAATGATCCAGTTTTCAGCAGAAGACTGGAAAGAAACACTGCAGAAACATGTCTTTGGAATGTGGGAGGAAATCAGAGCACCCAGAGAAAATGCACATGAATGCAGGGAGGACATGCAGACTCTGCACAAAAGGTATCCCATCTGAGAATTGAACTGGAGAACCTCTTGATGTAAGGTAACAATGCAAACCACTGAACCACCCTCATTTTGTTACTTTTCCATTCAGTATTACACAGAACTTTTCTTTTTCAGTTTTACTGTACTGTTATTCTTCATAGGTTCATAGGTTTAGGTTCATAGGTTCATACTAGGCTATCTGCCCTAGGGCATTTATAAGCCTAGCCAGAGTATGTTTGGCTTTCGCCACCCATTTTAAATTAATTTTGCTATGCCCTTTTTTGAGGTTAGTATACTGTGCCTCTGTCTAACAGTGACACAGAAGTGATACCCGGGGTAAACCTATGATCTCCCATCCACTCATCAAGATTCCTCTTGAAGAGGAATTTGTTTGCACCCTTAGTGGAATTTGTAAAATAACACTATACTGGAGATTCAGAAATTCTGCATCTTCAGTCATGGCCAAGTAAGCACAGTTTACAGTGTATGTGAGATGAGCCCTGAACCCCATTAACAATGCATGCACATGGTTATGAGCTTCTTATCATGGTTGCAGTAGGGGACTGTAGAAAGATCATGTTATAGCACAACTAAGCCAAAGTAAAATATGAGCAGCCGCTGTAAGCAGTGATCATGCACAAGTGTCCATGATAGTCACAGCAAGTCCATGCACACATGCAGTAATGCTCGGTTGCTGATGTATTTTTGTAACTGAAGGCAAGATATATGCAGGCAAATGTAAGGAAATAATTCAAGGATGCCCAAGGGTAGAGTGTAAAAGTTGTGGTAGGGCAATAGAAGCAACAGGAACAGACAGAAGACTGCAAAGAGAGCTGCTGACCAAAGCAGAGATGTAGAATATGATGGAAAAGGAGACATGACATACACACACACATATTGATGTGAATTATTTGAAGTTAGTACAAGTGAAACTCAGACTGGAAAGGTAGGATAGAGTGAAGTCATATGATGTCCTGATCTACACCATTTCTGACAATGTTAGAGTTTGATTGTATTCTCATGAATGGAATGAAAAAAGTGAAAACACTGGCCCATTAACTCTGCCAAGTTACATTATAACAAGCACTTACTTAACAAGGTAAGCCATAGCAAGAGTAAGACTGCAAGTGCCAAAAGAAGCACATTTGCAGAAAAGTAAAGATAGGCATAAAGGGGTTGAACCAGTTGCCTTGATCATCAATATTCTCTTGTCCGTTGTATTAGCAAGGTAGGCCATAACAGGAGCAATGCTGAAGGTGACAGAGAAGCACATATCGGATGAATTTTATGCACTTACAGACTGAATGCAGAAAAACAAGGGTATGCTTCACTGGATATTAATCAATGACTATTCAGTTATTTTCTTCCCCAAGCAGTGCATTAAATGTGTCAGGGAAGTGTATATCAGGTGACTATTGCACATCTGCAGACCAGATGCAGAAAAGAAAGGCAGATCTCTCAGGATTTGGCCACATGATTTTGCTCAGTGATAGTCCAGCAGACATTGCATTAGCAAGGTGAGCCATGGCAGAACTCAAGCTAAAGCTGTCACGGGAAGCATGTAACAAGTGAAAGTTACACATGTGTAAACTACATGCAGAAAATTCAAGGCACAGACATGCAAGCGTGAAGAGATGAACCCTGCACTCAGTGCATTGGCAGTCTATAAATCACTTCATGAACAAATTTAGCCATGGAGGCATTTCAAACAATGATATAGGCTTTACCCTATTTTAGGTCTTGGGAGGGTGGCTTAATGGTTAAGGTGTTTACCTTACAAACACAAGGTGCAGGGTTTGAGTCTCACAAGGGATAATTAGCTAGGCTTAAAATGACTTGCAAGGGCAGTTAGCCTAGTACTAATCTATGAACCTATGAATCTATGTCTGCCAAGTATTGCACAGTGGTGCTCTTCTCAGTCACATGACCAGTTACAGCTGATGCCAATTTACATAGATCACAATACTGGTTGGACTTTTTTTATAGCTACACAATGAGTAATATCATCTCATATCATTTGTACATTAGCACTGACTAAGACCTTTATTACCTATCATACGCTTTACCACCTCAAATGGATAAGTAACTTAGAAGCCCTTGTTTGGACATGTGTATTGTATTTTTTTTCTTTACCAGATTATAGGTTTGAAATCAGGCATTGCACAGAGCTGAAGAGAAGAAAGCAGATACTAGGACAAAGTGAGCAGATGAGCAATGAGCATAATAGAGGTGTGTAAGGAGTATATCTCAACTTCTTAGCTCAAGAAGTCTCTATAAATCCCAAACAAATGGTATGAAAAAGGCCAAAAATCAGCCTCAGAATACAACATGGTTGTTACAGAAAGTAGCTTCAGTAGCAGATTTTCCATTAGCATGCATCTTCTGAAGGATATAAAGTCTGAAACATAAATGTGTGAAATTATTTATTGACTCAATCCCCAATTATTTGCCAGAAAGAACTTACAAAAATTACGAAGTCAAAGATATTGAAATTCTGCAAAATTATGGATAGTTGAGATATGGTAGGCGGCATGCATTTTTTGTGGGACAGGTACCCTTTTTAAGAGAAGGGAAAATTGGAGAAATAAATAGGGAAGTAAGAAAGGTAAGAGTAGTGGGTTAGGTAGCATGGAAGGCTAGACAAGACTGACACAGTGTGGGATTAACATTGAGGGTGAGGAAACCCATGGGTGAAGAAGACATCAGGCAGACAGTAGTGAGGGAAGGACTGTAAAATAAATAGAAAGGGGCATGGAAAAATAAAGGGTGAAATCAAGGTTAGGGGATAGGATTGGGTGTGTGCACGTGCAGTCCCAGTGGGATAACACTCATCACCTTGAGTACTGTCACCACTGGATCCTGGCTCAGAAGGTTGTTCCAGTGCAGGATAGAGCATAGTCTTCATATGACTGATATCCAAATTCCTGTCAGTGGTATCCCACACAAGGTCTGCCACTGCCAAAAGGTTGACAAAGGTTTCACCTCTACTCACACTACTACAGACAAGTATGTACCAGCCTCTGGTGCAGGACCACCTGATGCAGATGGTGCAGCTAAGGCAGGAGGCGTGTAAGCAACCATGGCAGGATGAGACACAGATATGCTGGGTGTTTCTGCTATTGATGGTGGTGACATAGTTACTGCTGCTGTTGCTGCCTCTAGGGGGACAAAAGGCCCTGCTGTTGGGATGACTGCAGACTGCTGTGCTTCTAAATGTAATGTTAATGGAATGGAGAGAAAAAAATGTATGTAAGGTAAAGGATGAGAACAAAGTGGGTGGGGCAGGAAAAATGCTAGCACAAATGAAAATTTTATTCTTAACTATATTGATTATGACACATTTAAACAAAATACATATGTTAAAGCAGGAAAAATCATGAATTTCAGAAGCGCATCTGTGTGTTTGTGTGTGTGTGTGTGTGTGTGTGTGTGTGTGTGTGTGTGTGTGTGTGTGTGTGTGTGTGTGTGTGTATGTATATATATATATATATATATATATATATATATATATATATATATATATATATATAAAAATAAAAAATAAGTGGAAAAAGATCGTAGAAACAAAACAACTAATCCAATAATACGATCATATCAGCACACAGGTTGCAAGTCCATAAAATATTTATTGTATAAATTCCACAAGCTCTTTCACCATAACTCAATTGTAAGGCTTTTTCAAGTGTAAAAACAGTGTAACTATTCAATCAGCCATTTTTAAATAACTTCATTTTTAAAAAAGGTGCCAAAACCAGTCTGACCTAAATTTTAAGTAACCACACACATTTTTACAACTGTCAAGTTTAAAAACACAAACAAATTCTCTTTGTTTACCAACCATTAATAAACCTGGTAAAACTTTAAATAAAAGTAGTGTAAACTACCACAAAATAACAGTTCTATCTAAAAAGGAAAGAAAAAGAAAAGGAAATCAAAAATTTAAAAAACTTTAAAATTGTGTTAAACAATAGAAAATATTTTAAATAATTATTTCAGTGGTTGTTTTAAGTAATTATTTTGATAAATCTTCTGCTTTTTTAATCAAATAAGGCTTAATAGAAATATGCTCATTTAATCCCGGAGGGTGGGTGGCATTCAATCTAATTTGCCAATAGGTCTCCCTACAGCATAGCCAGTTCTCCCAATCACCCCCTTTAGGGTCAATAAGTACTTGCTCATGAATCCCAAAACAAAAGCCAGTGT
Organism: Protopterus annectens; assembly: GCF_019279795.1. Taxonomy (NCBI): domain Eukaryota; kingdom Metazoa; phylum Chordata; order Ceratodontiformes; family Protopteridae; genus Protopterus; species Protopterus annectens. The sequence continues at coordinate 1,576,116,105 of NC_056735.1, read as the reverse complement.
GTTTACGCTCCATTTGTAAATGTTTACTTAATGCATTATTAATATTCCCTTTTTTATGTTGTATAAATGTTCATAAATTCGTTTGTTCAATGCTCTCTCTGACTTCCCAAAGTAGAAACTAGGACAGTCTCTACACATGGCTAAGTACACAATACCCTTAGTATGACAGTTACCCTTCTTTAAGTAAATCCTACTGTTGCCATAGTTTTTTAAGGTGATAGGTACTGCGTCCAAAATGTATCTACAATACCCACACCTACCACACCTACTAGTTCCCTTATCCAAAAGTAGTTGTACGTCGATAATTGTTACTTTCGAACAACTTTTTCAGATTTGTTCCTGTTTTATAAACAAAGTTAGGATGATCACCTACTTTGTGTACTAAGTCCTTATTGTGCTTTAACATCTTCCAATTTCTCTGAATGAGGTCCTTAACTTCCCTTGTAATGTTACTGTGTTGAAGAACCATAGCTCTTTTAAAAGCTTGTTCACTATCCACTTCATTACCTTGTACAGTTTCCAATGGTTTCCCCAAAATAGGAGAATATCTAGTTGCACGACCATTTATAATTTCTTCCGACACTTCCTTTATTAACCTATCAAGGTAACCCCTTGAACTAAACAAATCAGAAATAAAGTCAATTTCCACTAAAAAAAATCATCCCACTCTGATGTCATCCTGGCCACTCTGACCATTTGGCCCCTGACTATAATCCTTTTTTGTTTCCAGGGGTGATCACTATTGTAGGGAAAGTAGGAATTACTGAAAGTATTTTTCCTATAAATTCTTGATTTTAATCCCCCATTAGTTTTATCTAACCTCACTTCTAAATAATCAATTCCACCCTGGTCAAAACTGAATGTAAATTTTAATAATCCAGTTGTGGAATTTAAAAACTCAACAAACTCCACAATAGTGTTTGCTGGTCCTTCCCAAATAATAAACAAATCGTCCAAGAAGGGTCGGTATAATTTGAGGTTATTGTTGTAAAAATCTGAAAGGAACAAGTGCTGCAACTCCCATTGCAAAAGGACAAGGTTTGCGTAGATGGGGGCACAAGCTGCCCCCATAGCTACGCCTCTAACCTGCTTGAAAGTTTCACCCTCAAGATACACAAAATTGTTTTCCAACACAATTCTCATTAGTTTTATCAACAAGTCAATAACAAAGCTCAAGGTAGACTTTCTGTCTTTCAAAAGTAGCCAAACGTAATCGAAACCCTCATCAGTTGGAATACATGTGAATAAGTCAACCACATCAATGGTTAAGAAATACACCTCACCTTCATAAGACTGCAGTGTCAAACCACGTAGAAAATCCCAAGAATCCTTCAACATTATGCTCGTACTGATCAGGAATATGTTTAAGTGTATGGTCCAAAAAAGATGCAATAGCATATTTTTAGACCCCTTCCCTGACACAACTGACCTGTATGGAGGGTCAGTTGTACTTTTATGAAACTTTGGAATTCCAAAGAAAGTCGCTACTCTTGGTTTCTTAATGGTCAACATAATACCAATCTTTTCATCCAGTCTACCTTCCATGATAATTTCTTCTATGGCTAGATCTATTTTCCTGTAAGAGATGTTAATCTCATTCATAGAAACTGAAATGTAGACATCAACATCCCCCAGGATGTTCAAAATTTTCCTAGAGTAATCAAAAGTGTTAACCAAGACCATGCCGCCCCCCTTATTGGGTTTCATAATTCGAATCCCCCTGATGTTGAGTAAATCCTCCAAAATGTGTTTTTCCCTTGTGGTCAAATTTGCCTTAAACAAAAACTTTTTCTTAATTTTTTTATCTACACTCAATTCATATAAATCTGATGCACATGTCTCTTCAAACACCTGTAAAGCCGGGTGGAGAGGAGGGTTGAATGTACTAGCCTTTCTAAAGCTAGCTGTATCATAGCCATTGGTCTGCTCAAATGTTAATGCAAAATTTAATTTTCTAGTGTACAGTTTTAACTCTATGAGAGTATCACAAACATCAAATGTAACTGTTGGAACAAATTTAAAACCTTTTTCAAAAAGGTGAAAATGTTTTTCATTAATTTCAATCCCACTTACGTTAAACATTTTAAAACCATTGTAGGAATAAGTCACTTTGTCAGAATCAATAACTATTTCCCTATTTACTCTATTGTCCAAATTAATCATTACACTTTTCCTTTCTTTTTTGTTGTTTTCACTTGGTTCCTTCGTCTTCCCTTTCCCCAGAAAAATCCTGTTCATTCAACTATTTTTGTTCCCCTCCCTCAGCCATATCAGTAGTGACTACCACATCTTTGTCCGTATCCACAGTGGTGGGGTTAGGTGTAGAAATATTAATCACTGGGGTGGTTGGATTGTGGTGCAAAACTTCCACAGTAATTTGTCTATTGTTGACAAATTTGTAACCTATTTTAGATTGTTCAACTGTTTTAGATTTGGTCAAGTCTCTTACAACTGTAGGATTAAATTGTTTGTATAAACTGTTCCTATAAATTCTTCCTTTGAACACATAATCCCTATTTTCACTGTATTGTTTCAAATCCCTTTCTAATTTTCTTTTTTCTCTCTCATATATTTCTTCACATTTTCATTCAATCCTGTAGAAACTGTTATCATAACTTTCTTTATTAAATTCAAATAAAAAATCCTCACTGATGGCTTCATCCAATTTCTCTGCTTCCTTTAACATCATATCCACCTTCATTTTAGCAAATTTTACCATCAGCTTTAAGATTTTAAAACCACATTCATCGAACACACTGTTAAATTCATTAAGCATGTCCAAATCATTAGTAAAACCCTCAGGGTGTTTACACACATGTAACCCTTTTGGAACAACTTTTTTTGTTAAACATTCTTCTAAATATGCAATGTCAATATTAACACATTTTACTTTATGCAATTTGTTTTCCAAATCCTTAATTCCATCTTTTAAAAGAGACACTATAAGAGAACGACCTGCCCCTTTAGACTTGTTTTGGTGGCAGGAATAATTATTAAAAAAGTCTCCTTTACTTTCTACATAATCAAACCATTCTCTAACATTATGAAAACACCCCGATTCATTGTTAATAACTTTATCAATCTGAGTAACAGTACCTTGGTGTACACGTACACCTTGTTGAACATTTTCAACGTCCACAATACTAGTAAGTTCACTGATGACAACAGTAGACTTTCCCCTCCTATGGTCGTCGCCCAATGTTTGTTCAAACCTTTGGGAAGAATGGTTGGTTCCACATCCCTTATGTGGAACTGAGGTAAACTCACGAAGTGTTCCAACCTATGTCCCCAAATCACCGGCATTCGCCTGAATGGGAACTTGTCTGTCTACCTCCTTCTGAACCTGCACACACAAAATAGAACCATCAGGAGGTGAAAACACTTCCAAAATACGGGCCAAGTCTGCCCTTAGACTCTGCATTTCTGCACTAAGTCCCAAAATAGCTGCCGCTACTTCCTTCTGTGAAACAAATCACATTTTCGACCTCAGGCTGCCCAAACTCTTCCTCATACGATGATTCTCCATTAAAGACTGCCATTTTCTGTACGCCGATCTCCACAACACAAAACAAAAATAAAAAACAAGTGGAAAAAGATCGTAGAAACAAAACCACTAATCCAATAAAACGATCATGTCAGCACACAGGTTGCAAGTCCATAAAATATTTATTGTATAAATTCCACAAGCACTTTCACTCTAACTCAATTGTAGGGCGTTTTCAAGTAAAAAAACAGTGCAACTGTTCAATCAGCCATTTTAAATAACTTCATTTTTAAAAAAGGTGCCAAAACCAGTCTGACCTAAATTTAAACTAACCACACACATTTTTACAACTGTCAAATTTAAAAACACAAATAAATTCACTTTGTTTACCAACCATTAATAAACCTGGTAAAACTTTAAATCAAAGTAGTGTAAACTACCGAAAAATAACAGTTCTATCTAAAAAGGAAAGAAAAAGAAAAGAATATCAAAAATTTAAAAAACTTTAAAATTGTATTAAACAATACAAAATATTACTTTGAATAAATATTTCAGTGGTTGTTTTAAGTAATTATTTTGATAAATCTTCTGCTTTTTTAATCACATAAGGCTTAATAGAAATATGCTCATTTAATCCCGGGGGGTAGGTGGCATTCAAACTAATTTTCCAATATGTTCCCCTACAGCATAGCCAATTCTCCCAATTACCCCCCAGAAAGGCTCATCTAGACTCTGCTACACTTTGCTGTGAAGGAAAGGTTAGTTTGCTTATATTTTGTTGTATTACTGTATTGCCTTTCTATATTTTGAATACTGTAGATTGTTTTCTTTACCTTGTGTTTTGCTTGCATTCTGTTTTAACAGCATATTAAAACTTCAAAAGAGACCACAGCTCTCTCTGTTCTGAGTCAGGCAGAATTTTTTCCCTGCCCTCCCACCCATTCAAGTTGTCTTGTTAAATACCACTGTCTTTCTAGTTGCCCGCCTCTTATGTTAATCTGACCATATATCTCATTTCTCTCTACTTTCACTGGCTTATGTGAGTAATCACAAAATCATCATTTTTGAAATCCCACCCCTTCAATTATTTAAATTTATTGGCCATCCTACAGTATTTCATAGTTCCAAATTACAAAAGTGACCACCCCTTTCAATCCATCTTGCTGTTTTAAAAATAGTAACTCTCCACTAAACCTTAACTTTTTAAATAGGTAAAACTCAAGTTACCTACTTTCACATCTAACTTCTCTAGTGCACACTGCAGAGTGCATTCTTTTCAATCTTACCTTTAAGCATCCCTGTGACTAGCACTTTCTCTAATACCTGCTGGAAAGCACTAGGAAGCCTTAAACTCATACAAACACTGAACTCTCCTTGTTAATAAGGAGAAATTAATAGTAGGCACTAAACAGCCTATAATTGCAAAGTACCTTGCTAAGGAAGCAGTTCCTGTACTTTACAAAGAAAAAAAAAAGCCCCAAACCAGGCATGTCCAAGGGTCAGCTTCCGGTGATTTCTCCTGTCCACCTGGTGAATCTGGGCATACTGGGGCAATGCAGCAATTGCCTCATGTACACAGACAACCCTCTCCTCCTACCACCCAACACTACAACCTGTGAGAGATGCACTTACATATCCAAAATGGAAGCAAAGCTCTCTCCACCCAAGATTGTGCTAAATAGTCAAGAGGAGAAGGTTAACACCCACACTACACCTCAAGCAACACATAGCCCTTCTAAACCCACACCACCAACACCCACATATAGCAACACTAAATCCACATATGCAGAGGCCCTTAACTGTAACCTGCCCAAGCAACAAAGACCTCTGAAGCTGAAACGCAAACAAACACCAGTCACAACCAATGTGTCACATAGTTCACAACACCAGTGTGCCACCCAACAACAGCCCCTAAGGCAAGACAATGTACCTAACACTTTGGTCATAGGTGACTCTATAGTCCGGCACACTGATGTCCCTCTCACCAGGATGAATAAGGAGAAAATTACAGTCAGCTGCCTGTCGGGTGCCAGGATCCGCCACATAATGCATGCACTAAAGTCACTCCACAACAAGTACAAATATGACTCTGTCATTGTCCATGTTGGAGTGAATGACTTGAGACGTACCTCCCTGGACTACATGAAAAGAGACATGGAAGAGCTCTCAGATCATGTGGCCCAGGCAGGTATGACCCTAGCCCTGAGTAGCATCCTGCCTTCGCCCAGAATGATACCACAATATAAGGATAAAATGATTGACTTCAACAATTGGCTAAGCTTATGGTGTCGTTCAAAGGGGATCCAGTATCTGTCTGCCTGGGATAACATGATTGACAGACCACGATGCTTTGCCAGAGATGGTCTGCACCTGTCACCCTGGGATTCAGGTTACTGGCTAAGGCTCTTGCCACCCCTATAGTGCCTTTTTTAGGCAAACTTCAAAGGACAAAACCACCACTGTAACAGGTACAAGCATGCAAAATCTGAAGGTAATGCTACTCAATGCTAGAAGTCTAAACCTCAAAATGCACTCTCTCGAGGCACTCCTAAAAATAGAGAACATTGATATCTGTGCAGTAACTGAGACCTGGTTCAAGGCTCCAGAGAGCACCCCTGCAATACAAGGCTACAACTCTTACCACACTTTTCGGCCACCAAACCAGGACCGAAACACTAAAGGTGGAGGAGTGTCAATATTCACCAAGGATATTCACACCACCAGGCTAGTTGGCCAACACAATGCATCTGAAATTCTCCAAGTGCAACTAACACTAGGTAAGACTGCAATCCAAATTGTAGCTTGCTACAAATCCCCCACCATACCCCAAGATTCTCACTACACCTTTTTAAACATACTGGAAAATATTAAGATAGAACCAAACACCCTAATACTGGGTGATTTTAACTACCCTGCCATTAACTGGGAAAACTACTCATGTCCCAACACCTTTGCGCAACGGCTCTTGGAATTCATAAATTCCAATGCCCTGGATCAACTAATCCATAGTCCCACCAGGGGCTCCAATATCCTAGACCTGGTCATTACCAACATGGCAAATCTATGCTCCATACCTATGGTCACCCCCTCTTTAGTCAGGTCTGACCATAAGCTAATCACCCTTAACATCCACATCCCACCCCCAACCCCCCAGTAAAGAAACCACAATAAAAAACTTCTCCAAAGCCAACTTCATGCTACTCAAGTCAGAAGTGACAAACTTCATGACACCCATGCAGACGGGAACTGAAAGTTCAACTGCTGAATTCAACACTAAGGCACTGTACGAGCACATCCACTCATGCATGAATCGTGCCATCCCAAATAGAACCAAAATGCTCTCATCCAAAAAAAGGAAGCCAATCTGGTGGTCCCCTGCCATAAACAAACTTTACAACAAAAGGAAGAAACTTTTGCAGAAAAGAGGAAAATCCCAGGATGCAAAAAACTCCCTTACTAGCCTCTGTAAGAAACTGAGATGCCTCATAAAATCCTCCAAAGCTAGTTATGAAAATAAAATTGCCAAAGATTCCAAAGACAACCACAAAGCATTCTATAACTATGTCAAGAATCTAAATGGCAATGCTCAGATCTGCTCTGAGCTAAAACAGAATGGCAATAAATATACTGATCCAAAAGATATTGCCAATATCCTGGCAGATCGATTCAGTGCCAACTTCACCCCCTTCTCACCCCCTAAATGGCCCATCTCAATACCGGAAGATTGACAAATTCCAGTAATAACGGCCACACAGGTACAAAACGCACTCTCTAAAGGCAAGAATACAGCATCCATGGGACCAGATGACATCCCTGGCTGTGCACTACATGAACTACAATATGAACTGGCACCTCACCTAAGTGTCATGTATAATCATAGCCTCACCTCAGGTTTCGTGCCCACTGAGTGGCGCAGAGCTACAGTTATCCCAATCCACAAGGGGGGATCCACCTTGGATCCCGGAAACTACCGTCCCATCAGTCTGACAAGCCTTATCTGCAAGGCCATGGAGTGTATTATCATGGAACTTATAAACAAAGACATTGGCAACCTTCAAACACTGGACCCCACCCAGTTTGGGTTTGTGAAGGGCTGATCTTGTCTCCTGAACCTGATTGACTTCTTTGAATCAGTCTCCAGAGCCATGGACAAGGGTAAGGTGGTCCACACAGCCTATCTAGACCTTACCAAGGCCTTTGACACCATCCCCTACTCTGGAATCATAGATAAACTTACTAAGTTGGGTATTAATCCCTATGTCACCCAATGGGTTGCTAAATGGCTTACTGATAGAACCCACACTGTAAAAGTAGCCGACTCCAAATCCAGCTCCAGACAAGTGACAAGTGGAGTACCTCAGGGTTCAGTCCTGGGGCCACTCTTGTTTGGCATCTACTTCTCTGAAGTACAGGTCAACACTAAGGGACTCTGGCTAACAAAGTTTGCAGATGACTGCAAACTGGGAGCCATTATTGAATCCCCAAATGATGTGGATACTCTACAAAAGGGCCTTACAGAAACAGATGCTTTGGTGCCAGAGCCATGGGCTCAAGCTCAATGCCAAGAAATGTATTGTTATCCCCTTTGGGAAAAAACATGTATCCATTGATTACCATATAGGTGGCAGTACACTAAACACAGAAAGTGTGATAAGAGACTTAGGGACACAGGTGGACAGTGGTCTCACCTTCGATAACCACATCGCCACAACAGTCAGGAAATCCTTCTATGTGGCACACCTCATCACGAAGGGCTTTTCATTCAGAAAAAAGGAGGTCATTGTCCCACTGTACTCATCCCTCATTAGACCCATTGGTATGTACCTCTCAAGACATCTGCAACAACTGGAAAGGCCTCAGAAATACATCACTAAAAGAATCACAGGCCTAAAGCAGATGCCCTAAGCTGACTGCCTTAAAAAACTCCAGCTATACTCTGTCGCATATCGTCTACTCAGAGGCGATCTCTGCTTAACATACAAGGCCATGTCAAACCCAGAGCTGTTGGACATTCTACACTTAAAGAAATCCCAATCCCTCAGAGCTACACGCTCCAGGGATCTAAACCTTGTCATCACAATAAACAAAACATGCTGGAGGGATAGGTTCCTGACCCAGAGACTCCCCAGACTCTGGAATAGATTGCCCATACATGTCACTTTGGACCTCTTCAAGACGAACCTTGATGATTGGATGGGAGAAAGGAAATTCACCCCAGCGATCACCCCAGTCGCCCTGCTAGACAGGGGTCCAGGAAAGTAAATAATGTGGGAAGAAATAGCCAGGGAATTGTTATGGCTAGGCTTGTATAGGCCCTAGGGCTGATAGCCTAGTACCAACCTATGAACCTAATAGGTACTTTTTCAAGAATCCCAAAATGAAAGCCGGTTTATTTAAGCTCCATTTGTAGATGTTTACTTAATGCATTATTAACATTCCCTTTTTTATGTTGTATAAATGTTCATAAATTCGTTTGTTCAACGCTCCCTCTGACTTCCCTATTTAGAAACTAGGACAGTCTCTACACAGGGCTAAGTACACAATACCCTTAGTATGACAGTTACCCTTCTTTAAGTAAATCCTACTGTTGCCATAGTTTTTTAAGGTGATAGGTACTTCGTCCAAAATGTATCTACAATACCCACAACTACCACACCTACTAGTTCCCTTATCCAAAGTAGTTGTACATCTATAATTGTTACTTTCGATCACCTTTTTCAGATTTGTTCCTGTTTTATAAACAAAGTTAGGATGATCACCTACTTTGTGTACTAAGTCCTTATTGTGCTTTAACATCTTCCAATTTATCTGAATGAGGTCCTTAACTTCCCTTGTAATGTTACTGTGTTGAAGAACCATAGCTCTTTTAAAAGCTTGTTCACTATCCACTTCATGACCTTTTACAGTTTCCAATGGTTTCCCCAAAATAGGAGAATATCTAGTTGCACGACCATTTATAATTTCTTCCAACACTTCCTTTATTAACCTATCAGGGTAACCCCTTGAACTAAACAAATCAGAAATAAAGTCAATTTCCACTAAAAAATCATCCCACTCTGATGTCATCCTGGCTGCTCTGACCATTTGGCCCTTGACTATACTCCTTTTTTGTTTCCAGGGGTGATCACTATTGTAGGGGAGGTAGGAATTACTGAAATTATTTTCCTATAAATTCTTGATTTTAATCCCCCATTAGTTTTATCTAACCTCACATCTAAATAATCAATTCTACCCTGGTCAAAACTGAATGTAAATTTTAAGAATCCAGTGGTGGAATTTAAAAAATCAACAAACTCCACAATAGTGTTCACTGGTCCTTCCCAAATAATAAACAAATCATCCAAGAAGCGTAGGTATAATTTGATGTTATTGTTGTAAAAATCTGAAAGGAACAAGTGCTGCAACTCCCATTGTAAAAGGACAAGGTTAGCGTATATGGGAGCACAAACTGCCCCCATAGCTACGCCTCTAACCTGCTTGAAAGTTTCCCCCTCAAAACACACAAAATTGTTTTCCAACAAAATTCTCATTAGTTCTATCAACAGGTCAATATCAAAGCTCAAGGTAGACTTTCTGTCCTTCAAAAGTAGCCAAAAGTAATCTAAACCCTTGTCAGTTGGAATACATGTGAATAAGTCAACCACATCAATGGTTACAAAATACACCTCACCTTCATAAGACTGCAGTGTCAAACCACATTGAAAATCCCAAGAATCCTTCAACATATGCTCGTACTAATCAGGAATATGTTTAAGTGTATGGTCCAAAAAAAGGTGCAATAGCATATGTTTTAGACCCCTTCCCTGACACGATTGGCCTGTATGGAGGGTCAGTTGTACTTTTATGAATCTTTGGAATTCCAAAGAAAGCCGCTAGTCTTGGTTTCTTAATGGTCAACATAATACCAATCTTTTCATCCAGTCTACCTGCCATGATAAATTTTTCTATGGCTAGCTCTGTTTTCCTGTAAGAGATGTTAATCTCATTCATAGAAACTGGAATGTAGACATCAACATCCCCCAGGATGTTCAAAATTTTCCTAGAGTAATCAAAAGTGTTAACCAAGACCATACCGCCCCCCCTTATCAGGTTTCATAATTTGAACCCCCCTGTCGTTGAGTAAATCTTCCAAAATGTGTTTTTCTCTTATGGTCAAATTCGCCTAAAACAAAAACTTTTTCTTAATTTTTTTATCTACACTCAGTTCATATAAATCTGATGCACATATCTCTTCAAACAGCTTTAAAGCCGGTTGGAGAGGAGGGTTGAATGTACTAGGCTTTCTAAAGCTAGTTGTATCATAGCCATTGGTCTGCTCTAATGTTAAGACAACATTTAATTTTCTAGTGTACAGTTCTACCTCTATGAGAGTATCACAAACATCAAATCTAACTGTTGGAACAAATTTAAAACCTTTTTCAAAAAGGTGAAAATGTTCTTCATTAATTTCAATCCCACTTAGGTTAAAAATTTTAAAACCATTGTAGGAATACGTCACTTTGTCAGAATCAATAACTATTTCCCTATTTACTCTATTGTCCAAGTTAATCATTAAACTTTTCCTTTATTTTTTGTTGTTGTTTTCACTTGGTTCCTTCCTCTTCCCTTTCCCCCAGAAAAATCCTGTTCATTCAACTCATTTTCTTCCCCTCCCTCAGCCATATTGGTAGTGACTACCACATCTTTGTCAGCATTCACAGTGGTGGGGTTAGGTGTAGAATATTAATCACTGGGGTGGTTGGATTGTGGTGCAAAACTTCCACAGTAATTTGTCTATTGTTGACAATGTTTTCACCTATTTTAGATTGTTCAACTATTTTACATTTGGTCAAGGCCCTTACAACTATAGGATTAAATTTTTTGTATAAACTGTTCCTATAAATTCTCCCTTTGAACACATAAACCCTATTTTCACTGTATTGTTTCAAATACTTTTCTAATTTTCTTTTTTTCTCTCATGTATTTCTTCACATTTTTTTTTCAATTCTGTAGAAACTGTTGTCATAACTTTCTTTATTAAATTCAAATAACAAATCCTCTCTGATGGCTTTATTCAATTTCTCTGCTTCCTTTAACATCATATCCACATACATTTTAGCAAATTTTAACATCATCTTTAAAATTTTAAAACCACATTCATTGAACACACTGTTAAATTCATTAAGCATGTCCAAATCATAAGTAAAACCCTCAGGGTATTTACACACACAAAACCCTTGTGGAGCAACTTTTTTTGTTAAACATTCTTCTAAATATGCAATGTCAATATTAACACATTTTATTTTATACAATTTGTTTTCCAAATCCTTAATTCCATCTTTTAAAGAAGACAATATAATAGAACAACCTGCCCCTTTAGACTTGTTTTGGTGGTAGGAATAATTATTAAAAAAGTCTCCTTTACTTTGTACATAAACAAATCATTCTCTAACATTATGAAAACACCCTGATTCATTGTTAATAACTTTGTCAATCTGAGTAACAGTACCTTGGTGTACACGTACACCTTGTTGAACATTTTCAATGTCCAAAATACTAGTAAGTCCACTATTAACAACAGTAGACTTTCCCCTCCTATGGTCGTCGCCCAATGTTTGTTCAAACTTTTGGGAAGAATGATTGGCTCCACATCCCTTATGTGGAACTGAGGTAAACTCACAAGGTGTTCCGACCTGTGCCCGCAAATCACCGTCATTCGCCTGAATGGGAACTTGTCTGTCTACCTCCTTCTGAACCTGCACACATGGAATAGAACCATCAGGAGGTGAAAACGCTTCCAAAATACGGGCCAAGTCTGTCTTTAGACTCTGCATTTCTACACTAAGTCCCAAAATAGCTGCCACTTCTTCCTTCTGTGAAAAAGTCACATTTTCGACCTCAGGCTGCCCAAACTCTTCCTCAAATGATAATTCTCCATTAAAGACTGCCATACTCTGTACACCGACCTCCACAACACAAAACAAAATTAAAAAACAAGTGGAAAAAGATTGTAGAAACTAAACCACTAATCCAATAAAACAATCATGTCAGCACACAGGTTGCAAGTCCATAAAATAGTTATTGTATAAATTCCACAAGCGCTTTCACCCTAACTCTATTGTCAAGTATAAAAACAATGTAACTGTTCAATCAGCCATTTTTAAATAATGTCATTTTTAAAAAAGGCGCCAAAACCAGTCTGAACTAAATTTAAAGTAACCACACACATTTTTACAAGTGTCAAGTTTAAAAACACAAATAAATTCACTTTGTATACCAACCATTAATAAACCTGGTAAAACTTTAAATCAAAGTAGTGTAAATTACCACAAAATAACAGTTCTATCTAAAAAGGAAATAAAAAGAAAAGGATATCAAAAATTAAAAAAACTTTAAAATTGTGTTAAACAATACAAAATATTACTTTGAATAATTATTTCAGTGGTTGTTTTAAGTAATTATTTTGATAAATCTTCTGCTTTTTTAATCAAATAAGGCTTAATAGAAATATGCTCATTTAGTCCCGGGGGTGGGTGGCATTCAATCTAATTTGCCAATAGATCTCCCTACAGCATAGACAACATATTGTAGAATGTAAACGAATTTATGAACATTTATACAACATAAAAAAGGGAATATTAATAATGCATTAAGTAAACATTTTCAAATGGAGCCTAAACACACTGGCTTTCATTTTGGGATTCTTGAACAAGTATCTATTGACCCTAAAGGGGGTGATTGGAAGAATTGGCTATGCTGTAGGGAGACCTATTGGCAAATTAGATTGAATGCCACCCACCCCAATGGATTAAATGAGAATATTTCTATTAAGCCTTATTTGATTAAAAAAGCAGAAGATTTATCAAAATAATTACTTAAAACAATGACTGAAATAATTATTCAAAGTAATATTTTGTATTGTTTAACACAATTTTAAAGTTTTTTAAATGTTTGACATCCATTTCTTTTTCTTTCCTTTTTAGATAGAACTGTTATTTTGTGGTAGTTTACACAACTTTGATTTAAAGTTTTACCAGGTTTATTAATGGTTGGTAAACAAAGTGAATTTATTTGTGTTTTTAAACTTGATACTTGTAAAAATGTGTGTGGTTACTTTAAATTTAGGTCAGACTGGTTTTGGTGCCTATTTTAAAAATGAAGTTATTTAAAAATGGCTGATTGAACAGTTACACTGTTTTTATATTTGAAAAAGCCCTACAACTGAGTTAGGGTGAAAGCGCTTGTGGAATTTATACAATAAATATTTTATGGACTTGCAACCTGTGTGCTGACACAATCATTTTATTGGATTAGTGGTTTTGTTTCTACGATCTTTATCCATATGTTTTTCATTTTTGTTTTGTGTTGTGGAGGTTGGCGTACAGAGTATGGCAGTCTTTAATGGGGAATTATCGTTTGAGGAAGGGTTTCGGCAGCCTGAGGTCGAAAATGTGATTTTTTTCACACAAAGAAGTAGCGGCAGCTATTTTGGGACTCAGTGCAGAAATGCAGAGTCTAAAGACAGACTTGGCCAGTATTTTGGAAGTGTTTTCACCTCCTGATGGTTCTATTCCATGTGCGCTGGTTCAGAAAGAGGTAGACAGACAAGTTCCCATTCAGGCGAATTCCGGTGATTTGGGGGCATAGGTTGGAACACTTTGTGAGTTTACCTCAGTTCCACATAAGGGATGTGGAACTAACCATTCTTCCCAAAGGTTTGGACAAACATTGGGTGATGACCATAGGAGGGGAGAGTCTACTGTTGTCATCAGTGGACTTACTAGTATTTTGGACGTTGAAAATGTTCAACAAGGTGTATGTGTACACCAAGGTACTGTTACTCAGATTGATAAAGTTAATAACAATGAATCAGGGAGTTTTCATAATGTTAGAGAATGGTTTGATTATGTACAATGTAAAGGAGACTTTTTTAATAATTATTCCTGCCACCAAAACAAGTCTAAAGGGGCAGGTCATTCTCTTATAGTGTCTTCTTTAAAAGATGGAATTAAGGATGTGGAAAACAAATTGTATAAAATAAAATGTGTTAATACTGACATTGCATATTTAGAAGAATGTTTAACAAAAAAAGTTGTTCCACAATGGTTACATATGTTTAATACCCTGAGGGTTTTACTTATGATTTGGACATGCTTAATGAATTTAACAGTGTGTTCAATGAATGTGGTTTTAAAATTTTAAAGCTGATGGTAAAATTTGCTAAAATGAAGGTGGATATGATGTTAAAGGAAGCAGAGAAATTGGATGAAGCCATCAGAGAGGATTTGTTATTTGAATTTAATAAAGAAAGTTATGATAACAGTTTCTACAGGATTGAAAGAAAATGTGAAGAAATATATGAGAGAAAAAAAAGAAAATTAGGAAGGGATTTGAAACAATACAGTGAAAATAGGGTTTAGGTGTTCAAAGGGAAAATTTAACAGTTTATACAAACAATTTAATCCTACAATTGTAAGGGACTTGACCAAATGTAAAACAGTTGAGCAATCTAAAATAGGTGAAAAATTTGTCAACAATAGACAAATTACTGTAGAGGTTTTGCACCACAATCCAACCACCCCAGTGATTAATATTTCTGCACCTAACCCCACCACTGTGGATGCTGACAAAGATGTGGTAGTCACTACCGATATGGCTGAGGGAGGGGAAATAAAAGAGTTGAATGAACAGGATTTTCCTGGGGGAAAGGGAAGACGAAGGAACCATGTGAAAACAACAACAAAAAAGAAAGGAAAAGTGTAATGATTAACTTGGACAATAGAGTAAATAGGGAAATAGTTATTGATTCTAACAAAGTGACTTATTCCTACAATGGTTTTAAAATTTTTAACCTAAGTGGGATTGAGATTAATGAAGAACATTTTCACCTTTTTGAAAAAGGTTTTAAATTTGTTCCAACAGTTAGATTTGATGTTTGCGATAATCTCATAGAGTTAAAACTGTACACTAGAAAATTAAATTTTGCATTAACGTTTGAGCAGACCAATGGCTATGATACAACTAGCTTTAGAAAGGCTAGTACATTCATCCCTCCTCTCCACCCGGCTTTACAGGTGTTTGAAGAGACATGTGCATCAGATTTATATGAATTGAGTGTAGATAAAAAAATTAAGAAAATCCTTTTGTTTAAGGTGAATTTGACCACAAGGGAAAAACACATTTTGGAGGATTTACTCAATGACAGGGGGATTCGAATTATGAAACCCAATAAGGGGGGCGGTATGGTCTTAGTTAACACTTTTGATTACTCTAGGAAAATTTTGAACATCCTGGGGGATGTTGATGTCTACATTCCAGTTTCTATGAATGAGATTAACATCTCTTACAGGAAAATAGATCTAGCCATAGAAGAATTTATCATGGAAGTTAGACTGGATGAAAAGATTGGTATTATGTTGACCATTAAGAAACCAAGACTAGCGACTTTGTTTGGAATTCCAAAGATTCAAAAAAGTACAACTGACCCTCCATACAGGCCAATTGTGTCAGGGAAGGGCTCTAAAACATATGCTATTGCATCTTTTTTGGACCATACACTTAAACATATTCCTGATCAGTACGAGCATATGCTGAAGGATTCTTGGGATTTTTTACGTGGTTTGACACTGCAGTCTTATGAAGGTGAGGTGCATTTCTTAACCATTGATGTGGTTGACTTATTCACATGTATTCCAACTGACGAGGGTTTAGATTACTTTTGGCTATTTTTGAAGGACAGAAAGTCTACCTTGAGCTTTGATATTGACCTGTTGATAGAACTAATGAGAATTGTGTTGGAAAACAATTTTGCGTATTTTGAGGGAGAAACTTTCAAGCAGGTTAGAAGCATAGCTATTGGGGAAGCTTGTGCCCCCATCTACGCTAACCTTGTCCTTTTACAATGGGAGTTGCAGCACTTGTTCCTTTCAGATTTTTACAACAATAACATCAAAGTATACTCACTCTTCTTGGACGATTTGTTTATTATTTGGGAAGGACCAGCGAACACTATTGTGGAGTTTGTTGAGTTTTTAAATTCCACCACTGGATTATTAAAATTTACATTAAATTTTGACCAGGGTGGAATTGATTATTTAGATGTGAGGTTAGATAAAACTAATGGGGGATTAAAATCAAGAATTTATAGGAAAAATACTTTCAGCAATTCCTACCTCCCCTACAATAGTGATCACCCCTGGAAACAAAAAAGGAGTATAGTCAAGGGCCAAATGGTCAGAGCAGCCAGGATGACATCAGAGTGAGATGATTTTTTAGTGGAAATTGACTTTATTTCTGATTTGTTTAGTTCAAGGGGTTACCCTGGTAGGTTAATAAAGGAAGTGTCAGAAGAAATTATAAATGGTCGTGTAACTAGATATTCTCCTATTTTGGTGAAACCATTGGAAACTGTAAAAGGTCATGAAGTGGATAGTGAACTAGCTTTTAAAAGAGCTATGGTTCTTCAACATAGTAACATTACAAGGGAAGTTAAGGACCTCATTCAGATAAATTGAAAGATGTTAAAGCACAATAAGGATTTAGTACATAAAGTAGGTGATCATCCTAACTTTGTTTATAAAACAAGAACAAATCTGAAAAAGGTGTTTGAAAGTAACAATTATAGACATACAACTACTTTGGATAAGGGAACTAGTAGGTGTGGTAGGTGTGGGTATTGTAGATACATTTTGGATGAAGCACCTATCACCTTAAAAAACTATGGCAACAGTAGGATTTACTTAAAGAAGGGTAACTGTCATACTAAGGGTATTGTGTACTTAGCCCTGTGTAGAGACTGTCCTAGTTTCTACATAGGGAAGTCAGAGAGAGCGTTGAACAAACAAATTTATGAACATTTATACAACATAAAAAAGGGAATATTAATAATGCATTAAGTAAACATTTACAAATGGAGCCTAAACACACTGGCTTTCATTTTGGGATTCTTGAACAAGTACCTATTGACCCTAAAGGGGGTGATTGAGAGAATTGGCTATGCTGTTGTGAGACCTATTTGCAAATTAGATTGCATGCCACCCCCCTTGAGATTAAATGAGCATATTTCTATTATGCCTTATTTGATTAAAAAAGCAGATGATTTATCAAAATAATTACTTAAAACAACCACTGAAATAGTTAGTCAAAGTAATATTTGTACTGTTTAACCCAATTTTAAAGTTTTTTAAATTTTTGATATCCTTTTCTTTTTCTTTCCTTTTTAGATAGAACTGTTATTTTGTGGTAGTTTACACTACTTTGATTTAAAGTTTTACCAGGTTTATTAATGGTTGGTAAACAAAGTGAATTTATTTGTGTTTTTAAGCTTGACAGTTGTAAAAATGTGTGTGGTTACTTTAAATTTAGGTCAGACTGGTTTTGGCGCTTTTTTTAAAAATGAAGTTATCTATAAATGGCTGATTGAACAGTTACACTGTTTTTATACTTGAAAAAGCCCTACAATTGAGTTAGGGTGAAAGCGCTTATTTAATTTATGCAATAAATATTTTATGGACTTGCAACCTGTGTGCTGACATGATTGTTTTATTGGATTAGTGGTTTTGTTTCTACGATCTTTTTCCACTTGTTTTTTATTTTTGTTTTGTGTTGTGGAGGTTGGCGTACAGAGTCTGGCAGTCTTTAATGGAGAATTATCGTTTGTGGAAGAGTTTGGGCAGCCTGAGGTCGAAAATGTGATTTTTTTTCACAGAAGGAAGTAGCGGCAGCTATTTTGGGACTTTGTGCAGAAATGCAGAGTCTAAGGGCAGACTTGGCCCATATTTTGGAAGTGTTTTCACCTCCTGATGGTTCTATTCCATGTGCGCAGGTTCAGAAAGAGGTAGACAGACAAATTCCCATTCAGGCGAATTCTGGTGATTTGGGGGCACAGGTTGGAACACTTCGTGAGTTTACCTCAGTTCCACATAAGGGATGTGGAACCAACCATTCTTCCCAAAGGCTTGAACAAACATTGGGCGATGTCCATAGGAGGGGAGAGTCTACTGTTGTCATCAGTAGACTTACTAGTATTTTGGAAGTTGAAAATGTTCAACAAGGTGTATGTGTACACCAAGGTACTGTTGCACAGATTGATAAAGTTATTAACAATGAATCAGGGCGTTTTCATAATGTTAGAGAATGGTTTGATTATGTACAATGTAAAGGAGACTTTTTTAATAATTATTCCTGCAACCAAAACAAGTCTAAAGGAGCAGGTCATTCTCTTATAGTGTCTTCTTTAAAAGATGGAATTAAGGATTTGGAAAACATTGTATAAAATCAAATGTGTTAATATTGACATTGCATATTTAGAAGAATGTTTAACAAAAAAAGTTGTTCCACAAGGGTTACGTATGTGTAAATAACCTGAGGGTTTTACTTATGATTTGGACATGCTTAATGAATTTAACAGTGTGTTCGATGAATGTGTTTTTAAAATTTTAATGCTGATGGTAAAATTTGCTAAAATGAAGGCGGATATGATGTTAAAGGAAGCAGAGAAATAGGATGAAGCCATCAGAGAGGATTTGTTATTTGAATTTAATAAATAAAGTTATGATAACAGTTTCTACAGGATTGAAAGAAAATGTGAAGAAATATATGAGAGAAAAAAAAAGAAAATTAGAAAGGGATTTGAAACAATACAGTGAACATAGGGTTTATGTGTTCAAAGGGAGAATTTATAGGAACAGTTTTTACAACAATTTAATCCTACAATTGTAAGGGACTTGACCGAATCTAAAACAGTTGAACAATCTAAAATAGGTGAAAAATTTGTCAACAATAGACAAATTACTGTGAAATTTATACAATAAATATTTTATGGACTTGCAACCTGTGTGCTGACACAATCGGGGGTCTTGACCAAAAGTCATTCAACAAAATGCTGTCTGACAGAGGATCAATGTCAGGTGCTATTAAACCTGACTAAATTGTGCCTAAGGTCAGAGATGCAGTGTGATGTCTCTGAACACAGTATAAATACAAACAGAAGCATAGGTGGATCAGCCAGCATCCTGGGCAGCTACTATGAACCAGTGACCTAGCCCTTTAACTCTTCAAGTGAAAAACAAAAAAAATACTACCTTGAAAACAATAGACTTATTGCAGTTTGGTCTACACCCCAGCTATTCCACTGAAAAGAAAAAAAAAACAGAAGTTCCTTCTGTTGGCACACCAGTCAGGTGGCTAAATGCAGAACACATGTCTCTCTCTGTTGTCCCAGCCATTCAGGTCTCAACCGCATCCTTCAACTCTTCAACTTATTTTCTTAAAATAATAATAATAATGTTGACTTTTAAACTGTAGCAAACTGCTGCCACAGTTGATACCCCATCTGCATGGAATGGTACAGTGTTAATGCTTTACTTAAAAAAAAATCTTCTTTTTAAACTGTAGTAAACTGCTTGCTACAAATGCAGCAATCATTTGCTACAGTTTATACCCTGCTTGCACAGACTGCCTCAGCGCTCAAGTTTTAGTTAAAAAAATTTTTTTTTTTTTTTTTTTTTTTTTTTAATTTTAATCTGTAGAAATCTGCTTGCTACAATTTAGCAAGCAGTTGCTACGGATTAGACTCCACAAGGAGCACTACAGCACTCAAGATTGACCCCAAATGCAATACTGGCTTAAATGTCAGGACTGACTGCATTACAGAGAAAGAGAGAGAGAGAGATATCAGGATAGGCTGATTGTGCTCCCTCTGGCACTTTGTGCTCTAGCCCTGCCCTAGCTACACTACTGTATGCAAATTAAACATGCTGCTCAGACATAAATATTTCAGTCTTAGGTGATTGTTTATGGACAGCAACTTTTACTGTAGATTGGGAATTATGCAATAAAAGCTCATTACTATTCAAAAACGAGTATGCTTGTTGGACAGCTGATCTTTGTGCCCATTGCAAATCAAGCGTATACCAAAAGAAAAAAAGTCCAGCCACTAAGGTACTATTGAATACTCAGATTTTCTGTTAGCATATACTGAGGGACAGAGCAAAAAAATAAAAATACAAAAACAGATATGTTCTGCAAAAGTAAACAGAAATCTGCCTGATTTTCCTAATGCTTGGCTGTCCCTCATAAATCTGTATTTTTTAATAGTTAAAAAAATGCAATGGAGATTCTGTTTTATCTATTGCTTCTCGTTCATGATCAAATCATAACAACTGTGGATAAATCTTGATATACACATTCAGAGTCATAGATTATTACTTAAATATCCAGCAAAATACCACATACGGCCTACATATATGCATGATGTACTGGAGCAGTATTAGTACAGGACAGAAAAACAAACATCACATGCTTTCCATAGCAACACAAATATGGCTGAGAGGATGGGAATTAAGCCCAGAGACTTCCTCACAATGTGAGTGCCAAGAAAGAGTTAGCATGAGGATCCACTTGTCCATCTATATAGGAGAAGGCATGCTGAAACATACTTCTAACAGTGCACACTCATATCTTAGAGTTATGTTACTCATTACAGATGTGGCATTGGTATCTGAATGCTATACATTTTTTTAGAAGGCCATGTGACAAAACAACAGTTCAAGCTGGATGACTAAAATACAAGTTTGAATACAATAAAGATAGTTTAGCACCAAATCGGACAATTTATCCAAGTATTTCATTACTTTGATTAGTATAATTTGATTCTACCTGCACACCATTATTCAAATTACTATTTACTGAATTGCTGGAATACAGGATTACATAAGCTGTGTTGTCTCAATATGGTTTAGCTTTCCTTTGCAATTTCTTCTTTTTTATATCATTAATAATTAATACCTACCAATTTTCTTATGGGTAAATTTTTAATATGGAACCAAAAAAAGACTGTGTCATAAATCAGGTGACCTCAGGAAGTTATTTATGGATTTTTTTTTATAAACAACTTGTAGTTCTAATGAGGTCCTGAACAGAAGTGCATGCTGTAATTATTTTTGTGCAAAACTATATTGTATAAAACCTTGGATTTTTACTATTGTGTTTGTTACCTGTCTTTCCAATGGATTTATATGACCTTGGGGGAATTGTTTTTCACTGTTTTTTGGTTCTTAGTTCTGTGGGTTTCTATTTCCTGGTGGTTTCTTTTGGATTCCTTTTTTTTGCCCCTACTACTGTTGATGTGAAAAGCCAGATATTTTTATGACAGAGTATATACTCACCCTAGCAGTCTTTTAGGTGCTCCAGTCTGATCATGTGCCTCTCCCTAATTGTTTCAGTATCTTCAGGGGATAGAGACAGAAAAAGGGCATAATGTGAAATTTGTGAAAGACATGAAGTAGCAGGTTATATGAGTTGGCTAAAATAAATTATATTTACAGTATGGAGATGTTGACTGAGCCTTAACTTCTTTGTGCTATCGAAAAAGGAGGTCAGGATTGTGACACTTCATGTCACAGCAAAGGAGACAGCACTATTCTCCTGTATGTGAATGCCTGTAGAACAGCTAAAAGTTCTGTCTGAACTATTCTAGGCTTCTACTTTATACTGTCACCAGGTATAACCCTCCTGTAGGATCCTCTGACTGTATTCATTATAAAGGATGTTCAGAAAAATCTAGGGCCACCTCCTTACACCTCCTCTGTGCTCTAAAAGGAGCACTTCTGTTACCTTATTCATCCATGTTGCCCATGAATAATCTGAGGGAAAATGGCAGACAACTGGTGCCCTAAACAATTCTCCCACGTCACATGCATCATACAGTGACATGCACTGTGGAGCATCTCATTTGCATTACAGATGGCAAACTAAGAAAATACAGGTACTAATGGCCCTTTAAGGTGTGCATCATGGCAGTTTTCTATCCTCATGTATGTTTTGCAGAATGCATGCTCTACAGCAGTGCTATCTGAAGATAGTTAAGTATGGAATGGCATTTCCTTGTGCAAGCATAGAGTGACCACACATGTGCTATGCTGCCACAAAGGTTCAGACACGTGTGCAGCATCATGTAGAAATTTGCACAATATTTACCAGATATGCTCATCATTCAAATTGTGCAATTAAGAAACAATAATGAGATGCACTTTAATTAGCATAACCATCATGCCCAGAGGGGTATATCTATATTGGTTACAGACAAGTTGTCAAAAGTCAACTTGTCAAACACACACACACACACACACACACACACACACACACACACACACACACACACACACACACACACACACACAAAATCACAGCTATCAAACATGCAAGCTTTGTTTTTGTGTGAGATCGTGACACAATGGTGATTGGGGAATTTGCCCTTTCCCTACTATATTGCAATCATGGAGTTGGTGTATATAATTAGCAGGAAAGGCATGTGGGTTGTAGGGAGGTTTCCACCCAGCAAAAAACAATGGCTTTCTCCTTTTTAATTTTTGATAGGCTGCTAATTAAGTTATGTTCAATCAGTAGCCTTTTAATAGACTAACTTTTTGATATAAGGTTGCACATCCATTTAGATGATATACGTGTGACGAGAAGCTTTGAGCATCATCCTCATCACACTGCACAAAGAAACTCTACTAAATGGAGTGTGAATCCTGCTAAGGGAGATTTTCCTTAAAACTTTCATTTTGAATATGCTTAAATAATAAAAGTGCTGCACATTACAAATCCATTCCTTTGTACTATGATAGCTTTTTAATTGCTCTTTAGCCTGAGGTCTAGAAGGTCTGTCAGTGCTATCAAATCTGTTTGCCAAATTAGTATTAAGGGGTACATTGCAAGTGTAATGAATCCAGAAAACTGTGCTGTTGTTAAGGTGAAAGTCAGACATACCACTGAGATCATATTTTGTTCAACACTTTTTTAGTGTTTTGTGTCCTGCACATGTCATTAGCCATGACCTTTGTAACACTGCTATTGCACTGGTCATGTGCTGTTGTAGCCCTGTGCTTATTTTGTGAGGAATATGTACTCAGGACTTACATACACACCTGACATTTACTTAATGATTGTTGATACAGATTTGTGCCAGGCACAAATACAGCAGACTATATGCCCTAGTACAATACTAGAATAGAGCAGACTATATATCCTAGTACAATACTAGAAGTGTAAGAATTATTAAGGCCCATGCAGAAACAAGGCTGTTAATTCCACAATGTTCAATACCAACAGGCACATACCTTCAAAACAAAGCACTAAGAAATAAAAATGCTAAATCTAATGGGCGATCATCATCCACCCACAAGCCAAAATTTACAAATGCAGAGAATGAGTTTGTACTAGAGGTCCTCCATCTCTATGGTCAATGGCTTTTTGCTGTCCATACTGCCTAACAGACCATGACTATGCCTGAGCTAAAATTGTCAGCAATGTTAATGTTAATTTGGTGGTCTGACACAGAGCCAAAGATATGATTCTTGATGACACACTCTGAGTGGAAGCTGTGACATAGAAACCTATGCGACAGGTAGTGGACCATTGACTGAACCACCTCTTATGGAGATGTTGAAGTTCCTGGCCTCAGTTAAAAGTAGAACCACCTCCACAGAGTCTCAAAGTGTGGTGCTAAATTTTAGCACAGAGCTATGCAGGCCCCAGGGAATATCAGCTGCAGATGTCCGAGGTCATAGTGCCAAAAGCTGCAACTCCTCCCTTCTTGTTACTCACTCTAGACTTCACTAAAACTGCCTGATTTATGGTGAATAGGAACATCAATGAACCAGCTGTCATGATCAACTGCACAAAGTATGCCCAGGGGTATTAGTTTGCATCATATGTTTATTGTTGTAAAGATATCAGGTTCATATTCACTTATGCTGCTGATCCTACATACACTGGATATTTTTTGCTTTGTTGTAGTCGAAGGTAATTCTTTGTTGTGCACCAACACTGTGGCACTGTCCCTGTTCTGATATTGAAGGATCTGTATATCCTGGTGATAGTTACACAGACAGGGGTGTAGACTGTGTGTCTGACACAGGAAGTGTGACCACTACACACCTACACAGATCATGGACACAGTCTATACACATCTGGTTACCCAGGATATTAAAACATCTAGGAGACAAAAGTTTGAGGATAGTATGAATCGTAAGTGTGATGGCCAAAAAAATTCATATGTCTGAATACGTCCCTAGCACTTGCTGACAGGGAGGTCCATATGGGTGGCAATGTGGGGTGGCAATGGTGGTTGGAAATATAGTTGCTATCAACTCCCTGAGGCTGGTGTGCCAGTGGCTGCACCAAAATGTATGCTCAGGACCCTCATAGATGCATAGGTTAGTGCGACTACAATTATGTCAGAGATAGTGAGGGTGATCCACACTGTACATGCTGACCTGTGGTAGTTAGTGCATGTCTCTTACGTGTGATTCCTTTGCTAGACTGAATCATACACTGAGCTATTTAATGTCTTCTCTGGTCATCTGGCTGGAACAAGGAGCCATCCTCACAGCTGACTGTTTACTACATCCACAGATGTTAGCCAACATGACTGTATGTGTGAGATTCCCTTCCCGCAGTGATAACTCTTCCATGGCAACATCTATTGTGGAGGTGTCCACCCCCATTTGAGGGTGTCTCATGAATATGGCCAGCATCATGCAGATGTTGTTCAATGTAATGTAACACATCAGCTTCTAGCCAGAGTTGTGAAACAGCCACTGCAATTCCTATCAGAGCCAGCTGCCATGGATGAGGCATGAGCAGGAAGCTGAGCTCTCTATCATGCATGTTCTGGAACTATCAAGTGGGCCAAGCCACAGTGCTGTAACACCTGCTGAGGCTGTGTCTCTGCAGAGCCACATGCACACCACCACCACCACAGTTCCCTAACACATCCCACACTTCCACCAGCCCTGGCCCTTCTTAACCTTACCCCTTCAGCAGTTCTGACAATGCTCCTAATGGCACTGTTTCTTTTCATACACCTTACTACTCATAGTCACACACTTCCTTGTGAAAGACAGTCATGCCTACATTCCCTTCTCTGCCTGTGCTGATCACATTATGCTCTGCCCTTTGTACATTGTTACTTGGGTTCCCTTTGTCTAATGCACTACATGGCCAGCCTATCCATGAAGAAGTATAGCCTAGTGTTTTAGTTTGCATCATTTTTACTCTGTGTCTGCTTAGCACTTGCATTGTTGCATTGCAAAGCTAAAAGTAATCTACTTCATCTTTTCTAGTGCCATGACATACCGTACTTGTCTACATTTGGCATTAAGCATCCTCTGCTGCTGGTTCTTTGTCTTCCACCTCATTTACCTCATATTCCACTGATTGCTGTGCTGCAAACCACTGTCCTACAACTGCCTACCCTGCTGTGACTGCTTCATAAGCATAATATTGTTTAATATTGTGCGCAAACTCAGCATTGTGGAACATGTGGCAATGTCATGCTGTAGGACATTATTGGATGACTCTATACAAGGAAAGAGTGCTTTCAGCAACTCAAACACACAGAATTTTTCTGGTCTGTGACAGTGCATGGTTGTATCTCTGGTCTGTTTGTCTGTGTAGATTTATGAAGGGATGTAATCAGTAGCAAAATACCACTGTGAAAAGTGACCCCTTGCAAACTGTCAATACAAGATATATGTGTGCTGTACGCTGAAGTCATGAAAACTGCAAGGCTGGCCTGCACATGCATTCTAGATGATACCCCAGGTATTAAAGATGAGCTGGCAGTTGATGGACTGATACTCTTTGCAATTCATATACAGTGGATATAAAAAGTGTACACACGTCTGTTAAAATGACAGGTTTCTGTGATATAAAAAAAATGAGACCACAATAAATCATTTCAACCCTTTTCTCACCTTTAATGTGACCTACAACCCATACAATTCAATTGAAAAACAAACAAATCTGTTAGGGGAAAAAAATAAGCAAAAAAAACGTACAATAAGCTGGTTGCATAAGTGTGCACACCTTTAAACTTATACTTTGTTGAAACAGCTTTTGATTTAATTATGACATTCAGTCTTCTTGGGTAGGAGTCTATCAGCATGGCAAATCCTGACTTGGCAATACTTGCACACTCTTCCTTGCAAAACTGCTTCAAATCTGTCAGAATGCAAGGGCATCTTTTGTGCACAGCCCTGTTCAGGTCACCCCATGAATTTTCTATTGGATTTAGGTCTGGGCTCTGGCTGAGCCATTCCAAAACTTTAATTTTCTTCTAGTGAAGCCATTCTTTTGTTGATTTGGATATATGCTTCTGTTCATTGTCATGTTTAAAGGTGAAATTCCTCTTCATCTACAGCTTTCTAGCAGATGCTTGAAGGTTTTGGGCCAAAATTGACTGGTATTTGGAACTGTTTATAATTCCCTCCACCTTGAATTAAGCTCCAGTTCCAGCTGAAGAAAAGCAACCCCTAAGCATGATACTGCCACCACCATGCTTCATCATGGGGATGGTGTTCTTTTGGTGATGTGAAGTGTTGTTTGTATGCCAAACGTACCTTTTGGAATTATGGCCTAAAAGTTCAGCCTTGGTCTCATCAGGCCATAACACATTTTCTCACATGCTTTTGGGATACTTGATTGTTTTTCAAATTTTAGCCAGGCCTGGGTGTTTTTCTGTGTAAGAAAAGCCTTCCATCTTGCAACCTTATCCCATAGTCCAGACATATGGAGAATATAGAAGATTGTTGTCACATGTAGTACACTACCAGTACTTGCCAGAAATTCCTGCAGCTCCTTCAGTGTTGCTGTAGGTCTCTTAGCAGCCTCCCTTACTAGTTTTCATCTTTTCATCAATTTTGGAGGGTCCACCAGTTCTTTGCAATGTCACTGTTGTCCCATATTTTCTCCACTTTTTGATGACTGTCTTCACTGTGTTCCATGGTATGTCCCATGCTGTCATAATTTTTTGTATCCTTCTCCTGACTGATATCTTTCAACAATGAGATCCCTTTGATGCTTTGTAAGCTTTTTGCGAACCATGGCTTTTGCTTTAGCAGGCAATTGAGTAAATGTCAGGAAAATCCTATTAAGAGTGCTGAACTTTATTTGGGGTTAATCAGAGTCTCTTTAATTGATGGCAGGAAGATGGAATGCTGTAATTAAATCAAAAGTTGCTTCAACAAAGTATTAGTTTAAGGGTATGCACACTTATGCAACCAGCTTATTGTACATTTTTTTATTTTTTATATTTTTTCCCCTAATAGATTTGTTTGTTTTTCAATTGAATTGTACAGCTTGGTGGTCACATTAAAGGTGGGAAATGTTTTGAAATGATTTATTGTGGTCTCATTTTTTTATATCACAAAAACCTGGCATTTTAACAGGGGTGTGCACACTTTTTATATCCACTGTACCTCCTTCCCAGTTCACCAGGTAGGGCTGTAATTGCAATGTAGATGCTGGCTATGCCCCCAGTAGGTCACAGAACTGGGCTGTATCATAGATGTCTTACATTGGGTTGGATCTCTCCTTTGAGATATGTGAGAAACATATATGGTCTCCCACATGCTTAAGCATAGCATCCAGAAACTGCTGGAGTACTCTCAAGGTAGATGCCTGTAGTACCGCCACTATTTCACCAGTAAGTAGCTGAAGGATCCAGGTAGCTTATACATACAAAGCCACAATTCTTAGTATCCACTGATATCAGTACTCCACAAACCCTATGCAGCTGCAGATGAGGTCGACACATATCCACGATTTGTTGCATGGTGTTTCTGACCACATGGTACCCGCCCACTATGTTGGTGTCATGGAAAATATGAAATGTTAAGTGCTGTCAGATAACCCTGCACCTCTGTGGTAATAACTTACACCACTGGACCCAGCAGCTGCAATAACAGCCTTTTGCAGATACACATTTACTACAGCTGCAATAAACTGTAACATAGTTAATTAACTTAACGTACCTAAACACGGGCATAAGGCCAAACTCCTTTGAGTGGTATTTGAGCAGCTCAAAAATTTTCTGCCTTCTTATTTTGCCTCATTATCATACACAGTGCCTCATTATACAGTCATTACTACATAGCATGGAAGATCACATTATTTTGCCTGGCCATGTTATGTAGTTGGGTTGTCTGAATTACACATATCCAGCACATGGATGCTTGTGGCAAAGTTTTCTGAATCTGAACTACAGATTATTTTTTTACAATTTTGCATTAACCTTGTGAATATCTACTCAACTTAAGTATGAGGTCTTGTCAGACATCTCCTATTATTATGTCATGGATAACATCAAACTTCTATGAAATTTCAGTCATAGAATGTTTTTACTGCTTTATTCTGATACACGTGCAGTTAATAATTCCTCCGTGATTTTCGCCTTCTAGTATTGCAGTTACTTTATCCGAATGAATACATTTTATGAGCTTATGTTTATGCCTGTTTTCAAGATTCTTATAAAATACACCACATGTATTGCACTAGAAAATTAACTCTTATTTCAACAGTGCTTGCAATTCATAACAGTTTAACTTGTCCATTTTAATTCAATCATACAAATAAATTAGCAGCAAATACCCTTTGTTTAGGTTATATAATGCCATGAATTAGTTGGATATAACTTATCAATGTCCACCAACTTTCTAACATTGACAGTTTATCCCACTACTAACTATAGTCTTGTGTATACCCTCTCACAAGATAACGGGTCTACTTCAAAATCCCGACATCCATATAACTAATTTGTGCTTTTTATTTCTTCATTTTATTAAAGCCTACATTTTAACAGAATTTCTCAGTGAACTTTTCGTTGTGGTGGAAGCCTTTTTTTCATTTTAATATAACTAACATTCATTTATGCGAGACAAAAATAATGAAAGATGAAACACTTGAATGGCGAAATTTTCCCAGGGTAAGTAAACACTTGCCCAACATTTCCTTTTCCCCACTGTAGTGTGATCCCAGAGTTGGTATATATAGCTAGGCGGGTAGGGGTTGTTTTACTTACCTCATTGTGCGTTTTGTTTATGTTTGGGCAAGAGTTTACTTACCCTGGGAAATTTTCGAAATTTGGGTATTTCATCTTTCACTATTTTCATTGTGCACAAATGAATGTAGGTTATATGGGCATCGAGATTTCGAAGTAGATCCTGAGATAATATCACATACAGCATAACAACATGAACTAAGCCATGGGTTGCTTTGGTAAAATGTAATATATATTTTTTGTTTGTTATCAACATAGTCCTTCTCAAAAAGAAGGCTGCACTAAATTATCTTTCAAAACTGAATGGAAAAATAAGAAATGTTGGTTAAAAAACTAGACCACTGCCACCTTTTACCCAGGTTAAGTGAAAGTAACAGCTTGTTGTAGACAATGGCATACAGTCTACAATTTCTAACTAACAAAAAAATAGTTAGAACCACTAACAACTAAGCTTGTAGAATATTTTGATCACACTATTTGCTTATTATTACAGTGATTACATATGCAATTATTTAATTTAACAGTGAGGTCCTTTTGATCTATCTTAAAGACGAAGCCTGTAGAATAGTTTGGTATGATTACTTCTGGAAAAAAAGAAAGAGGGACGTATACCAAGTGTAAGATAATCTTGTAGCCTATGTATCTACGTGACATACACTGTATCACAAAACTCGTAGATGGCATACTTAGGGAGAGTGCATTAACAAACCTAATTTATGTAAACAGCATGAGTCCTATAACATTAATATATCCAATTCATGCTTAATGCACTTTGGGAAATAATCCCCTTAGTAATGTATGGTTCTCAAGAGCACTAAAGGTGGTGACTTCTAACTACCTGGCTGTCTCAGTAATGCATCTGACTGGCGACAGCAGCTATCAACCATCACAACACCATCAGAAAACAAAAAATGGTTTGAAACTAAAAATAATAGACTCCCCGGGATTCATGAAGCTTGCTCCAGGCGCACGCATAGCGTAGGCGTTATAACGCCAAATATAGCCGCCGAGCGATTCAGGTACGATCTAATTCCACGTGCATTACCGGCGTATGCCAGATCTGCGCAGCCCCTGGTGTAGGTATGCAAATCACCCCATGTGCAGTGTTGCACCATGCAAATGAAGGCATATAGCGATTCGTGAAGTGGTGCAGGCGTAGTGTAAGCCCACTGAAATGTAAACCAAAAAACACAGTTTACATTTTCCCAAACATAACATCGGAGCTATGGAAGAGGGCCAGACCCAGGTATCACAACGTGAACATATGCCAATGGCGAAATACACAGCCAATGGCATAAGAAAAGATGCACAACACATAAATAACAACATTTAATGTCATGTCCACAGTAACGCATAGCAGAACCGCAGGGCATGTGTGTGGAAGCTGTAACATAAAGAAATAATATAAAAATGTCATAAAATCGCAACGTAATAGAAATCAGGTTTACAGCATAACACACAATGGTAGGTATGGAACACCACAACCAAGGTGCAAGGGTTGCTAAGGGCTTGCGATAGTGCTCGGCGTGGTAACTATGAATTAGTAGTCAATGCCATGCAAATGAGGCAGATAATACTGAATCGCAAATGGCCCACCGCAGGAAGGTTGTACCATACGGTGCAGCGGTATAACACCGAGGAGTGGCTCAGAGGAGATACATGACATCAGCAGAGGGGTGTGCCACTGGCCTGTCCATTGCTAAGCAAAGCTGCAGGATAGGGGTGGGGAGGAATTGTTTAGCTGAGAGCACACATGGTGGCCAAAAGCGCATGTGTACGAGGATGAAAATGTGCCCGAAACCCAGTAATTGGACGCACACGCCGCAAACAATAGCAGAAACAGGAATGTCAGGGGAAGAAAAGGAAATGCGGAAGTAGGGTAATTGGAGTACTAATGAGCAATCAACACCAATCAACCCACGAAGGCCAATCGACAGCAGCTGACAAGTACGCTTGCAGAAACCTGCAAAACAGGATAGGGGAGGCATGTGAATGCAAAGAAAGGATGGGAGGTATTGGATTGCAATGATAGGAGACCTGTCACAGCAGAGCAAAGCAAACCGACAGCAGACCGACAGTAGCACACATAACGCAAGATACGCCAGGTCCAGGAAAGCACAAATGAAAGTAGGCTGCAGGATGCACTCCAGAAAATGGTAGGTGCAATGTGCAGAAATGTAAAGGGAAGGTCAAGAGGTAATCCACGGCAGGCAAATGTAATTCAACACCAAAGGCACCACAATAGTAGTTCCGGCAGTAAAACACATAACATAACCTGTAGCT
Source organism: Protopterus annectens (assembly GCF_019279795.1). Lineage (NCBI taxonomy): Eukaryota > Metazoa > Chordata > Ceratodontiformes > Protopteridae > Protopterus > Protopterus annectens. Next base: position 1,576,084,513 of record NC_056735.1, on the reverse strand, counting down.
ACGAACGTACATACACACCCTATGACATCATCGGTGTTCACAGCACAATAGTATAAAGTGTGTAAGCACCCAACACACACCTGTGTATTCCCAAACACCGCACCATAGGTGTAAACACACGGGGAACTTTTAAAATGTACATGTTGGGAGCTGCCATAGCTGTGATTCATCAGCATGTGTTAGAGACTGACAGTGTTGTGGAGGATGATGCCGACAACCACCGCAGGCCTCGGAGGAGAAGGAGAGTGTTCAGACCAAGGGTAACCTACCAGGGGCTACATGACCTGGAGATAGTAGAGCATTACAGGGTGGACAGGGACACCTTACAGCAAATAGTGGAGCTGTGCCGGCCACGCCTGAGAACCAGAAACAACAGAGGGGAACCCATACCAGAGGACACGAAGGTATGTGTAAGCCTGTGAATACTGGCCACAGGTACCTTTCAAAGGCCAACTGGAGATATAATGGGTATCTCACAGGCATCAGCATCCAGGGTACTACACCAGTTCCTGGATGCCATGTTACCACATGGCAATGAGCAGATATACTTCCCCAATACTCAGGAGGAGTTGGCCAGCAATATGCTTCACTTCCACCATGTGGCACAATACCCGGAGGTACTGGGTGCGATAGACTGCACACACATACAAATCAAGTGACCACCCGGTGAGCAGTGTATGTGCTACATAAACCGCAAGGGATTCCACTCCATCAACTGCCAGGTCGTGTGCAATGCCCAGGGCATTATCATGGATGTGTGTGCTGGCAGCCCTGGAAGCTACCATGACTCCCATATCTGGCATGCCTCACAGTTGTATCAGGTATTTGTCAGGGGGGACATCCCACATGGCCATCTCATGGGGGATGCTGGCTATGCACTGGAGCCGTGGATGATGACTCCCATCAGAAATGCACACACACCCATGCAAAAACGCCATTATGAGGCACATGCACAAACCAGAATCATCATAGAGAGTGTGTTCGGGATGCTGAAATCAAGGTTCTGGTGCTTGGATACATCTGGTGGAGCCTTGCAGTACTCTCCAGGCACGTGTGCCCACATCGTCATAGTATGTGCCATGCTACATAATATGATCCTGCAGAAGCAGCTGCAGCAGGGACAAAATGGTGAAGGCCCTCATAGCCCACCGCAATTGCCAAGGCCAGTACAGGCACAGAGGGATTCAGACCATGAACACACTGTGCCAGCCTTAGTAGGCAGATGGAGGCGTGCCCAATATGCCTACGCCATGGCAAAGAGGGAACGTATAGCACATACACTGACCATGTAGTCCCCTATGGACTGACACCTCTCCACCTGCACACACAGTAAAATGGATGGCACACAAACATGACAACCTGTAAATTGTAATGTATAGGTGGCCCAATGTGTGACTCCTACATAGGCAGCCCTTAAACATTATAAACACAACAGCCAGTGCAACATGGAATGCCAACACCAGAACAGTACATGAGTCTTACAGCATATGGTGGTGCTGTGTGCCTGTCATGTTTCCCACCAGATATGTATATATATATATATATATATATATATATATATATATATATATATATATAGATATATATATGTATAGATATATACAGATATATATATATATATATATATATATATATATATATATATATATATATATATATATATATATATATATATATATGTACACATATGCATATATATAATACAGATAGAAAGGGCAATAGAGGGATATATGGTGATATAGATGGATTCAGCGATATCTGCAAATATGATAGATAGTTCAACGACATTCATAACATCTTGGAGGTACAAATAAATAGGATACCACCAACCATGGAATGTGTAACATACCGACATGCATAACCACGTGGCTGAAAGACTGATAGAACACAGTACCGAAACAGTACATCCGCGAGTAATAGTATGATGATATGAAGGGACAGTTAGTCACCGCTGACAGTGCCGCGGTCCACGTAGGTACTGTGTTCAACTGTGTCTGTGAGTGCCGTAGTCTGTGTAAGTGTGCGTTGAGGGTGCCGTGTGTGTTTCTGTGTGACTGTAATGTGTGTGTGTGTCCGCAACATGTGTATGTTGGTGCCAAGTCAGAGGCAGACCAGTATGGTAGGTGTGGGTATAGCTAGCTGTAGGCATACGGTTACTACCTGTACCACAGTAGGAGGGACATCCCCACCCTGGGCAGGTGTGTCCTGACATAAAACAGTACAAAGGGCAAATGTCCGAGATGGTAAGACATAAATATGTTCCATATATAATGTAACAGTCGTATTTAATAGTTATGCCTGTATGTAAGAAACTTAAATGTTACATGCAATATGATAAGTATCCAAAGTCACAACAATAGGTATGTAGTGAGGATAAAAGTATGTACTACCTGTGTACTGACCGTGGCTACATAATGGCCTGTAAACACTGCTTTGTGTCCCACAAGTGTCCAACAATGACCATATGATAAGGTGGCAACCCATGGCAAACAGGCTCTTTTAACAACACAACCACAATGACTGCAAATATCTGGGACAGAAATACAAGGGATAGCTGTCACCTACACGTATCCCCTGATATATCGCTACAATTACGGAGGTATACAAGTAGCAAGCTCACCTGCAGACGATATAGAAACCAATTAACAATGGCCCAACGTACAATCCCGTAACATAAGTCTACTAACTGTTAGCTCTCTAATCAGGGATGGAGCCCACACACATATATATGGATTATGTAGAAATGCAAGGCCCACAAACCGTATATGTTACGTACAACCACCGACATCCCCCACACTAGAAACTAAAGCAATACAAACTGTAATAGCAGCACAAACATCCAGTCAGTCAATTACATCTGCAGAACCCTCAACATACCATGTGAGAGACACAATTAAAGGCGACATGCAAAATTGCAGGCGTTGTATAATGGAACAAACAGCCATGTTACAGGTATTGATTGCAATACTCCGTTAACAGACGTCAGGAAGACAGGTACACCCACATGTTGAACCAAATACTCTACCTGTCACACACAATCCACGGGGGACATGAATCCAAACTATACTTGTCTCCATGCATAGCAGTTGCATATTTTAATATTTTTAATATACTAGCATGTGTATAGTATTGGCTTTTGAACATTGTTTCAACATTGTATATTTCTAACATTGTATATTTTTATGGTAATCTGCATGCACACCAACAATTGATTATTGAGTTTATGCATATACTTTGTTGGACATTGCAGTGAGTTGTGCTTAGTAATGGTTTGCCTACAAGCACGTTTTGTACTAGCAAGTAATTTGAAGGGTTAATTAGACCTTCTCTTCTACTAATTGAATTATTTGTTAAGCTTTAACTATGTATATAAAGAGCAACCAGCTTGATTTTATTGTATCTTGAAAAAGCTCAGCACCAGGCTGAGCGAAAGCGCTTGAGGAGATTGTTGTTTGTTATTAAAGCAAGAAAGTTTTATGTAAGTTGCAGCCTTTCATTTTCTGCTTTTGCGGAAGAAGGAACATCAGCATTTCATTAACTTTTTTATTCTGGGCTTCCAGAGCCAGCTTCCAGGTTGTGGATCTGTTTTGCTTTATTGGTGCTTTTCACTTGTTCTTGGTTTTCTGTTTGTGAATTGTTTCGGATCCATGGCGGAAGAAGGAGCGCAGAGTACTTTCTCTGACACACCTCAGTTACTTAAACCACGAGATGACAGTGCACCGGTTACAAGGGCGGAGTTTAATCAGGTGCTGGGCATGCTAACCCAGTTGACGAGTATGCTCAACAACAGTGGTGTTGAGCGACCTACAGTTTTTCCAGGTAACCAGCAGCAGGGTTTAGAGCGACAGAGAAGGCGCACTTCCGCTCATATTGAATGCAATGAGCAAACTGACAGTGGTGCTTATCTGGGAACCTGTAATCAGCAGGCAGGTTCAAAGCGAATCAGTAAAGATAGCAGTAAGGGCAACAATGTCCTGCCTAATGAACCTGAAATGCAGGAGAAGCGTTTTGATTTTGGAGCGTGGGCTGGTCAGCAATTTTGGTTTCATGAAGGTACTGTCAATTTCAATACTAATTTAAACAGTAATTCTGACATTAATGCTGGCATTGAAAAAGATTTTAGCATTCTTCGTGACCAGCTTTATTCTTTTAAAGCAAACCAATTGGAAATTGACTATCTTAAGGAGTGTGTCAATGTGGGAAGAATACCAAAGGGACTGAGGTGCTTCAAATTTCCCAACAATGTGCAAAAGGACTCTAATTACTACAAGAAATTGTGTGGTGTATTTAATCGTGCTGGTATAGAAATGTTAGAGGTTATGGTGGAAGAATATGAAACAAAAGCAGAAGTCTTATTAAATGATTTGAAGGCTTTGAACAACAGTTTAATTAACAATGAAAGATTTGTTTCTGTTAAATGAAGTTATGATAATATTTTTAAGGAAGTTGATCAACACTGTTTGAGAATTCCTAACCACAAAATACACAAATTAGAGAGGGATTTGAAGGAATACAATGAAGGGGTGGCCTACCCACTGCCATTTAAAGCTAAGCAGTATAACAACATTAATAGTGGTGCACAGGGAAATTTTAATAGAGGTTACAGAACAGAAATGTCGTATGAGACACCAAGATAAAACCAAAGGTTTGCAGAGAAGGATGGAGGTTCCTTACACCAGGATTTTCACATTCCCCCAAACAGGGAAGGGGGAAGGGGGAACAGATTTTTTCAGGGGTGGGGGAACAAGTAGATCAGGGCATGCAGGCCATTTTGAGTTATCCACATACGACCAACGCTGTGGCCAGCATGAATGTTTCAAATAAGGTTACAGTGGTAACAGAAAACAATGTTTCGATTTACAATTATACCAGTATCAGTTTGGGAACAGAACATTTTGATTTATTCACCAAGGGACTACATTTTGTGCCAGCATTTTCTAACAGGATGGAACAGGAGTTGATAGATTTAAAAATGTTTAGCAGACAACTGAACCTAATGCTTTATTTCAAAGGGGAACTTCCTGTAAGTATGGAGCTTTCACGTAGGAGTACATTTAACCCACCTATGGATCCAACAGTCAAAATATTTGAAGAAATGATGGAAAAAGACATCAGGATGATTAACAATAATAAGCAAAGAAATGACCCCCATAATATTAGTAGGAATGAGATGAATTTAATAAAGGATCTCAAAGCAATAGCTGTAGGGCTATGAAAACAGATAAGGGGGGGGGGGTTAGTTCTGATGTATAATTCAGACTATATTCAGTACATTGTACGGATGTTGCAGGACCCGGAGCAGTATGAACAGGTGTCCAGGAATGAGTTACATATGGCATACTCAAGAATTTATTTCATTTTATATGATCATCTCTTGCAAGGGGTTTTTAATGAAAAATTGTATAATTTTTTAATTGTTGCCAAGCCAAGAATTCCTGTAATATTTGGCATCCCGAAAACACACAAAGGTCTTGACCCCCTACACTTCAGACCTATAGTATCTGGGCAAGGAGGTATAACAGAACCGATTGGGAAATTTACAGACCATACTTTGAAGCAATTTGCTGCTTCTTTAAAGTATATCTGCAGGGATTCTTGGGATTTTCTTAGGGGTTTGCAATCTCTAGCATACCATCCAGATTTATTGTTGGTAACTATAGACATTGTTCAACTGTTCCCCAGTATACCTCATTCCACAGGACTGAAATGGTTTAGTGATGTTTTAGTTAAAGAGGCGAAACTTACTTCTAACACCACAAACTTGTTGGTGGAGTTAATGGAACTAATCCTGGAAAATAATTTCATTTGTTTCAACAGTCATTTCTATAGGCAAAAATTAGGTGTTGCAATGGGGGCAGCCTGTGCCACAGTTTATGCAAGCATAGTGTTGCATAAATGGGAAAACACATATATTTTTGGCACAGAGTGGGCACAGCACATCAAGCATTATGTCAGATTTCTTGAAGACATTTGTCTTGTATGGAGTGGTACTAGGGCAAACATGGAGGAATTTTTTCATTATATCAACAGCACTACTTCTTTTCTAACCTTTACGCACTCATTGAGTTTTGATAGCTTGAATTACTTGGACGTGCACTTGGTTAAAGACAAAGTTAACAACAGGTTTATATCAAGTGTGTTTGGGAAGCCCACCTATTCAAATGCTTTTTTGCATTTTAAAAGTAATCACCCTGAATATCAAAAAAGAGGCATAGTCAAGGGGCAATTCATCCGCGCCTCCAGAATGTGTAACACAAAGCAGGTGTTCATGGAGGAAATTAGGTTCCTAAAAGAAAGATTCCTTGAAAGAGGGTATCCAAGCCTTCTTGTTGAAGAGCTAGCGACAGAAATTATTAGGTGCAGGGAAACAAAATATCCACCTCTCCTAGACACTACTGGTACATCAACATGCCAAGTGAGCAGCAGCCTGCAGAATAAGGAACAAAAAGGATGCATCCATACTTTTAGTATTGACTATGATGTTGTGGAAAACAGTGTAAAGAAATACTGGCTGATCCTAAGACTGGACGATAGGTTGGGTAACATGATTCCAGAGTTTCCTAGATTCATTAGACGTAGGGGTACCAATTTAAAAGAAATGCTAGAGATGAATCAGACTAAACCAATGGCAAGTAGTGATAATAAAAAAGAAGGCACATACAAGTGTGGAATGTGCAAGCAATGCCCAGCTATATTCAATGGACACAGGTTATATTTACCATCAAGAAAATTCCTATATCAACCAAGGGGCCATTATAATTGCAATGCTAAATTTATTGTTTATTTGGGTTTATGTACTAGATGTAAAAGTTTCTACATAGGAAAGACTGAAAGAACCCTCAGAAGATGCATTTATGAACATCAGTATGATATAATTAAGAAAAAGGAAACTAATGCTTTTTACAGACATTCCCTTTTTTGTCCCAATATGGAAATTAAATTCATCATTTTAAAACAGCTAAGGTTGGGTGAAAAGGGGGGGGGGACTGGGGGTCTCTTTTAGAATACAAAGAGTTATTATGGCAGCTAAGACTAGATGAGGGAAGGCGACCAGGGCTCAATGACGCTTGTAGCATCAGCAGCGTCTTGAGGTTAAGGAAGGCTAAATTATGAATATTCGGTTTCCAGTGTTTTCAGGGTTTACATATAGAAATAAAACTTTGCTGAATAAACAGCATATTTTAATATTTTTAACATACTAGCATGTGTATAGTATTGGCTTTTGAACATTGTTTTAACATTGTATATTTCTAACATTGTATATTTTTATGGTAATCTGCGTGCATACCAACAATTGATTATTGAGTTTATGCATATACTTTGTTGGACATTGCAGTGAGTTGTGCTTAGTAATGGTTTGCCTACAAGCACGTTTTGTACTAGCAAGTAATTTGAAGGGTTAATTAGACCTTCTCTTCTACTAATTGAATTATTTGTTAAGCTTTAACTATGTATATAAAGAGCAACCAGCTTGATTTTATTGTATCTTGAAAAAGCTCAGCACCAGGCTGAGCGAAAGCACTTGAGGAGATTGTTGTTTGTTATTAAAGCAAGAAAGTTTTATGTAAGTTGCAGCCTTTCATTTTCTGCTTTTGTGGAAGAAGGAACATCAGCATTTCATTAACTTTTTATTCTGGGCTTCCAGAGCTAGCTTCCAGGTTGTGGATCTGTTTTGCTTTATAGTTGCAGTTACTCATAACAAAACACAATACAGACCGTCTCCCCGAAGGTAGGGCAAATAGGCAAAGCCCAAGTGGAGAATCCAATTATACCCCACTGTCACCACGTAATTGGAGAATGGAGTAGCTGCACAGCTGATATGCAAGTAATTAGTCACTCAGGAACACCAATTGGCGGGAAGAATCCGCATGTTTCAGGTATCGACGTATATAAGGATGACTTGCCAGACATTCAAACCGTATGCTCATACCAAAAAACAGTTGAAACACTGTGAGAGAGATAGAAACAAAACGCCGTAACGACAACAAGGTATGTAGAATGCCCGATATGTAAGGTTATGTATAGCATGATCTGTATTAATTAGTATTACTGTATGTATAGCCTGGTTTGCATTAATTAAACGTGTCCACAATGCATAAAGTGGGGAAAGGTATTGATGTAGTGATGTCTTGCTGAGCATACTAATGCTTGTAGAATCTGTGCGTCCAGCAGTGGGACACAAGGTACACAGCACAGACACCAGAAGGGATGCTACATGAGGCCATTAAACAGAACAATGCCATACAACCCGCCGCCTGTGGTAGGGTATGTCCAACAAGGACGTGCCATAGCAGGGGACAGTATATGTTGATATACTGTCACAGCACGCATGTGTATGGGTAAATAACATTAATGACACATGTAAGGTGGTCCCGCTGAGCAAGTATGCTTTGCATTATGGGATACTATGTGAAATATGTGTAATGTATAGTATTATAGGTAGATATGACAGATATTCTACACAGCATAACAGGCATATCATGCATACCACAGGTATCGTCTATTGGTATGTACAATAACAGGATACATATGGCCTGTAGGTATGGGACATAGTAATAGCATGATAGCTAATCTAAATGGAAGGGCTACCAAGTAACCATGCACAAAGGACATGTAATAGCTGCACAGGTGCATAGTGGGGTACTATGCAGTCTGTCAAGTCCATGTGTAAGCACAGCTACAGTGTTCACACTAGTGGCACCTCTCCAGGGTAGTGTCCTGTGAAGAGCAGAGCCAGGTGTCACCTGCACCTCTGCACAGTACAGCCACTGCAGTGATCCCAGGCCTACATGTGTCTCCCAACCACCAAGGGAGGTATCACATGAACAGTGCTACTGAGTGTCCCTGCGTGATGTACAGAGGACTTATGCTCCACAGCATGGTGAGTGTCCTTTTTGGGAATGTAACCCAGAAGCACATCCCACTCATTGTGGCGTGTGTGCACATATCCATGAGCATGTTGCTCACAGTGGCCTCTGCTTATGTTGCGTATGAGGAGTATATCCATCAATAATGTTGTGGACATGGGCCCTGTCTGATCAGCAGAGGTCACCCCTGAGTATTTAGTATGCAAATGTGTACAGATGTGGTGTCCTTAGTGCAGCCGCATATTTAAACTGTTGGAGCTCAGTAAACGTCATGGCGTGTTAATGTTGTGGCATGTAAAGCTGTAGCTGTTGTGTAAGGTACATCCTAAATGGGGTGGTGTACCCTTGAATGTGTGTAGATGTCTTGAGTTCAGAGGTACAATGGGTGCCTATGTACCAGTTACACACCCAGTACAGATAGGTGTGGCCATGTAGGAGGATATCCACACCACAGTGGCAATACGCTCAGAGGTACAATGGGTGCCTATGTACCAGTTACACACCCAGTACAGATAAGTGTGGCCATGTAGGAGGATATCCACACCACAGTGGCAATACGGTAACCACAGGAGTGGGTGCGACATATGTGTGTACTGCAAACATGTACAATGTGATATGTATGTAGGGGACTACCATCCATGTGATAGTCAGTGGGTGAATGGTGTAATGCAAAGGTGATGTGCATGCACGTTGTGTCATGCAGCTTGATGCCATGATAGTCATATTATGCATCGGTCACAGCGACACCCATATGGTTAGAGTCAGTATCAGCTGGTGGAGCAAGCATGGCACTTGGTATGTAGGGGTCCTAAAGCTAGGCAGGGAAAGTCCCCTGTGCCAGCCTGGTCCACAGGGAAGCATGTACTTAACATGAGGGGCCCTATGACTGAGGACTGTGGTATGCTAAAGTACCTGACATGTAGTAGGTACTATGGTATGCTGGCCTCACTGTGTGTCCTGTCCATGAGCCACATAGCATAACATCCTGAGACACAGGGTACGATGTGCAGGTTGATGTGTATTTTGTCAATACCTGAATGGGGAATGGAGCTGAAAGGCAATGAGAGGACAATGTAGGATGTGTGGACTCCCGTACCATCAGCAACTGCCCTGGTAACTGTATGAAAGGAGTCCACCATGTGTAGGGGCCATGATCTGGCCTTAACAAGCCCAACCCAGGTGGCAGCAGAGGACGGGAGACCAACAATGTCTCTGAGAATGACGTCCTTGGCGATGTGCCCCATAGCCACGCAGAACAGTCCAGTCAGTTGTGTAGGACTATAGTCCCACTCGTGCAATGCGGTGCCACCTGTGTGTAGTGTGATAAATGCTGCTGTGTGCCATTCAGGGTCTACAATGTCTGAAACAAGGCTATTACTGAATATGGTGGCCTAGTGGGGAGACAAGTAATTCAGAGGTTGGTGGACATCACAGCCTGGGATGTTGGAAGGTGACATGGGGCCAGTGTCCCAGGACACATAGAGTGTAGGTCAGTACTGTGTAGGTGTGACCACAGGGACACCACACTGTTCATGTATGGATTTTGTCCTGTAGTGAGTGAGAGGATGTACTGTCAGCATTGAATCCATCCTCCATCATGCTGCCAACAATACCTGGGTCTGCAATGTTCCTGAGTGACTGTTGTATGTGACAGCAGATGTGGGTGTTTCCATCGAATACTGACATACCACCATAATGCCTGGTGGTACACCCCAGAATGTGTGGCAGTCATGTTTACGTAGCTAGTCTTGGAGTATGTGATGAGGGAACCTGTGGCCCCACCATGGCTGACCAGTGAGCCACCCCACACATGGGAATGTACACCACTGTGCAACAGCCTACACCTGTTGTTGTACATCATATGTCCGTGGAAAATGACCACCAGAGTGGCGTCTGTTATCTGGTGTGTACCATCATGGCTCTGTGTGGAATAGCATGATCCATGCAGTTGTGTACATGCTAATTAAGTGCACTGGGGTATGTGTCAGCATTTGTAGGTGCATTGTCCATCTGCACGGGTGTCATGATGTTAACAACCGCTGTCAGCAGACGTCTGTAGTAGGTGTAGTAGTACACATGTACTGTGTATGCTGTGATGGGTGTGTTTCCGGGATGTGGCTAACAAGGTAGATTAGCATATGGTCAGAATCCACCAATGAGGGGATAACCCCAGGTGTGTAACACCAGTCACATGGTGGTAGTGTTCATGCCAAGGGTAATGTAGGTCTTGGAGGTGGTGTGTATGTGTTGATCCAGCAGAGTGGAGGGTATGACTCATGGATGTTTCGGTACATGAGTGGCTATCCCAGTGAAGTGTGGGGTAGTGTCAGTCACACATCAGTAGTAGCTGAGGCCCACTGTCTACTATACCACCATAGAAGGTATGTTACCCGTGGGGTATGATGTTGACTCTGTCGCTTGTTACAATGTGTATAGCGGTCCCGGACACAGTTAGTTGCTCGTGGAGCACCTCTGATGCATTGTGCTAAGCAACTTGCCAGGATGTGTGCAAAACATAGTGGGATATGGGAACCCCTCAGCTGTGGGTGTGCCGGTCCAGGTATGTGCCTGGAAGGTATGGTCCGTCTATAACCTGTCATTGCAGGTGTGCTCTGCAGAGCCTACAGGCAGGTCCCAGACACTGCAGAGATGTTGGAGGGGTGCATTATAAGGTGTGCCTTGCCTGCGTGCTTCACAGGGGAAGATGCAAGCAATGTGTCACATGACCCCATGTCGCGCATGCCACTTACCGCCTTGCCGGTGACAGTTATTGGAAACTGTGTAGGACAGGCAGTATAGCAGCAGCAAGAGCCTAGCATGTGAGCTGTACTCCCAGGGCCGACAGGTGCAAGTCATCTGTGCCACAGCATTGTGTTTGACCAGGACAGTCATAGCGGACAGATACCACATGCCTGTGGAATGACAATAGGAGCATAGGCAACTGTTGAAGTGACACAGTCGGTCATTGTACAGTGGTATCATGTCTGGATGAATGCAAAATGCTCCCCAGGGGTAGGCCCACACCCTCAGGGCTATAAGACTGGTGAGCTATTGCATGTCCCTGCACACGTAGTCATCACAGGGCAGTCACACTAACATGGCGAATGACAGACATATCGTACCTGGTGAGGTGTGGCATGGGTGCATCGGTTATGTTGCAGAAGCAGTCACTCGACATCAAGATGTAAGCGACTAATGCCTTGTGTAGCCTGCTGTGTGGAACTGCAGTGTGACACCCTACAGAGTCAGCTATGACTGGTGTGTTGTGAATGTTATAACACACTATTGGCTGTATGTGGTGGGCACACATGAGTCTGTGGGCTATAAGCTGGTGATGTTGTCTTCCATGATGGGGGCTACCTCTGGTGCCTACAGTGAGTATGGAGACGTACTGCACAGGTTGTCCTCGTAGGTGTGGCCAGTGGTGTAGATTATGTGAGACTATGTGATGGGTGGGGTGTGTTGCGAATGTTACACATCCCCAAATGACTGTCAGGTGCAGTCAGGGTTGGCGACAGCATTACCCCCAGCCATAGCTGTCAGCCTTCTGTCCCCAAAATGAGGAACATTAGCCCTCATACACTGTGACAAATGGGCAAAATGTGGAACACTTACAACTGGCTTACTAACAGCGTCAACTAGGAAGGGCATATGATGGCTAAAATAGGCTGGTCTTACGTATAAAACAGATATTCCAATGAATTACTATGATTCTCATCTATCTAGCCATGGCTAGCAGGTAAACTATGTACAACAATGAATGTGTGACAGACCCTTCCAATGTGGAACCTTGAGGAACATGCACCTTTTAGAACCCCAAATGAGGTATGGTCCCCGTAATGAGGTACACCTGAGAGCTATGGGCCCAGCACGGCTGCAGACGTGCATCCCCCACAGGCTGTAGTGCCGTATGTTGGGAAGTGAGCATTGAATGTGTACACGAGACAATTGCTCTATTGCCACATGTATGACATATCCCTCATATAGACAGGCAGTAGCACTGGTACATGACAGTTGGACATGCCTGCATATACAACCATGTCCCACAGGATATGTGCGTTACATGCGTACAACAGCTGTCATACCTTAAGCAAGCTGGGAAGTGTAGGACAGCCAGTGTACCTGTGGGAAATGGTGTGGAATGGGCGTTATAGTAATCATTAGCTCATGGCATGCTCACATGTTCTTAACAAGTGCCTAGCATGACCATACAATGCAGATAGGGTGTTGGATAATATCAACCCACAAGTGGTGATGACAGTCATTTAGGGTGGCACCGGACTATAACCCTGCTGAGTATGGTGTGCATGTCCATGAACCATTAGCACTGTAGATGTTAGCAGTACAGATGTACAAGATAGCACGGATATTTGATTACAAATACCTTTGCATGTCACAGGTGTGTTCCACCAGTGGCCTGTTGACAGACCCACAACTACAAAAGGTGCAAGAGTGACATGTGAACAGCACATCTGTGCCAGATACAGTAGAACAGGGTTAATGTGTTGTACCCCACCCTCATTGTAGCCCATACCACACACACAAATGTTATGCATCTGTGTATGTAAGGCTGTGAATGGCCATGACCTATCAGTTTAGCTGTGTCAGTGTTGTGAAAAACATACAGAATGGGCTGTGTGTGTGAGGTGTGTGACATATGTGCACAGTCTGATGGATGATACCAGCAGTGTCACTGCTAGGTGAACATCCCTGTACCCTTAAACTGCTACCTAGGCTGTGGTCAGCATTATGGGCACTGTGTAAGGGATGGTGCTGTGCAGTGCACCCCCAACATGGTGACATCTCCAGGCCCCTTAGGTAGTCATCTGAGGTACCCATGTCATGTCAGGGTGCCATCTATGAGCACGGAGATCAGTGGCCAGGCATATACAGCACTGTGGTGACCAATATTGGATCACATACCACCTGTAAGGGGTAATGGCTATGCATGGATGTGCGATAACAGCCTTATCAATCCACACCTCCACTATGCAGCATGCCGTCTACCTTGCAGAAGGACATTTGTTACACCATGATGATGGACATGCTACATGTCCATATCCTGATCTATATGACATATGTCATGGACAGCCACCATCCTAATACTAGGATCGCCACAGGCTGGACAGATCCCTGTGCCATATATGTGACATACTCCTGCCATACCAATACAACCCTGTCCATCAAAGCTGCAGATGTCATCCCAGTCATACATGGTGTGATGGCCGCATGGTAGATGTACTATCAACTGACTGGATCAGTAATGTGGCACTGATGCAGCTTGCGGTGGCACAATGGCCATCTGTAACAGCATGGAAACTGTGCCCGCACATGCGAATGTCGTCTGACTATCCATTGTCCCATGTCTATCACAGGCGATCCGTGTCAGGATGTTGAACAGTTGTACAGTGCTGTGTAGATGTAAATGGCAAAACACATGCATGTACAGGTGTCCACGCATATGTGTGCATTGTCACTTCTCAAGTCCATTCTGGCTGTGTCTGTGTTGATATGTGACATATACACAGCATCCAGGTCAACAGTAGTACCGTGGACACATCGAGGCATGTGCAGATAGGTAAGAACACAAGTGCAGGCAAATAGACATGCCCACAGCAAGACAGCATTTACATGGAGTATGAACACTGTAATGAGGTGACACACATATATGGTGATGATATCCAATGCATAATGGGTGTGACATGTGTGACACAAACAAGTCAGTCATGTCAGTGTCATGGTGCTTTGCAAAGATAACTGTGCAGATGCAGTAGATGTCATAGAAATGTATGTGCAGCAGTATCTCTGTACATCTCTGAAACTGTGACCTGTCACCATCATTATGTTTTACAGATAATGCCCCATACACGCCTCCCAGCATACACCCACCAGGAGGATGGTGTCCTCATCCCACAGCTCCATGACAACTATGACTTGTTGTTCAGCCATGTGCCACAGCATGACCAGCAGCGGGATGACCTGTGGCAGGAACTATGCAGGAGGGTGAACGATGTGGGTGGCCATAACCGCACCTACCAGCAGGTGTGCAGACACCGCACGGACCTGATACGACATGCAAAACAACGTGCCACTGCAATCACCAGGGAACAAGGTGTAACAGGTGGTGGGCCACCAACCCAGCCCCCACTCACAAATACCGAGGAGTTACTGGCCAGTCTGGGGACACCTAGGGAATAGCATCCAGAAACACTAGCTGCCATCGTGGAGGTGGGTGTCTCCCAACCAATGAGCCTGGAGTTGCCTGATAAGTCAGTAATGCACATATGGCTATTATATCCCATGTAGTTGCATGTGTCACTGTACATAATGTAAAGTAACAACATATGCCAGGTATGTGGACACACATGCTGCATACTACAGTATGCTATGTTGTGTATGCACACATGTGCATACTATATGCTATTATACAGGTGAATGTGTGCACATGCACAGTGCAACCTGTGGCTGTCATACAGTCATGGATAATGTTCATACTGGTGTGTCACCCCTATACAGGTACCTCTGGCATGCTGCACAGACATGGATCCATTGCAGGTGAGACTGTCATCAGTATCAGGCATGTTACAGTGTAGATCTATTTGCCATGTGGCCAGTTAACACTTGCACACCTGATGTTTGTTCAAGTCACGATATGCAGGTCACACCACCATGCATTCACACACGCCACCCATGTGCAATATATTCACATGTAATGATACACAGACTTGAAACCACAGTACTTGTCATTGCGCCATGTGTAGTCAGCTGTGCGTACAACGATGGAGGTGTTCTACAATGGAGGCATATGTAGTATGCATTGGAACAACATGTGTGGTACGCACACAGTACCACACAGTGAGCTGTGATATGGGCAGCCCACAAGTGTCACCATTGTGTCATATGCCCCTGCATCGGGTGCACACATTGTGATGTGCCACCTGTCATGTCCCAGACATGTAGTGTTCTGTCTGCAATATTGTCACACTATTACATGACCTATACCCCACATACCAAACATACAACCTGTTGTCTGCATAGACCTGTGGAATGTGACATATCTGACATGTATGGGTGTATGTCATATGGGACCACACAGACATGTGGAGAAGATGCCCAACACACACAATTGGCCACCACATGTGCACACATGGCCATGGGGGATGGCCAGAGACATGTAGCCACACAGTACATGGGATGTGTATACACCCTGTTGCACATTGTCCACACATGGTCCAATTATAGCCTTAGTTGACCGATTATACAGTTGATGTGGTACAGTGGACAACCTAAAAGCCTGTGCACAGCTACTGGAGGTGTCACTGAAGTCTACCAAATACAATCTGTCGAACATCACAACTGTGTTGCAGTTATGGCTATGCAATGTGTTCATATTATGCATTCTATAGCAACATACATGCCTCATGTTGCCATGCAATGGCACAGTGTCTGTACTTCACACTGTATTGCAATGTAGATGGCTCACACTACCCTCCCATGCTCATGCACATTTGCTAAACATGCATTCTATCTGTAGGGCATACACACAACACTGCAATGTGAAGCCCATTATTTGCTGTACATGTGTCAGGAAACCATTGTGTCAAACATGTATGCATCTTAATGCACATGTCAGCAAATTACATGTCAAGGTCACGTTAGCCATGTGTACTGTTATCCTGTTCTGGGCCACATGGTGTATCACAGGGATGCATGCATACTACCATGATTGTGTGAACTACATGGCTACTGATATGACACCTGCTTGCTGTAGTGTGCACCCCAGGGAGGTATGCTTACTAACACTATTAATCTGACCAATCACATGCATGGTGTGTCTGTGTGTGTCTGTGTGTGTCTGTGTGTGTGTCTGTGTGTGTGTCTGTGTGTGTGTGGTTGTCTGTGTCTATTGTACTTTACAGTATTTCTTTGCATTCACAGGTGATGTAGATGCATTACCCTCCTGCGGTCCATCTGATGTTAGTGTCCCCACAGATACTAGCGGTGATGAACATATGCATGAGGTACAGGCAGGGTTGTCAGGGGCTGAATCTGTGCCAATGCTTACCATCCCAGCTATGTCCCCCTCTTCCCCGCACACAGTTCTGCTGCCAACACATACCGCATCACCGGTGGCCATAGAGGAAGGACAGTCAGCATCTGTTGGTGTGGAACAGGAATGGGTGGTGGCTACAGAAGGTGTGTCTACACACCATGGTGTCAGTGTAATGACTGCAGATGTGCCACACAGGCATGTGGCCGGTGCTGCTCAGAGGAGGACCTCTGGCAGACATGCACCTGCAGGACAGAGTGCAGCAGCTGGTATCACCAGATGCATGTTCCAGACTGTAATGGTGGCACAGGCACGTGCTGAACGGCAGAACAGAGAAGGGCAGAGGCTGCAGAGGGCTGCTATCCATACCCTAAATGACAACATCCAGGCATTGGCAAATGCTCAACAGCAGATTGCTAATATTCTGGATAGGCGACTAGGTGAAATGGTCAGAATCCTTGACCGAGGCATGGCAATCTGTGAGCGGGAGCTGTCTGTGCTGGAACACCTGGTAGGAGTGAGGCATAGGCCACGTGGACGTAGGCCAGCAACACCACCTAGTGTAGGTCGATGTGAGCGTGCCACCTCACATGCCTGCTCCCATAATGCCGGTAGCAGTAGCAGTGCAGCTGCTGCTGCACTGTCAACACCAGGACACAGCAGGCCACGTGGACGTGGCCCTGGATGGTCTCAGCGGAGACACGTTTCCAGTGGACATGTGTCTTTGGACAGTAACCACTCTGTAGCTCCACCTGGTATTGCCCATGCAACCCCAGGCAGGCACAGGTCACGTGGCCATGGACGGACACAGTGAGCTATACAACCTGCACTGTACAATCTGGGGCTGTCAATTATACCCCGTGTAGGCATCACAAATGGCAGAACTGTGTACACACATACATACACACAGCAAACACAACTGTAGGGCTCCACAGCATCCACATGCATTCTGCACAGACATGTCCAGTCAACTCACTGGCCCTTACACACACACACATGATGTTATCCATTGGTGCAACCTATGCCCCTGGCAAACATATCACCCTGTGCATATGATGAAGCCTGTGCCGCATCCCTGTCATCCACACCATCGGTGCAGGGTTATGCACAAATATTCTGATGCACAATGTCAACAGCATAGTGAGAGATGTATGTAATCCTGTGTATGCATAGTAAGGGATGTGTATGTTGCAGTGGTTGTGTGCAGCCTATGCCCCTGGCAAACTTATCACCCTGTGCATATGATGAAGCCTGTGCCGCATCCCTGTCATCCACACCATCGGTGCAGGGTTATGCACAAATATTCTGATGCACAGGGTGAACAGCATAGTGAGAGGTGTATGTAATACCTGTGAATGCATAGTGAGGGATGTGTATGTTGCAGTGGTTGTGTGCAGCGTATGCCCCTGGCAAACATATCACCCTGTGCATATGATGAAGCCTGTGCTGCATCCCTGTCATCCACACCATTGGTGCAGGGTTATGCACAAATATTCTGATGCACAGGGTGAACAGCATAGTGAGAGGTGTATTTAATACCTGTGTATGCATAGTGAGGGATGTGTATGTTGCAGTGGTTGTGTGTGAATACTGAGTTGTGTATGTGACATAGGTTGTGTACTGTCGACATGCACCAGTCACACCATGTAGTGCAGGTGCAGCATGGATTTTGATGTGTTCACGGTATGTGTCTCGGTTACATCTGTAGCACCATGTTGGTTGTGATACCCTGGTTCCCTCCTATGGTGTACTTGCATGTGCCTACAGGTGGCAGTGTTTGTAGTCCCCCACGTGTAACTGTGGAGTACACACAGGCACATCTGGCAATATTAGCATGCTACATGTACCTTCATCCTGACTGTTGGACACACAAACATGACACAGATGTCCACACATATACTGCACCTGACACATGTGGTCGGTGCCACAGGCTACACTGGACAGAGACGTGACATAAATAGCAGGACACATTACAGGTATGGTGACATGGTGCAGGGGTTGTACACAGCGGCTTGGCCAATGATGATGTGAGGTGTCACTTGGTAGCTGGAGGCCACACTGTGCAGCAGTAGGACCCTGTAACAGTACGTGAACATGGCCGCAGTCACAGGGTGTACACCACTATAACCCACACCCCATAGTGTGCAGCTGGGGACCCTTGCCTTTGTGGTCATCACCCTCACAGTACTATGCACCCACACGACTTGTCACAGAGAAGGGACATGCACAGGTAGCCAGTATGGCTGGGACCTATGGCATCAACAGGGTTGTGCAATGCATCACCATTACGGGTTAGTCAACACGTGGGGCCAGTGATAATTTCCCACCGTATATTAGCATACACACTCACACCAAGCACCAGACATCCATACAGACACACACACACTGTGGTGACCACACATGTGTATACGGACAGCCGATGTGTTTGATGCACCTCACTGGCGAACGTCATGCTTCCCACACTGACGTATGTACAGTTCTCTACAATGGTGTGCATGGATGTGTAGCAACTGGGACATATTCCCCATGATATGTGGCATCCCTGGTCACACATTCGGACACACATGGCAGTGGTGGGAATGATACACCAGCCATATGATGACACGTTTGATGGACATGCAACGGTATTGATTGCATTATGTGTACCAATGCTATATCTGGCAAATGTGCTCCTATATACACACGAGAGGGTGTAGGTGTTACAGGTGCCATATGACATATAGTTGTTAACACCTGACCACTGTGTATGCATTATGTCAGAACCGTCACGTAACAGCGACATAGCGTACAGTTAGCACATGGCATGATAGGATGGTGTGTGACACAACTGTGAGCCTTTCCCTGCACACATACATCTAGTCAGGTGGTTCACCACGTTATGTACACACATCCCTCCATACGTGCTGTTTTTATGTCACCGTATACAGATGTCAATGATGGGACTGCATTGCGTCTACATGTCGTAGGTAGGTGCAACTATGTTACGGATATCGGCCACTGCACACGCATGTTTGCTGCATGCACAGTACAGATGTCACATATGTCTCCTGTTGCCATGTTTGTATGCATTGCTATTGTTGGACATGTGTGTTGACATACATAACACATGGACTGCGGTATGATATCACGGGTGTCACAGGCGACCAGTACAAGGGTATGTGTCCCGGTCAACACTGCTACCCCCTGTAGTGTGAGCATTCAACAGACATGGGCCCACATTCAATTGCGTGTAGCACTGATTAGGCCAGTGTTATGCACGAGGTACATCAAAGGCCATGTATGTATGTGTTGTGTGTGCAGTCCATGCACACATCCACACAATCACATGTATGACATACCCAGACGTGTGTTCATTGGTGTACAGCAACAGTCAGGTGTCACAGCTGTGTAAGGGCCATGGTATGTCTTGAGCCGACCTGTTAATGTATACTGGTATCATTGCAATGCATAGCACCTGTTGGATCCCTGTTGGTACGTGTGTACTCTGCACAGCTGGTGTACACTGCTGTAAAGCCCAGTGGTCATGTGTCATATGATGTTGTTGGACCGTAAGGCTGTGTAGTGCTGCACCAACGACATGGTGCTGACTTGACAGCTACAGTGTACACTGCAGTGTGTACATGTGTGACCTGCACCTGTGACAGCTGTGATGGCAGCTGTGTGTGTGCAGGTCACTGCATGTGTGACCGCCCTGTGCATGAGGGCAGTTATACCTTACTGTGCCCTTCTGTGTGTACACTCCATCTGCATGCAAGATTGCCCTTTGCAACAGCTAAGTGTGTGAGCATGCCTAGTATGCCGTTGTGTAGATGGACACACAGTACATTCCACACTGCGCCCCTCAGTGATTAGACTCCATGTGCATGCAAGATGGCCCTTTGCAACAGCTAAGTGTGTGAGCATGCCCAGTACGCCGATGTGTAGATGGGCGCACAGTACATTCCACACTGCGCCCCTCCATGATTAGACTCCATGTGCATGCAAGATGGCCCTTTGCAACAGCTAAATGTGTGAGCAAGCCCAGTACGCCATTGTGTAGATGGACACACAGTACATTCCACACTGCGCACCTCCATGATTAGACTCCGTGTGCATGCAAGATGGCCCTTTGCAACAGCTAAGTGTATGAGCATGCGCAACATGCCGTTGTGTAGATGGATGCACAGTACATTCCACACTGTGCCCCTCCGTGATTAGACTCCGTGTGCATGTAAGATGGCCCTTTGCAAAGTCTAAGTGTGTGAGCATGCCCAGTATGCCGTTGTGTAGATGGACACACAGTACATTCCACACTGCACCCTTCCGTGATTAGACTCCGTGTGCATGCAAGTTGGCCCTTTGCAACAGCTAAGTGTGTGAGCATGCCCAGTACACCATTGTGTAGATGGACACACAGTACATTCCAAACAGATGTGTGATACTAAGCATGTGGGCATGGCCATTGACATCCTGTATAGCCATGGTGATCATCCAGGCACCAGATGTCCAATTTCAATGTCACGATGGATGCCTACATTGAACACACTTGTTGCTCTCTCGAAGGGTGTACTGTCTTTGGCACATCCCATATCTATTCAGTGTTGTTGTGCTCCGTAGATATTTAGTTGGCCCGTTGACAGCACTGGCGTGTTTGTGTACGTCTACCTTGGGACGGTAATATGCTTTCAGACCGCTCACTCTCTAAACATTCTCTATAGGCATCTTTGCCTTTGCGGATGATGTCACCCACCTAGAAGTATGCCTCTGGGAGTGCTGTGTTCAGTAATCTCGGTATTGCGTTCTGTAAATGCGTAATGCTGTAGCGTGTTAGAGTAGGTAGGTGTGTGTTCAACTCCCGGTCCTTCCAAGCGTGTGTGTGTGTGTGTGTGTGTGTGTGTGTGTGTGTGTGTGTGTTTCCAGCTGCCTGGGGACACAGTAAAGCTCTTAGATGCCTGACAACACATACATTCCCTATCAGCATCTTTGCCTTTGCGGATGATGTCACCAACCTAGAAGTATGCCTCTGGGATTGCTGTGTTCAGTAATCTCGGTAGTGCATTCTGTAAATGCGTAATGCTGTAGCGTGTTAGAGTAGGTAGATGTGTGTTCAACTCCTGGCCCTTCCAAGTGTGTGTGTGTGTGTGTGTGTGTGTGTGTGTGTGTGTGTGTGTCTGTTTCCAGCTTCCTGGGGACACAATAAAGCTTTTAGATGCCTAACAACACATATATTCCCTATCGGCGTGTGTGTGTGTGTGTGTGTGTGTGTGTGTGTGTGTTTCCAGCTGCCTGGGGACACAGTAATGCTTTTAGATGCCTCACAACACATACATTCCCTATCGGCGTCTTTGCCTGTGCGGATGATGTCACCCACCTAGAAGTATGCCTCTGGGAGTACTGTGTTCAGTAATCTCGGTAGCGCGTTCTGTAAATGCGTAATGCTGTAGTGTGTTAGAGTAGGTAGGTGTGTGTTCAACTCCCGGCCCTTCCAAGTGTGTGTGTGTGTGTGTGTGTGTGTGTGTGTGTGTGTGTGTGTGTGTTTCCAGCTGCCTGGGGACACAGTAAAGCTTTTAGATGCCTCACAACACATACATTCCCTATCGGCATCTTTGCCTTTGCGGATGATGTCACCCACCTAGAAGTATGCCTCTGGGAGTGCTGTGTTCAGTAATCTCAGTAGCGCGTTCTGTAAATGTGTAATGCTGTAGTGTGTTAGAGTAGGTAGGTGTGTGTTCAACTCCCGGCCCTTCCAAGTGTGTGTGCATGTGTGTGTGTGTTTCCAGCTGCCTGGGGACACAGTAATGCTTTTAGATGCCTCACAACATATACATTCCCTATCGGCGTCTTTGCCTTTGTGGATGATGTCACCCACCTAAAAGTATGCCTCTGGGAGTGCTGTGTTCAGTAATCTCAGTAGCACGTTCTGTAAATGTGAAATGCTGTAGTGTGTTAGAGTAGGTAGGTGTGTGTTCAACTCCCGGCCCTTCCAAATGTGTGTGTGTGTGTGTGTGTGTGTGTGTGTGTGTGTGTGTGTGTGTGTGTGTGTGTGTTTCCAGCTGCCTGGGGACACAGTAAAGCTCTTAGATGCCTCACAACACATACATTCCCTATCAGCATCTTTGCCTTTGCGGATGATGTCACCCACCTAGAAGTATGCCTCTGGGATTGCTGTGTTCA
This sequence comes from Protopterus annectens, assembly GCF_019279795.1. Classification (NCBI taxonomy): domain Eukaryota; kingdom Metazoa; phylum Chordata; order Ceratodontiformes; family Protopteridae; genus Protopterus; species Protopterus annectens. Next base: position 1,576,061,443 of record NC_056735.1, on the reverse strand, counting down.
GTAATCTCGGTAGCGCATTCTGTAAATGCGTAATGTTGTAGCGTGTTAGAGTAGGTAGATGTGTGTTCAACTCCTGGCCCTTCCAAGTGTGTGTGTGTGTGTGTGTGTGTGTGTGTGTGTGTGTGTGTGTGTCTGTTTCCAGCTGCCTGGGGACACAATAAAGCTTTTAGATGCCTCACAACACATACATTCCCTATCGGCGTCTTTGCCTTTGCGGATGATGTCACCTACCTAGAAGTATGCCTCTGGGAGTGCTGTGTTCAGTAATCTCGGTAGCGCATTCTGTAAATGCGTAATGCTGTAGTGTGTTAGAGTAGGTAGGTGTGTGTTCAACTCCCGGCCCTTCCAAGTGTGTGTGTGTGTGTGTGTGTGTGTGTGTGTTTCCAGCTGCCGGGGGACACAGTAATGCTTTTAGATGCCTCACAACACATACATTCCCTATCGGAGTCTTTGCCTTTGCGGATGATGTCACCCACCTAGAAGTATGCCTCTGGGAGTGTTGTGTTCAGTAGTCTCGGTAGCGCATTCTGTAAATGCGTCATGCTGTAGTGTGATAGGGTAGTTAGGTGTAAGTTCGATTCCCAGGCCTGCCAGGTGTGTGTGTGTGTGTGTGTGTGTGTGTGTGTGTGTGTGTGTGTGTGTGTGTGTGTGTGTGTATGCTCCCATCCGCCTGGGGACTCAGGTTATGCTTTTAGACGCTTTGCAACACAGATGTATCCTGCTGACGTCTTTGTCTTTGCGGATGTTGACACGCACCTAGTAGAATGCCTGTGTGTCTGCTGTGTTTAGTAATCTCGGTAGCGTGTTCTGTAAATGCGTCATGCTGTAGTGTGATAGGGTAGTCATGTGTAGGTTCGATTACCAGCCCTGCCACGTGTGTGTGTGTGTGTGTGTGTGTGTGTGTGTGTGTGTGTGTGTGTGTGTGTGTGTGTGTATGTCTGTATCTCTCTCTCTCTCTCTATATATATATATATATATATATATATATATAAAATCTATTTTCTGCCCATAACTCTGCTCTTGCATGGACAGCTGACTGTTTCATGCATCGCATATTTGCATAGCTTTCACATACCAATGGGGTATGTTGCAACTCCCAACATTGTCCATGCAACGTCCATGTTACGGGTGGTGTTACACACCCTTACAGGCATTTGCTGTATATCTTGGCAGACATCTATCCTTGCTGTACTCTCACTGTACTCATACACGCCGGAGGCTTCATGTATTATGGCCTAGTGTTGATGTGTGTATGTCTATTTGTACTGTGTGCATGGCTCTGGGTTTGTCCCACTATCATCATTTGTAAAGGTGACAGCCCTATAGGTTCTTCATGTAGACTGCTGTGTCATTTGACATGTCAGCACATCCTACTGCAGTGCATTTCATACCTTCTGCGTTATCTTGCAGTCGATATTGCTGTTTCCTCACACATGGATCTGTTTCTGTTCATACCACTCCACCTCCTAGAGCAAGTTGCTGGACAAGGCCTTATCTGATAGTAGGACACATAGGGGCAGTATTGACATGTTGCTCTTACAAACGTAGATAGTTGACACAATAATAGGTTTTGCATTAGTATGGCTTTTCTGTCGGATTTGGTGTCTTACTCACATGTTTGTCATTATTTCATGTCTTCAGTTATCATGAAAGTGCCAGAATGTTACTGTTGTTACGTGGAACACACCAAACATATGAGGCAGAACTCTGCACATTCTGCGTAAATCTGTACAGTTGTGGAGTATGTGTCTGTAACAAAATATCAACTTTCTAACACCAATACACACACTGTATGGCGGCATCACAGGCCACATGCCATTACATTTATATTGCAGGACAGACCCACCCAGACAGTTGTATTCCTCACACAGGCCAACAGCTGCTTATCCACTCTAATTGGTCTATCATTTACCATATGTGTGCGCCGGTATTTGCGCTTTCCGTCAGTGGCAGAGCTCACGTACGTGTCTGGGGGACTTGACATTGTTACGGTGACACTGCATGACACCCTGAGGGACACATTACTTTTGTGTCTATTAACCTTCCACATTGTCATTCACATTTATCGGAGTACATGCGTGTGTCTTGTACATGTTTTCTCATTTGTCCTGATGTCTTTCTTCTCACCTGCCCACCTAGTATCACTAGTTCTGTACATGTATTTTGGACAGGTTACCTTCATACCCCTAACCTGTACACATTATGGGTAAATGCCCTGACGTTTGACCTTGTTACATTTGTCATAGTGATGTGCCTTTCTGGTAAATTGCTGGCAAGGCATTACGGACTGTGCGGTAGATAATAGTGACTGACATTTCCATTACATGATTAGTAACACTCATAACATCCGTATTCATGGGTACACCAGTATTCTCACAATGTTCTGACTTTGTCTGGGGTATATCTAATATAGTCCCTATTTGTATTTCATGTACTATGCCTTAGTGCAGCTGTGTTATTCTGACCGTTTGCCAGTTATGGGTACCATCTTGGTTGTACGCATGTCCATCCATGATAACCGCCTACATGACACTGATATAGGGCCCTATATATTGCCAAAATGGTTTCCGCAATATCCAGTGGATGGTTTGCCCCATTATTGAGAATATAGGCGTGTGCTATACCCACATCACTCCCACGGGGCGGGCCTACGAAATCCCTGCCAAACAACACCTAGGCCCATTTCTGCATACCCATGATTCCCATACCTGACAACCGTCTACAGTACCCATTACACATGTTTAATGTGTGCGGTACTGAAGTGTGGAGACACTTATATGCACTCCCCACTCTCCGGATATCAGTTCGTACGTCATACATTCTATCGACACATGTGTCGTCACCCTTGCACCTGATACTGTTGCATGTACAGCTATTTCATATTTGCTGCGGTCACTTCTTTTGCGTCAATGTTGGTTGACACTATGTAAGATTCAATTTTTGGAGTCCTGCAATGGACACCTATCTGCATGTTTAAAGTATAGAACTTGCTGGACTGTCACTTTCTGGCCAATGGTTTGGAATGCTGCGATTTATTCACCTTTCCTGCATGTCTGTTTGTCTACCCATATTAGATATACCGTCGCCTATTTATGTACATATGTTATATCTACGGGACATAAGTCTGTTGTGTATACATATATACATGTACAATCCTCATTTCATAACTTGCTTTGGTTTACGTCTGTGGATTATGTGTATACACATATATCTATATCCATACCATACCTTTCCACTATACAGATTGTCACAGAGTGTACAGCTGCTTGCCCCTTTATCTTTGCTGTGTTTTAAATAAACCTGTGTCTATCTGGCAATGTCATGGCATTTCATTTGAGACTTACAGTGGAGATTTCTGGCAAGCAGTTCAGGTTACGACTGCATACCCTTCAGAGAATCCATGCTACTGACACACCCGTTATTCTATCCACTTTCTATGTTTGTTCTGGCACATATCTGGTGTTTGTCCCTATTTGTACCGGTAGTTTGCATGGCCTTGTCCGGTTTCATACTTTACGAGGTTAACAGGTTTGAGCCATGTATAACTAACATGGGGGAAACAGCATTCATTTACTATGCTGTGAGCGGATCACACACGCACAGGCGCACTTGCATTTCCTTATTGTGGGTTACGTGCAGGCACGCATGCATATCCTTATTGTGGGTTACATATGTTTACTAAGTCTTTGTGCTTACGTGGGCTTTATTACTTGTGACAGTACCAGTAATTATCTGTAATACGGTTAACGGATGTTTGTGAAACACACGTTCACCTTTACATATTTAACTGTCTGTACAGCACAGACGCATTCATTACACTTTCATATTATATGTGCTGTAGTCATTGTTCAACTGGGACTGCATTCAAGTTGGCCGGATGCTGTAACCACTATACGTTTGGTGTTCTGACTCATTTATATGCATACCCATAGTACATAGCTACATTAACATATGCCTCACCGCTTCACTTATGTCACAGGCATCCATTCTCCTGCTGGGAAAAATGCGGTACTACATGTTACACATTCCCTATTCCCTACTGCTCTGGACCCATGCTGCATATTTCATCACTGCAGGGATATTCAGAACCCAAAGGCTTATAGTCCTGACACATACAGGTCTTTAATTGTCAGGATGTTCATGTGGTGATCTGGGTTTAGGCTTGTCCGCCTGGTGAACGGAACTGCCCTGACCGTGTTCAAATGTCAGACAAAGCACATGGACAGGGTTTGTCCATTTTAAACATTTAATCTGTGTTTACAGACACAGGTGTTTGGGAACCTGTCAGCAGCTTATGATGTTGGCAATACATAATATGGGTGGGGGCGGTTACGATACATAATCCACGGTGAGTGGTGTACCCATTCACATATGACTATTTCATGTATTCATTCTTATGAGGGTTATTATTTTGCACATGACTTACCTATGAATTAACTACGGGTATGCAGTAGTACAGTCAACATATGTGACAGCTTGTTACAGTATATATGTACGGACCTCTGTAATACTGGGGACTACCCCACATCCTTCACAACATTTCCTGCTTATGTACATACTATTATTTTGTGAACTTTCGAAGCTTGTGAAAGCAGTAATTACATCTGTCCCTATTTGTCCACCCATCCTTTTAGGCTTTGTCCAGGTTTTGTTGCTGCAATAGGTTGAGAGGTGGTGTCGGTATGTGATTGAGTTGAATATATACTGTTGATAATTCAGTGGGGAGTAGGGTTACCACTTGTTCCTCTTTGCGAGGGGAGGTCTCACTTTGGACAGTTGTGCCCTGCGATGACACCTAAGACATGGCAAATGTCCTGTGATTTTAAGACAATAATATATTTCTTCATTTCTGTACTAGTTGCATGATACAGGTATTTTGTATCTGGTACACATAACTATTATTTGGGATAGCATAAGCTATTCAAATGCTATGGCATTAGCTTTTATCTTGGCATACACATGTAATTCTGTACTTTGCACAGGCCAGTGGTATGTTTTATCCTGCAAATTCTCACATTTCTACAAGGGATGTCCCACCTTGGCCATCTGAACAGGTGGCAACCCTAGTGGGGTGACCTGCATGGTGGACAGCTGTTCCATCCTGCATAGTATGAATTGCATGTCTGTGTAGAAACTGAACAGTACCGTGACTACACATACATGTTTTGTCCAGATGTGTACAGTAATGGACACCGTGACATGTAAACAACTCTGAGGTTTCAACAGGTTACTTATCCCATGCGGGATGTACACACATTTTGCCGTAACATTAATGCGCGGGCATTTGGATTTACGTACCTGTGATGGGATGTTTACAAACGTGGGATACATATTTGCAATCTGGACACTGCCTCGGATGATACTTCCTACTACATATGGGGAATACCCGCTATGTGTAGGTGTACGGATGCGCAAGGCTGGTAGCTGGATTTGGTGGACATTCAGACATGGGTGCGGGTTATGTGCTATACAGGGGTTGTTGCGTATTGCATTTGCATGCATGGGTTCTACTTTTGGATATCCCGGTTCCGCATATAGCATCCTATGTGTATGTGACGGTTACGTTCCTGTTCATGTGTATAGCACATTTTAATATACATATGTTTGCGTGTGTTTGGTATACAATATGGATTGTCAGGTTTCTTTACGGTTGTTATTTAGCCACATCTGCCCTGCTGTGTACTATCACTACCACTGTGGGACTGCTGGTGACCATACCCATGGGGCTAGACGTGTGTATTGGCAGCGCGATGACATGATACGCTTCACTTCCACTGGGTATAACTTCTGACAGTGAAGTACATTACGGACACACGATTTTAAATGTCATTTGTTCCATGGATGGAAACTCATATTATGTTGCATGCATTTCTGTTTGGTTCTCCATTTTGTGTGACCGGGAACTGTCTTGCATGCTTTGCATATGTTTCATAGGTTCATAGGTTCATAGGTTCATACTAGGCTATCTGCCCAAGGGCATTTATAAGCCTAGCCCATAGTTATGTGGCTTTCGCCACCCCTTTAGTTTGAATAAAAACTATGCCTATCATTTTTCTGTGCCTCTGTCAAGCAGTGACACTGAAGTAATCCCTGGGGTATATCTGCGATCTCCCATCCATTGGTCAAGATTCCTCTTGAACAAGGCCAGCGAGGTGCTCTGCCTCACATGTACCGGGATTTTGTTCCACAGCATAGGGAGTCTCTGGGTGATGAATCTGTCCCTCCAGCACGTTCTATTTATAACCGTGTCAAGGTTTAAGTCTCCCGCCTTGTGGTTCTGAGGGATCTAGATTTTTGAGGTGAAGCATATTCATCAAATCTGGGTTTGACATGGCCTTATATGTCAGGCACAGGTCACCTCTGAGCAAGCGGTATGAGACTGAATAAAGCTGGAGTTCTTTCAGTCGGGCAGCATAAGACATATTTTTGAGACCCTTTATCCTTTTGGTGAGGAACTTTTGGGGCCTTTCAAGCTGCATCAGGTGTCTGGTCAGATACATTCGAACGGGCATTGTACTCAATCATAGGTCTAATGAGTGATGAGTACAGGGGGACGATGACCTCCCTTGATCTAGATGTGAATCCCTTCATGATCAGGTGGGCGATATAGAAGGTTTCCTAACTACTTTAGCAACATGAGTGTCAAACGAAAGACTACTGTCAACTTGGGTCCCCAGATCCCTGATGACTTTTCTGTGCTCAGTGGATTGTCACCTATATGGTAGCTAGGGGTAACCTTGTTTTTCCCGAAGGTATGACTATGCATTTTTGGCGTTTAACTTCAGGCCATGGCTCTGGCACCAGTTATCCGTTTCTGTGAGGCCCTTCTGGAGGATATCTGTGTCAGATGTGTTTTCGACTATGGCCCAGTTTGCAGTCATCTGCAAACTTTGTCAGCCATAACCCTCCTGTGTTTGCTTGTACTTCAGAAAAGTAGATGCCGAACAAGAGTGGACCCAGGACTGAGCCCTGTGGGACACCACTTGTGACAGGCTTTGAGTCTGACATGGCTCCAGCAACTCTGACCCTGTGGGTTCTGTCGCTTAGCCAGTTTGCAACCCATCTTGTGATGTATGGGTTTACATTCAAGCTGATGAGTTTTTCGATGATACCTGAGTGGGGTATTGTGTCAAGGCCTTTGCCAGGTCGAGGTAGGCTGTATGGACTGCTTTTCCTCATCAATGGCCTTGGTGACTGTCTCGAAAAAGTCAACCAAGTTTAAGAGGCAGGATCTGCCTTTGACAAAGCCAAACTGGGTTGGATCCAAAGTCTGCAAGTTCCCTATGTCTTTATTTATGAGTTCCATTATGATCCTCTCCATGGCTTTGCAGATAAGGCTTGTCAAGCTAATGGGGCGGTAATTTCCAGGGTCTGTGGAGGCACCGCCTTATGAAGTGGGACCACAGTCGCCGTCGCCACTCCTTGGGTACGTATCCTGAGGTGAGGCTAAGATTAAACAGCTGTCCTAACTGTGGGTTTAATTCCTCGTTGAGTTCATGAAGCACACAGCCGGGGACACCATCCGTCCCATGGATGCTGTGTTTTTGCCTTAGTGAGGGCAGTTCTCACCTGGGCGTTGGAGATGTTTGGGGGCTACAATCCTCTGGAATAGATATCTCTCCTTTGGGGAGGGGAGAAGTTTGCACTGAACCTGTCAGCCAGTATGTTAGCAATGTGTGTAGGTTCAGTAATTTTCACATAATTTTGAACTAATTCTGAGCATATCTGGGAGTTTCCTCCTAGGTTTCTAACATAGCTAAAGAAGGCCTTATGATTGTCTTTAGAGTCCTTGGCGATTTTTCTCTCAAAATTTGCCTTGGATGATTTTATGAGAGCTCTTAGTTTTTACTTATAATGATCAAAGGTGTCTTACCTTTCAAGGATTTTGCTCTATCTTGTAGTAGCTTCCTCCTTTTGTTGTAGAGCTTGTTTATGGCTGGGGTCCACCAGACTGGACGCTTGCCTTTGGTACAGAGAGTCTTAGTTTTGTTTGGGATTGCCTGATCCATGCAGTCCTGTAGGTGCTGGTAGAAGGCATTTGTAAGTGATTCAGCAGTTTGAGTAATGTTTACCACTGGCTCAGGGGCCTTAAAGGAGACCACACTAGTTTTTAGAAGTGTGAAATCGGCTTTTGAGAAGTTTTTCACTGTGGTCTTTTTGTTTCAGGTGGGGCGGGATGAGGACCTCCAGCGAGATTAGTTTATGATCTGATCTCACCAGTGAGGGGTATACTTCGGTGTTGAACATTTTGATCCCATGTTCGTGATGATGAGATCAAGTATGTTTTCACCTCTTGTGGGGATGGTGACTAGTTGTTCCATGGCATTTGAGTTTATGAACTCCAGGAATCTTTGGGTTAGAGTGTTCGGGCTTGAGTAGTGTTCCCAGTCTATATTAGGGTAGTTGAAGTCACCTAGTATGATGGTGTTTGGAGATACATTTATCCTCCAATGTTTTCAGGAAGGCCATGTGAGGTTCCTGAGTTTGAGAGGGTGGCCTGTAACATGCTACAAATTGCAGAGCAGTCTTGCCTATGGTTAATTGCACCTGGATGGTCTCCGATGCATCGCGTTGCCACCAACCTTGAGGTGTGGGTGTCCTTTATGAATATGGACACCCTCCTTTCTTGGTGTTGTCCGGATTTTGGGGCCGGAACATGATATGAGGTGAAACCTGTTAGTGCTGGGGTGCTCTCAGGAGCCTTGAACCAGGTTTCTGTCACAGCACAGACATCGATGTTCTCCATATTGAGAAGGGCCTCAGTCGTGCATCTTGAGATTGAGACTTCTGGCATTGAGCAGCATTACCCTTAGTTTTTTCCTTTTGGTGTTCTAGGGTGGTAGGTTTAGAATTTGAGCCTTGCCTAAAAAGGCACTATGGGGTGGCAAGAGCCTTTGCCAATATCCGAAGCCCAGGGGTGACAGGTGCAAGCCGTCCCTTGCGAAGCAGCGTGGCTTGTCCAGCATGTCATCCCAGGCAGACAGACATTGGATCCCCTTTGAATGACACCAGAATTTAAGCCAATTATTAAAGCTGATCATCTTATCACTGTATTGTGGCATCATTCTAGGTGAAGGTAGGATACTGCTCAAGGTCAGGGTCATACCTGCCTGGGCTACATAATCAGAGAGCTCCTCGGCGTCCCTTTCATGTAGTCCAAGGAGGTACGTCTCAGGTCGTTGACACCAGCGTGGACAATGACTGAGTCGTACTTGTACCTGCTGTTGAGTGACCTGAGTGCTTGCGTTATGTGGCGGATTCTAGCGCCTGACAGGCAGCTTACTGTGACCTTCTCCTTACTCAGTCTGGTGAGCGGGACGTCAGTGTGTCTGACTATGGAATCACCAATGACAAGTGTGTCTGGCATTTTGTTTGGCCTTAAGGGCTGTGACTGTTTGACACTCTGACTGTGTGGTCTATGTGTTGCATGTGTTGGGTCGTGAGGTGGTAGTTGTTTGGGTGTCTGCTTTGGTGGCCTCTGCTGTTTTGGTAAATTTTTGACCAGAGCCTCCGAGTATGTCTTTGTGTGAGTATGTGTATGATTTGAAGTTGTGATGGTACCATGTGTGACTGGGTATGTATTGTGTGTGGTTGCCTTCTCCTCCTGTCTGGTCTTGCCAGTCCTATGTTGAGAGAGCTCAGCCTCCAGTTTGGCCGTATAGTTGCATCTCTGCATGTATTTGTGTTTTGTGGGAGAAGGAGAGGATTGTCTGTGTACATGAGGCAATTGTAACATTGCCTCAATATTCCCAGGTTCACCAGTTGAGCTGGAGAGGACACTAGCAACTGATCCCTCGACATACTAGAAGTAGTAGATAAAGAACTTTCAAAGGACTCCGGGGAAGTGGGTTTTGGGCTGGTGGGGTACTATCTATAATAAGAGTGCTTTATCAAGGTGCAAGTACTGTAGGAGTAAGTGCTAGGCTTTACAGATAGAGAATAGTCTACTTGGGAATCAAGTAGAGATGAACTTTTCAGTTATAGGATATGCTGGTTAGATCAGCAGTACAGTTTAGCGTGTTTTATAGCAGGGGGCTGAAGGGAGCTAGGAATTGGCCCAAAACGACCAATGGACTACTAGTTTCTGGCTGAAACTTCACCAAATCGGACAAAAGGCAGCTCAGTGCTTCCCACTCCCACTGGTAAGCAAAGAAACTTCCCTCCTTCCTAATAAGGCAATGGATCAGTAACAGGAACTAAAAACAAAGCCCAGGAATCAGCAACTCTGAAACTGGACTACTCTAGTTCAGTAAAGTGGGAAAACAAGAGATTTCTTTGTTTTATTACAGAGATAAGGAAAAAAACAGACAGTAAATGCTATAAATGCTGTAAATCGGCTAGCGCACTTTAGTGTGTAGCCTACAGAAACAATTTGCAACAATTAGTAACTTAAAGTGCAATAAACAGTGTAAAATGCAGAAATCACTTAAAGTAGCAGTAAAACAGGCGAAATGCAGTCGCTAGCTTAATAACAGTGGGAAAGCCACAAAAATACTTATATCTGGTAGAAAGTCACTCTTTTAGCTCTCTGCTGCTTGGATCACTCTGCAGGCCACCACGAGGATCTGTGCAGAGTTGGTACAAGCTGGAAAACACGTGTTTAGCGTGTTTTATAGCAGGGGCTGAAAGGAGCTAGGAATTGGCCCAAAACGACCAATAGACTACTAGTTTCTGGCTGAAACTTCACCAATTCGGACAAAAGGCTGCTCAGTGCTTCCCACTCCCACTGGTAAGCAAAGAAACTTCCTCCTTCCTAATAAGGCAATGGATCAGTAACAGGAACTAAAAACAAGCCCAGGGATCAGCAACTCTGAAACTGGACTACTCTAGTTCAGTAAGGTGGGAAAACAAGAGATTTTTTTTTTTTTTTTACAGAGACAAGGAAAAAACAGACAGTAAATGCTATAAATGCTTTTAAGTGGCTAGCACACTTGAGTGTGTTAGCCTACAGGTAAAATTAAGCAACAAATAACTTTTTAAGAGTGCAAAACAGTTAATCAACACAAAAACAGTTTAAATAGAATGCAGAGCTGTATAAACAGGCTAAGATGCAGTCGCTAAGCAGTAAATATTCAAAAAGCCAGAAAAAAATACTTAAATCAGTTATAGCAAATACAGTTATAACAAATGCTCTGAAATATACTGTATATTTCCAATATGTTTGAGAAGGACAGTCAGAACACAAGAAGGTTCAGTGGACACTGATAGGTGCGATTACTATTCAGCTGTTTAGGTTGATCATCGCCAGCCGACATTGACACGCCTCCGGGCGCAGCTTAGTAACGCCCCATGCACTCGCGCACGAGTCCTATGCACGTGGATGTGGTAGCGGCGCACCTTCATTAATATGCATATGGCGCTACTACACCATTTATATGCCGCACTGCCGGCGCAGGCCTTACACTGGCCTTGTGCCAAGCTTCATGAATCCGGGGGACTGTCTTTTCAAAGTCCTGATAAGAACAAGGGATAGGACACAACTGAACAGTTGTCACTGTCAAAACCATACTTGCAAATCAGAAAAACTTTGCATAACATAAGGCAGCCACTTTACACTCCTGACTACCTGAGAAAAGCAGCTGGTTGGCTGCAGCAATGAAGATCTCTTCGATGTAACAAAATGTTTTGTTTAAAGTGGCATGAAGTTTGACATAAAAAGACCCACAGCCATTTCACTAAGTAGATTGTTCATTCACTACTACATGTTGTGGGTTCCCTAATTTCAAAAGTAGCCTGTTACTGAAGTAAAAAATTTGGGACTGCAAAAATATAGGTATAAAAATATCAGATACCACAAGGGAACTATCCTGAAGGTTTAGTTCCTTGCAACAGATGTGTAGTTTTGTGGCTAAGTGGATTTTTTATGTAAATTGTTATCCTATATTACATCTTCTACAGTAAGGAAAAATATGCTTGTCTTTAAAACTACAAGACAAAAAAAGTCAGTCTTAAGTATCAGCCAAAAAAAAAAAAAAACTGTCAAAAATGTCATTAATCTTGAAAATATTGCTGCCAGAATTGATCACAAAGCATCCGGCATTATCAATGGAATCAAAACTGTGGTCCTGCCTCTGGTTGTACATTTGAAAAGTATTTATTGTCAGGTCACACGACCTCTCCTTACCACATCTGTTTTCTGGGCTTCAGCTTCTGTGCCTGTTGTTTCATGTTAATATGGTCGTTACAATTCCTTTGAATTCTTGAAAACAGTGAATAAGAGATATCATTAACCATGAGTCTGGGATGACACTGGTTGCTGCTAGTAGTAAATCCTTAAAATAAGATTTTCTATACAAAGAGGTGTGCACCGAGCCATCACTTACTTTTGTTATAGTTTTGTTAAAGGAATCAATAGTAAACAAGTTAAGTCTAATTTTAAAAGTGATTTTCAAATGGATTGTTTTTAAGAAAATCAACAAAAAGTAATTCAGCCACACTCGCAGTTTAATGGAGCCAGCAGTCATCCACAAACCTGCACCACACAACAATTTTGGACTAAAAATAATTATTCAACTGTCATGACATCAAACTTGATTCAAAAATACCAATAAAAAGATCAACATATTTTGGGTCTAATGTTGCTCTCATTGCTGCAACTTTAAGTTGTATATATCAAAGTAAAATACATTCATCTCTTACACATGGCATGTTAACACTAACAGAAACTAGATGAATTGTGTAGCATAAAAATGACTAACCTGCAGCTATTCTGCCGAAAGTCTAATACCAGCCTCATGGGAAATTCTTGTATTAGGGCTTCCCACATTCAAAGCAGAAAGTGCTGTGGAACTATCAAAGTGTATTTGTAATATTGGATTCATTGATTCAGTATTGTCCTTCATCGGAGCCTTTACTTGAGATAATAAAGATTTCAGATAGAACTCTAAAAGGTCTGACAGAGGACAAGCCCCTGAGGTCCTCAAGACTTTAATGCCTATACCTGGACATTCTATTTTATCCAGCAGAGGGTCATTAACTGAAACTGTATCAGAAGTTTTAGAGTTCATTCTGCCTGAAGCCTTTGTCTCTCTCACACACGCATGCACACAGATGATAGATAGATAGATAGATAGATAGATAGATAGATAGATAGATAGATAGATAGATAAATAGATAGATAGATAGATAACTTAGATATAGACACACACTCACACACACACACACACACACACACACACACACACACACACACACACACACACACACACACACACACACATAAAGCATACGGAAATCTATCAAAGAATGCACCATTTTATACAAGTATAAAATATGCAGTTTGCAGATCAATTGAAATAATCCCTTTGGATAGCATTGAAGCACAAAGCAGAAGTTGTGCAAAAATGTTGAAATTTGTCATGCAAAGAAGTGAAGTCCTGCATTAACCTAGATATAGCAATGTGTATAATTAGTATGGAGACAGCAGAGTACATATGTGATCAGATTAAAATAATTCTGAACTTTCTTTGTCTCACTCTATCTCTTTAAATATCCTAGCTGTATGACTGTTCATAGCTATTCTGTATGCTGTACCTTTATACATAGCATTAAAACAATCTCAATTGACTGGTGTTGACTATAATTTTGAAAAGTGAGGCTGCATGCTCATCTCCATTTTACAGTCATTACCTCAGCTTGGTACTACGGGCTTTACAACTCAGGAATATATAGGCTATCAGCATACATTAAACTAAAATGGCAAGGCATCTTTTGCTTTTTATCACTTTATGGTACATGTGAATGAAGCTAACTACATTTCTTACAGACATGTCACAGTGATTTAATACATTAATCAAGCATGAAATGAGAAAACATGAAGTCACAGTTAATAAGTGTGATAATAACTGTAAATTGAAGAACTAGTTTTCTGACTGTCTATAATCAGTCAAATGGACAGCAGATGCACAGTATTTAACGTGATGCTTAGTATCTTAAAGATACAATACACTTCCAGTGGCACATCATTTTTCTTTATTTCTGAGATTCCTCTTCCTGATGCAATGTCTCGTTTCCTTTCTCCTCCTGTTAAATGACCTGTACTGGATATAGAAGCACACCATGTAAAGACATTGACATGTATTAGTTATTTCATGATATAGCCTCACACTGTGTCATGAGATCTATTTTTTTCTTTCTACATAGAATAAATACACTGCATACTGCACTATTTCAAATAAGACAAAAATGACAACACTTATTCCCCTCTGCTATGAGCAAAGAAAGAAAGAAAGAAACTAAAATACAATACTAGATGTATATAGCAATGACATAGCAGTCATCTGCATTCCCTGGCAGTTGATATGCTTTATAGTAAGTTGATATGTATGCAAAAAAAGCAACAGCTGCCACAGAAAGAGACCAACAATGAAAGTAAAATATTAGTGCTCTACATTTAAGTTTATAAAATAATTGATCTATTACATGGGGGTAACTTTAATGCTAGTACAGCCTACAAATTATTATTTGATAGCTGTATGCTTTTCTCATCACTGAAATTCAACAGCATGAATAACTTAGATGAATCCAGATTGACTCTTTCTTTAAACAACTTTCAGTAGAGTTCGAACAACTAGGTATGTGACAAAGGGTCTACTTTAGAACAATGAAATGTCACTTACCTGAAACCTGTATCACAGAGATGAAAAGATCGACAACACAAACACACCAACATCTTAAAACACAAACTTTTTACTCCATGTAAGTAACCACTTGGTCATCCTTTTGAACGTTGCCCCTTAACCCCACAGTAGTGTGATCTCAGAGTTCGTATATTTAATAGTGGGGTGGGTTTGGTTTTCTTCCGTTTACGTGTTTGTTTCGGATGGCCGAGCTATTACCTGGAGTACAAAGTCAGCGTTCCAGGTTGTCAGTGTGTTGGTGATGTCGGTCTTTTCATCTCCGTGATATGGGTTTTGGTTAAGTGACATTTTGTTGTTCTAAAATAGACCCATGACAAAACATCAGTATGTTGTTGCACTATGTTGAATAATTTATGTATTTAAGTAAACAGTGAATAAAAAATGTTTTATGTATTTTATGGTTTAAGCTGACAAATAGTGAGATTTGCTAGCTACAGACTAGTAAGGCACAATCTACTGAATAGAAGAGTATAATAGGAAATGACTGAATTTTATGTTATTGACAATGAGAAATGCATTGGTTTCCTTCTGATAGGTACAGACTAATGTGTTACAAGAATCCATTCAAAAGTGATTTGTACAATTTATTTATTTATTTATTTATTTATTTTATTTATTTTACTTTTGTTGACCGGGATAGTCCAACTGGATATATGTCCATGTTCAGCGGAGGTCCGGGGAGAAAAGCTCCAAGATAATAATACACATTGAACATTTAGTAAATGCTAGTTTCAAGCAGATCACAGTCATTAGCAACACCAGCATTTAGTACATATTGTACTAACTTATTATAAAACACTTTACAAAACATAACATTAGTTTCAAAGTTATACATGCATAAC
Organism: Protopterus annectens; assembly: GCF_019279795.1. Classification (NCBI taxonomy): domain Eukaryota; kingdom Metazoa; phylum Chordata; order Ceratodontiformes; family Protopteridae; genus Protopterus; species Protopterus annectens. The sequence goes on along the minus strand of NC_056735.1, from coordinate 1,576,045,962 downwards.
ATTACATTCAGGTTTAAGACACATTGAGCAGCAGTTATACAATTGACCCTTCCTGAAATGGTGTGGTAGAAAAAAGTTAGAAGTAGTTGAATGTAAGTCACCCAATTCCCATCTCCGACAATAAAATTAGTGTACTGAGCCATTTTAAACTGTCCACATCATACATTACAAAATTCCATAAAAGAAAATAATATCCTCAATCCTGTACTGAGTCTCTCCCTGTGCACCCCATAAAGCAAAGTATTTGGAGTTCATCTTAGTGAGCTTGTCAGCATAGTAAAGGTAGCATCCTGTGGTCCTCAAATAAATCCCAAGAGTGAATTTATTGCATTTGTTAAGCCCTGCCAGCACCCTTTTTTGGAATGACCACTTGTAAGAGCCAAGGATTATTTCCTTATCTGCAATCAAGAATAGAGAGGGCAATGAACAAGATTTGAGCAGTGTACTAACATCATGTCTTACTAACTATTCATAGTTATAATTCTCCAGCATAACAAAGAAGCCTACCTGTTACGCGGGAGTGTTATGCTGCAGCATAGCAAGGATGCGACCCTTCCACTGTACAATCAGGAACCAAAGGAGTACCCAACAAAGGCAAAATGCCAATAAGTTGACATGTCTCTACAGAAAATGGGCTGATGTTTACATGGTGCCAGATGTCTTTTTTGATCCTGCAGTGATTACTCATATTAAAAGATAAACAGTTTGTCAGAGTTATATTTCTATTAGCAAGGACACAATTCAACGACCTCAGGTAACAAATGTCCCATTGTTGTCTGTTCAACTTTCCAGACACAGATTGTAGCTACCAGGACCTTACCTTCTCATGCAGCTAGATATGAAAATAGTGCACTATTGGCACTGGATGTACCATGATTGGTATTGCTCTGAAAACTGGCTGTCACTTCACACACTCATTTCTGCATTTCACTTTCTCCATCTCCAAACACTATAACCTTTATTTATGTGTTGATCATTGCCTGACACAGGTTTATGGATTTACAATAAATTTTTTCCTTATGCATATGGCACCATCAGTTTTCTATATTTTGCTTAATATCATACATTAATATGATTGTTGTCTACATTGAATAGTGTGCCATAAATATGAATGCAGTACACACTATAATATGTGGCTGATGGTTATCCTATTGTTAATCACTGTAGTCCTCAGTTCTTGAGATATCCTGGCCTGCACAGGTAGAATGTGGCTGTTCTGTCTTCCGGAGCTGTAACTTCAGCCCTTTATTTTTCCTGAAGCCTTATTACCAAGGGGTAAATATGTCTGTCGTATAAATGGTGTAATCTGATGCCATCTTCAGATCTTCTCTGCCATACAGTTAACATTGCCATGTATGCTTTTGTATGAATGTTTAGTCCATCAGTTGGCATAGTCTCAGGTACCACTTATGTTTCATGTAGGGGACATTGACTCCAGCTCTAGAGTTGAGAAAGTTTTTTTTTTTTTTTTTTTTTTTTAATTAATAATTTTGTTGTGTGTGGAAAACAAATTCTACAAAAAGACTTTTACAGTAAATGTTTTGCCTCAGCCCAGAGCATGGCATGGCTTCAATCTGCACTATACTTCTTTCACCCTGAAGGCAAACTACATCTGACAGAAATTTCTAAAATAATTCGCTTGTCAAAAAAGTGTATATTTGGTCCCGTGACATAATGGCATTGGCCAAAGCATCCAGGAGCATTCTGCTTAAGAAAAAATAACATGAAGAGAAAGGAGAGCATTGTTTTGGATTGGAAGATACAGCCAACTGGGGTTTCCCTGTCTGCAGCTATGTATGAGGTAAGTAACTTTCACAAAACCCAACAGTAGAGACATTCTTCTTCAAGAAGAGTTCTCTTGTTTGCCTACTTTGTATGTGCTTCATTCCAATCCTTTCTTGTTCATTCATCAGTTCTTTAGACCAGCTGACCAAAAGTTTTATGTCCTTCTTTAGGTCCATGTGGCTTGTGCTGGAGACACATGGCATGTATGTGCTCCTTATGAAAAGAGAAAGGTGTACCTTCCCCATGAAGAATCTGACTCTTCTGACTGAAACAGGGGAACAAGCATATGCAGGTTAGTTTCTACTGGATGAGTCCTTTGATTTGAATAGTGATGACACTGCATCCTCTGCATCTATCACCCAGAGGATTTTTCCTTTGGAGATACCATTCATAGTATGAAGGAAACTTCACAATGGGAATCTAAGGATTCTATGAAGCCCAGAAGAGAGACAGAGGCTACATGGGTTTACCTGGTCCTAGATAATTATCAGTTCCTCCAGTGCTAGATGTCCTGAAATATGTATTCCATATTACATCACAGGAGACTGACTCCCACCCCCCTCCTCCTGGAAAATCTGGCTAATTTTCCAAGATCAGGGATACCCACAAGTACCATTAAAGGAATCTTTTGACAGATCCAGATGTAGCATCGCTGGATACTAGCAAAATAGCATCCTCATCTCCAACCAGAAATCCTATTCCATATGAAAAAGAGAGAAGAGCTGTAGGCAGATTTGGGAAGACTGTCTACAGCATTGCTACCCCTTCATTCAGAGCCTTGAAATCTCAATTTGACATGCTTTCATTCCAGAAAACACTGTTGGAGAAAATGAGGACCAAAGCAGAGGTAGTATAGGATATGGATCTGAAACAAGTGATACTTAATATTTGTGACTTATTCTTTCAAGATGGGAAGCATCCTAAGAAATATAGTTATGATGTAGTTGGTGCATTAGAGGACATCAGCTATGAATTCAGTTATCAGGTGACATGCCTGACTAAGGATAATGATCTACTAGACAAAGTCGAGATGGATATCTTAAATGCACCATTGAACATGGATTACTTCTTTCCTGATCCCTGCTAGGAAAGTTGTATTTCTGGGAGAATGCCTAGACATCTCAGTGCTGAGCCTGACTCCCCCAGGACAACCTGGAACTACTGACAAAATACTTCAACACTTGTACAGAAAGCAGAGCTAACAGTAAGGGGGTAAATCAAACTGTTAGGTTACATGGCCACATTTATTCTTATGTTCCCATTACCATGACTCCACATAAGGAAAGCCCAGGTGTAATGGGGGAACAGGTGGTAGCAGCACACTATAAATGGAGACCAATATTGTTCTGCTGGTATGAATAAAAAGAGAGCTGTCATGGTGGATCCAAAAGTACGTCTTGACAAGAGATATGTCCTTCAGCATCACCAGCCAATGAAGTCCCTGCCCAACATATTCCTAAGACACAGCATAGAGAGTTCATGCAGATAATTTCCAAATATGAGAGACTTAAAGAGACAGGATGAAGAAAAACAGCATAAACATCATGGAGATAATAGTACTCATCCTGCCCCTAAGGGCACTTCTCTCTGCAATTCTCCATACCTTAAAGGAGGGAATACTGCAAGTAAAGACATACAATGCTACAGTCATGGTATCCATAAACACATAAACAAACATGGAGGGACTGACTCCTCCTTAATCTGCAGGCTGGCCAATCAACTTGGTTCTAAAGGCACAGAGGTGGAAGTGTCCCTAGCATACCTCTCAACCTGTTAGTGTAAGAAATTTAGACAAAGCCTAAAATAATGGTGGAACAAAGACCCAAAAATAGGTACAGATTTTAAGTATTGCTCTTATAAACTTAGAAAGTTGCAAGAATAACAGGATTTGTGTTGGCATACATTTTCTGAAGGATATAAAATCAGAAACTTAAATATATGTCATTATTTAGTGACTTCAGTCCTCACTGATTTGTCAGAAAACCACAAATTTTATGAGGAACAGACAAAAAATATGAGGTAAAAATCTGGACAGTTGAGAGGTATGGTTCCTGACTGTCAACTACATGCCATCAGAATAGAATGTAGTAGCAAACAGGCTGAACAGACCTCAGTCAAACTCCTATGAATGCATGTTAAATGGGGATGCACTTCTGGTTCTGACAAGAAGATGTAGTGGGAAGGACATAGACCTGTTTGTCTGCCATCTGAACAGACAGTTGAGGCAGTTTTGAACTAGGTGTGCCAGCAGTAAAACAAGACTTTTTTGGAAACTAACCAATCCTAAAGGATGTGCATTTTGTCCAAGCCTTCCTAAAAAAAAACACATTCCAGGCTCTCAGATAATCTAACCTTCAGGATTATGGATGACATTTTTTTTTTTTTGCTTTTCAGTTAGTGATTGCAGCTGTCAGGAAGTTTTCTGCTCATCCAGTTAGATGGAGAAACAGTCTCCCACTGAGATTCAATATGCAGTTTTGTGGGTAAGCCATGTCAACCCACCAGATCTCTCTTCTCTTATACTCTTATTTATTATGCATGTGCATTTGTTATCCAGTTAGTTCCACTTAGGACTTAACACATTTTCAGAACAGACCCAGAAAGAATTGCACTAACATTAAGCTATCAGCAAACGTAACAACATACATTGCACATAAGTTGTGTATGCAGTGAAAGTTCAACAGACTCCTTAAACTTGGACCTAAGATGAACCCCAGCATTAATTCAAGCAAGCTTGATGCTGATTTTTTTCTAGCTAGCTTATGTCATCTCCCCTTTATTTGTGGTCACCCTGTACATCTTTACCATAGAAGTGGAATATTTTTAGACTTTAAATTAAAGCTGTCAAACTTCAGTCATACAGTTATCTCACATTATCTACATAACCTACAAACTCTGAGACCCTTTTAATAGCTAGACTAAAGATAAGCCAATTTACCAAACAGTACATTTACCTGCCCACCCTCTCATTCCAGTTTGGGACATACAGCCTGAACTTGACCTGCAACCATACATTGTCCACCAATCTCTCCTAAGTACACTGTTGAAAATGTACTGCCCTGCTCATGTCCAACATAAAAATAAGTCTAACAGTGATCCTGGGAAAGTACACCAGTGACGGGAATCTCTTCATACACCTATGTTCATATCCCACTGACCACACAGTTAACTGGATTGGTTCAGGTAGTTCTGCTACCTACTTGAAGAGACAAATCATCTAACAGATAAGGCATTTTTCCTCTGGTAGATAGCAAATATTGGAAGTGTGATGGGGAAGAAAAAGGGAATTGGGAACATATTTTTTAGGGAATGTAATGAGTTGGCAGACAAAAATTTCCCTGCAGACTACTCTATCAGAATACTGGGTGAGCAAATTGGTGTAACTAAGGAAATTATTTTTGAGCTATGCCACAAAATCAGAATTGCCTAGACACAGTAAGGCCTTGCTGAGTGTAATTATGGTGGCTGCCAAAAAAGCAATTACTAGAAAATGGAAATCAGAGTCTAAACCAACTTTACTAGAAACAGTGATTATAGTAATGGAGATAAAACAACTTGAAATTGGATCTTTAGAAAAGGGTAGGAGCAAAGTACATAAAAAATGTGAATTGTGGCAATAGTACATGCAGAATAACATTCTGGAGGAGGAATGAAGTCTAAAAGAAGGCAGTATTTGAATGAGCTATGACTATGACCGGCAATGACTGGATGAATCATAAGTGATGTATGTTTGCAACTAAAAATATGTCAGTATGGTTTGTCTTCATTTAATTTAATAAAGATGCTTCTTGTTTAAAAAAAAAAGCTTACTTATCTGGCTACTTGTTGTTGCACATGACATTATTTCAGTAGGTAGCATAGATACCAGCACTGATGACATGCCTATGTTTATGGTCACAGCAATTGATTTAATATACATCACTGTTCCTTCTCCATAAACATCATGAGATGAAGTGTCAATGCATTTAGCATCAGTTGTAGTCCTATACTTATTCTCCCTTTGTATTCTGCAACTGAATATTTCAAGTACACATTCTAGTCTGTCCCTTTAAGCCAGTGTTAAATCAAATCCAAGTATCCATCCTAAGTAACACCAAAGATTAAGGTACAAATGTCCCATTGAGACCAGCTGTGCTATCAGTACCTGAAAGCAAAATGAGTTGATTTTAACATCTTTAGAAAATGCAAGCTATGTAATAAAAAAGCATGATATGAATTAACAAGTCAAAATGATTTTCAGCCCACGGGGTTAACACAAACAAGACAAAGCAGTTTATTCCTTTCACAAGGCCTGTAACAACCTCAGGAGATTGAAACAACTCTGCAAGTCTGTGCTAGTTTTGACAGTGTAATGCCTAACTATGTTTACTACTTTCTTTATAACCATTATTTAACACACCACAATCTATGATCCATAATTCAGTCTTTAGATTGTTCAGTTTAGATATGTGAAAAATGTTGCTGCCTGGATCGCTGACTATGCTGATGACTCAACACTGATGTCCCAGCATTGACCACTAACTGCTAATTAATCAGAACTCATGACTCAGCACTAATGGCTTTTCACTGATCACTTACCACTAATGAATCAACACTAATGATTCCTCACTGATGACTCAACACTGATCACTTGCCTCCATTGAATCAGCACTGATGACTTTTTAATGGTGACCCAACACTGATCACTACCACTAATGAATCATCACTGATGACTCAGCAGTAATGATTTGGCACTGAAGATACAGCACTGATGATGCAGCAGTAATGTTCCATCAATGCTCTATTTAGGCTCATCAGTGCTTCATCATCAGCTCTTCAACATGGATTTAACTCCATCCAAACTTATTGTCAGAAGCAGATAAAATAAAAGAGCACAACGTTGCGAGTCCACAATACTGTTTTAATATTAAAAATAATAAACCAAAGTTGTTAAGCACTTTCATCAACTAGTATGACTTCTTCAGAACAAATTACCATTGAAAATTTTCACATTTAAATACATGTTGCTGGTTAGTCATTGGTTCTAATCCAACCAGTTCCATCAATGAAAAATCACAACTCCTGAATATGTAAACACCAGTTAATTGAAATAGAATAAAATTGTTTTACTCAGTAATGAATATAAAAAATCAAATATTCTCAAGACATAAATAATATAAAATACTAGTCCATTACATGAACTCATCATAACAAAAAAGTATGTATAAATATATTCACAAATATGTTTACAGATGTCTTTGATATTGCTAAACTGAGTCTGCCTTTTCCTTGAAAATTGGCATTATAGTGATATGCTCATTGAGCCCTGGTGGATAATCAGCAGCTAGCCTTAATTGCCACAATAGCTCCTTTTTATACAATACATTTTGCCAATCCCCACCCCTTGCTTCCACTGTTACAAATTCAAGTATACCAAACTTAAAACATGTAAACTTGGTACATAAAATACTGTGTTTATATAATGCATTAGTATCTTTGTTGTTTTTAATATCATAAAGATGTTCATATATTCTAGTTTTGAACATTCTCTCTGTCTTCCCTATATAAAAGGAAGAACAGGTGTTGCACCTAGCTATATAAACTAATTTGCTGGAGCAACAATTGCCACTTTTTAAAAAAAACATGACTTTTGTTTTTATTATCAAGAGAAATAGAAGTATCTTGTAATATATAAGGACAATAGGAGCACCTGCCACAAGGTTTACTTCCACATCTTTTACCCTGTTTATTGTTAGAAACAAAACCTGCCTCTAACAAGGACTTCATGTTAGGTCCTACCTTTGTAGAAAATATGGGTTTATCACCCAATATACGGAATATCTCAGTATTTGTTTTAAAGATATTCCAATTTTTTGTCAGGATTCCTTTAATCTGAGAATACAAAGGACTATATTGCACTACACAAGCTTGTTGGAAGTTAGGTGTATCCTGAACTATCATAGCAGTAGATTTGTTATCAGATCCATCTCCACCAGTGCCTAATAAGGGTATATAAATGTTACCCCATTTATTAAGTACATCCATAAGTATAGGATCAATGAAGTGTCCTGGATACCCTCTTTCTAAAAACATATCCCTTAGATTTTTAAACTCTGTTATAACATCGTTTTTATCAGTTGTCATCCTAGCTATTCTTATAGCCTGTCCCTTTATAATACTTTTTTTCTGATGAATAGGATGGTGACTAGTATAATGTAAATAATTTTTACAAAATGTCTTTTACGGTAGATTTTGGAGATGAAACCATCCTGGCCTTTAATGATCTTAGTATCCAGGAAATTAATTTCTTGTTTATCAAACTGATAGGTGAACTTTAAATATTCTGTAGTTTGATTCAAATACTGAACAAACTCAATTATTTGTTCTTGACATCCTTTCCATAAAATAAAAATATCATCCAAAAATCTGCCGTAATATATAACATTGGTGGAAAATAATTCATTTTGAAAAACATACTTATGTTCCCAACCCAGGAGAACTAAATTCGCATACAAGGGAGCGCAGGCTGCACCCATAGCAACCCCTTTGAGCTGTTGAAAATATTCTCCTTCAAAAAATATGTAATTATTTTCTAATATAACATTCATTAGTTCACATATAAGTAATACTTCATCTGGGGTCAAAGATGAATAAGTGAAAAGTACATCCTCAAACAAACATAAACCTTCTGCTTTAGGAATACAAGAAAAAAGGTCCTGCACATCTATAGTAAGAAAGAAAATGTCAACTGACCAACTGGAGTTGTGATTTTTCATTGATGGAATTGGTTGGATTAGAACCAATGACTAACCAGCAACATGTATTTAAATGTAAAAATTTTCAATGGTAATTTGTTCTGAAGAAGTCATACTAGTTGATGAAAGCGCTTAACAACTTTGGTTTATTATTTTTAATATTAAAACAGTATTGTGGACTCGCAACGTTGTGCTCTTTTATTTTATCTGGTTTTCTCTTTGAGCACTTGTAGCACCATTTCTTTGGACTTTATTGTCAGAAGCAAGTCTGTGCTTAAAAGTTCCAGTAACAAAGCATATGCTGTTTCAGTGTATGCTAACCTATTTTTCAGCTTTGGAATACTCAAATATTCATGCTAGGAAACAAATAGCCCTTTTTGTTTCATCTTAAGTAGTGATGTCTCTGTTGACCTTCTAATAAGTCTGTCAATAGAAAATCTAATTAAAGGCAAGGCCAATGCAGACAATAGTACAGCAGTTATAATTCATGTAAACATGCTCCAATTCTCCTTGCAAAAACATCTTTCTCTTAAGCATAGTATGTTGGCTAGTGTATAACTAGATGGCACATTTTGCTACTGGTGCACACTCCTTCTCTTGCCTTTGTGAAATATTAAACAGGCTTCATAGTTAGAAATATCTAACTATGCAAAGTTCACCCAACTTACATGACATGATTCACAGACTTACATATCCCAACAGCTATGTTGCGTTATGTAAAACACTGACCAGGTATCCCACCCCCCACACACCCTTAAGTAAACATTGCTCCACTAATGTCTGTTTATCATAAACCAGCTCATTTGGTAATACACAAAACTCTGCTATATCTTCTTCCCAGAAAATTAATGGAACGGTCCTTCTCTTACCAAGAGAGAGCTTGCTTCAAGCCAAGACTTCAAACTGGCTAACAACTTATATATTCTCATATGCAGATGTTGAAACTGTGGGGTTACTTGAAGTAGTTAAATAGAGAGAAGCTTCCTTCTCAAATTTTCCAGTCCATGTATCTGTTTCCTGCTTGTCTAGCACCTGTCATATCAATTGACCCCATATCTTGCTGCCTGCCCATCCCCTCTCTTTCTCTAATTCATAACCCTTGTCCCTTCCTTGCATCCCTACTCTTGTCTTTGTTAATATTCTTGGAACTCCTAAATCCTGTTCATCCCACCATTTCTCTCCTGCCTCACTTTCTGTATAATGCCACCTTGATGTTTTATATGCATTTCCTTTTTTCCAGTGCTCTTTCAGAAAACCTCTTGCACATGGCATTAGCAGACATGCATTCCTCTTACTTGCTTTTCATACATCGTGTCTACTTACTGCCAGATCATTAGAGTTATACATGCTTAATAATGATTTGAATTTCTCTTTTCAACCTGCATGCACTCTATTGATAACAATGATTATGTGTTTGCAACTCTTAATGAATAAATAAAGAAAAAATGGTATGTGTTGTCATTTACTCTAAATTATATCCTATGCCTTACTGAACTGTGACTGGTCTTGCTTTATTTCATTGTATTTGGAATGTATACAGTATATCAAGTAGACCATGCTATTCTATGCATATACTAGAGACATGAGTAATCATTTACATCTGATGTACAACACACAAACAAAAAAAAACTGCTCGTCCTTCTGTTTAGATTGTAAGATATTAATTATGCATTAGACACTCTCCACTCTGCCTATGACAAAATCATCTAAATCATCACACCCAAAAGAAAAACAGGCATCTAGGTCAAACCGAAGCATCACTACAAAAAAAAATTATTATTCTTCCCCAACCTTTTTGTGTCTCCTTCTCCTGTTTTGAGAAATTGAACCCGAACCTAGGCTACTCTCCTTCAGCACAAACTCACACAGTTAATACCTATGCTTCATATTCCAAGTGCTTAAAATACACTAGTAAACTGTTACATGCTAAACGTGAGTGCAATGAACTTTTAGCAGTCACTTAACCATTGTTGAAATCACATACTCCAGATCCGTAACATTTTTCCTATGCATTAGTCAAATTTCCAGTAAGCATTTTTGGAAAATAATGAGGGAAATAGTCCTGGAATATAAAATAAGCCTCAGAATTAATCTTAGTCTACTGGCATCAGTAACTGGCTATTGGTGGACTACTGATAAAGTGATAATGATTGTACCTCACCTCCCTCTTCCTTTTGCACTACATACATTTTATACCCCAACACATGATATAGTCAACTACTGCATTAGAAAAAAAAATACTCATTCTGAATGGTTTCAAAATTCACCTACCTACCCTAATCATAAGTGACATATTAAAAATTTTTACAGAACCTTGTGACTGAGGAAGTCATGAGTCCTAATTAACCATTTAATTTATGTATGCATTTACTTATTTATTCATTTCAAATGGGTAGTTTGTGCAGGGGGGGACAGGTCTCCCCACCTACTCCTTTGTGGATGGCTGAACCTTCATAACCATGTGACTCTCTATCTCTCTTTATATATATATATATATATATATATATATATATATATATATATATATATATATACATATATATATATATATATATATATATACACTAACTTTGAGGATGCTCAAAGTTTTTCCCCAAATTTGACCTCAGGTATAGTATATTTAAAAATGAATGAAACCTGACTTGCCATTTCACTTCAACACTGTGGAAGTCTATAAATGTGTCAAAAGTAAAATGCCAGGCTTCCATTTGCAATGAAAATTTTATCAGTAAATTTTATATATCCAAAGTTTTTCTCTTCAGTTTTCAACTGTATGTGGGGTTTACTCAGATCAATCTCTTATTCAACAAATAAGCAAATATAAATAAGCAAGGCAATGCAATGAATAAAATGTCTAGCCCATATTCTACTCTCAGGCATTGAACAGAAAATGTGCCGTCTAATTACTTTCTTTTGAAATCTAGTTCTCTCCATCTTCATCCAATGCACTCCTCAGACCTTATAACTGGCATACAGGAAACAAAATCTTCCAGTCTAATGAGCTTATCAGCTTCCTCTCTCCCAATTAATGAGCAAAACAGCATTTGACTCATGAACCATTTTGTTTATCTTTCTACCAAGGATGAGAAAAACTGCCCAAACAGGCATAAAGTACCTCTTACATCACAGTAAGCTGTGAGTTGAAACAGCAAAAATGTATGTAGGTATATGTGCACAGTTCGTTTTCATGGCCACTCTATAGAATTTAAAGTCAGCAAGTGACTCCTTCACTAAGAAGGTTTTTCCATTCATTAGCATTTTACCATATGTGCCTTGAGATGTCTGTTATTGTGGGTAAGTGAAATGAACTCTGCTTAGTGGGATGAGAGAGATATCTGGTAGACTGTTTTCAGGACTCCTCAAAGTATTTGTAGTTTTAATTAGAAATATTCCTATTATGTTGTCTATGCAATTTATGTTACAGTAAATATTTGATAGCAGTGTTTATAGGAATCACAACTATGTACAAACTGCTTGATATGTAGTAGGTCTGAAAACAGCTGCCCTACTCTTTCCTCCTTGGCACTTTTTCTCCACTTTATCACACACTTTGTTTTTGATATAGGTTTAATGCTGTCCATAATCATTTATATTAAGCTAGCACATAGATAAACAACTTTTTCCATGAAGTAATGCATTCTGATTTCTTATCTGGCATTACTGGCTTCAAGTAATCTGGTTTTAGTTTTTATGCTCAAACACCGTTCTTCTCCAAAGAACCTCTTGCAATTTAACTTTTTTCATTCAAGACTTCACATTACATACAACATGTTTCTCACCTTCTTTATATGGTACATATCAAGGATATCCACCTTGCTGCTTCAGTAGTGGCAGCATCCTTCTGTGTTGTCCATGACACAATGACCATCCCTGTGAACTGATAGATTGTATTCTCGGTGGCTAAGACATTGCCCTTTTCATTAGTTTTGCTGTAGTGGTCCCCTACATCAGCTTACCATCAGCTCCGATGACCACAGTATACCATACAGAAAATGATATTCTCTAGTCCTAAGACAGATCATTGAGACATTTAGGATTATGATCTGGCAGTGTCACATGCACCATTTGCTCACTTTGTGAGTTTAAGTAAGTTGATTAACTCATCTGTACTACTTTTCCATCAATGAAAAGAAAATTCTGTGTTATTACATTTGAGTTTACTTGGTTCCAAACTCGAGTCACCTTGTCTTGCTTTAAACAAATCCAGAATATCACATTAGCTATATCTGTATGATACTCACTTACTGAGTATGGTAGGATTTTATAGGGAAGTACTTTCCTTTATGAAAAAAATAATCACATGTTCCAATGTTTATTTAATTTCTCAGATCTAAGACACAGAACCAGAAAAAGTAATTTTACTGAAATATGTAGTCTAGAAGCTTAAGTTAGTTGGAAATGACTGACATCTGAAAAGAAAATCATCCTTTTTTCTTTGTTTTCCTTTTCCGATTTTGATTTTATATACCAGGCTATTACTTTAATTTACATTCAAATATAGTAGTTCATGTTTGACTATTCTGAAGTGAAAATAATTTATTCTACAAAGGAATACATTATATCTGAGTTACCTGGTAAGGCATGAAGGATGATTATTCAAGTGGTGATCCTCCATCCCATTGCAAGATAGCAAATATAAAATAAAATGGATCATATTTTAAGGCTTCAGCAAATATATGAGTTATAGAAAGAACTTAAGCACATACTCTGACAAATGAATAGTAACACAATTTTGTAATGTAGACAGCATTTCTTTAAACAGCTGAATACCAAGGATATAGCTCAGCATCCAATTAAAACCATAACAGGATGTAGCTTCAGTTGTTATTACTGGCTTATGAAATTTCATGACTTTAAAATATCATTGGTTAAATTTTTATACATTAATATAAATATCAAAACTGAACTTTGTTATTCATTTTTTTCAGAAGTAACAATTGCAAAGACTCCTTTTTGAAATCTGAAGTTATGCCTAGACGTTGCTGCTTATCACATGTTCTGCAACATCTTAGCATGTGGTAGAAAATTCCAGAACACAACAGAGTACAAAAGAGCACAGCAGGATGAAAAATGAATACATCAGCCCTGAAAAGATGGCAGATAATTGGAGGCTAACATGATAGAGTGAAGAAACCACAAGTGTGCTGCATGTATGACCATCAAACCTGCTTCACACTCCAGGCCACATTAAATAAGATACAGCAGGAGCTGAGTGCCACAGGAAATATCTCTGTACTGGTACAGTAAAAATTGTAATATAACATTTTTGTGTTCAGTCCCATATGATTTGGGTACTATAATGTAGTAGAACATACTGACACACAGGCAAGATTGACATGCAGTCCAACAAAGATTAATTGCAGCACTGGATATGCTTTCATCAGCTATATTTATGGAGAGAGACAGTATTGTCAGGTTGCAGCTATTTTAGATGCATGTGAGATGAGACAGCTTTGTCTGCTATTCTAATACTGTGTACTTTGCTTTCTGTTCTAATACTGAAACTGCAGTCCAGAATAAGGGAACTGTACTCCTGAGCTGTCATCCATTCAATGATATGTTAAAATAAGGTCCTGTCTGTCTGAATTCTTGGTAACACAGGTATTAATGCCAAATACTGAAAAGCACAGAGAAATTTCCCTCATGACCAAGTCAAATGATCCATGTGTATATAAGCACTACATTGCTTCTCCAAGAAAAAAAAAAGCAAGGATACAAACCAAGCACAACTAACTCGGTAAACAAAATTACATAAAATAGTTAATGCATAACTGAAGCCAAATCTGGTACTTCATAATCTTCAGTAACCATGATATTAGACATTTGTGGGGGGTCCTGAAAGTACTGATGCAATGCACAAGCAGATATACCATGTTTTCCACTACAATATGACCAACAACCTCTTACACAGCAGTGGTGTTTGCCATATTACAGTCTTTGGATAACAGGAAAATGAAACAATACAAACCGATGTATTTAATTCAATTAATAATGATGATGTAGCATATGACTTTTACTTTTGCAGTGGATATCACAGTGGGTATATGTTTGTAATTTCTATTGAATGACAAAAGCTTTCTCTTTCCTTACATGAGATGACTGACAGTTTGACCCCACTATATGGAGGTGGCCAGCAATGCAGCTCTTATAAAGCAGGCATCTGGTGATTTGAAGATGTGCTTTGCATGCCATCTTGTGCCTTCATTAGATGAGCACTGCCATATACTACTCCTCAGATTTTATTGCAAGTTAAAAACTGTGCCTATATGGTTCAACATGTATATTACAGGCATAATGCAGCTGGCCTATAAATCATTTGATGGCAGGGCAGATGTAAAGAACAATAATAATGCTCAATGTATTTTGCAAGCAGATTCAAAGCATCTGAGGGTTCATCTGGAAGTCTGTCCCACAAACATTTGGATTGTACCCCCATTTCCCAACCCACCAATCTAAAGAGTTTTAAGAAATGTACTGACTTTCTACCCATCTGATGCAAAACTGACATAGACTTCCACATTTTACTGTCTCAAAGGTGAAAATAACTCTACCTGTTCTGAAGGGTAGGCAGAGTAAGAATGCTCAAATGATTCGGGATGGGGTACTGACGTCACATAAATTATACCCATGCATTGATTATACAACCTATGCAACCTCACTAAATGCTCAAATGATTTGTGATGGGGTAATGATGTCACATAAATTACACCCTTGCATTGACCCAGGGGTCCAGGGAAGTAAATAGTGTTGGAAGAAATAGCCAGGGAATTATGGCTAGGCTTGTTTAGGCCCTAGGGCCGATAGCCTAGTACCAACCTATGAACCTATAATACAACCTCACTAAATGCTTAAATGATTTGTGATGGGGTACTAATGTCACCTTAATTATACCTCTGCATTGATAATACAACCTACACAACCTCACTATCCTTCATTTGTGCATCAGAATAAAGTCTCCCTTTGCTAACCAATAAGAAATTGAGTAGTTATAGGTGGGAAAATTATATCTCAAATGCCTAACTATAGTTATCAGACTTGTAAGCATTGTTTGAATCCATTCTAGTTTCTTAATTTGAGACGCAACGTGCTAACCACTGCAATACATTTGATATGTGACCTTATTACTGCTTTAAAGATAAGAACTAAAAGAACCTTCTTAATAAGTGTGACATCTGGAAAGAGGAAGGAGGACAAGGAGACCTGGTGGTGGAATGAAGAAGTACAGGAGAGTATACAGAGAAAGAGGATGGCGAAGAAGAAATGGGATTGTCAGAGAGATGAAGAAAGTAGACAAGAGTATAAGGAGATGAGGTGCATGGCAAAGAGAGAGGTGGCAAAGGCCAAGTATAAGGCGTATGACGAGTTGTATAAAAGGTTGGACACTAAGGAGGGAGAAAAGGACCTGTACCGATTGGCTAGACAGAGGGACCGAGCTAGTAAAGATGTGCAGCAGGTAAGGGTGATAAAGGATAATGAGGGAAACGTAATCACAAGCGAGGAGAGTATGTTGAGCAGATGGAAAGAGTACTTTGAGAGGATGAAGAATGAAGAGAATGAGAGGGACAGAAGGTTGGATGATGTGTGGATAGTGAATCATGAAGTGCAGTGGATTAGCAAGGAGGAAGTAAGGATAGCTATGAAGAGGATGAAGAACGGAAAGGCTGTTGGTACAGATGACATACCTGTGGAAGCATGGAGGTATTTAGGTGAAATGGCAGTGGAGTTTTTAACTAGATTTGTTTAATGAAATCTTGGAAAGTGAGAGGATGCCTGAGGGATGGAGGAAAAAGTGTTTTGGTACCGATTTTTAAGAATAAGGGTGATGTGCAGAGCTGTAGTAACTACAGAGGGATTAAATTGATCAGTCACAGCATGAAGTTATGGGAAAGAGTAGTGGAAGCTAGGTTAAGAAGGGAGGTGAGGATTAGACAGACGAGATCAGACAGGTGTCCCCGTGGACTATGATGTTTGCAGATGACATTGTGATCTGTAGTGAGAGTAGGGAACAGGTGGAGGAGACCCTGGAGAGGTGGAGATATGCTCTAGAGAGAAGAGGAATGAAGGTCAGCAGGAATAAGACAGAATATATGTGTGTAAATGAGAGGGAGGATAGAGGAATGGTGAGTATGCAGGGAGTAGAGGTGGCGAAGGTGGATGAGTTTAAATACTTGGGATCAACAGTTCAGAGTAATGGTGAGTGTGGAAGAGATGTGAAGAAGGGAGTACAAGCAGGATGGAGTGGGTGGAGAAGAGTGTCAGGAGTGATTTGTGACAGACTAGTACCAGTAAGAGTGAAAGGGAAGGTCTACAAGAGGGTAGTGAGACCAGCTATGTTATATGGGTGGGAGACAGTGGCATTGACAAAAAGGCAGGAGTCAGAGCTTAACGTGGCCGAGTTGAAGATGTTAAGATTTGCACTGGGTGTGACGAGGATGGACAGTATTAGGAATAAGTATATTAGTGGGTCAGCCCAGGTTGGAAGGTTTGAAGACAAATCCAGAGAGGCAAGTTTACGTTGGTTTGGACATGTGCTGAGGAGGGATGCAGAGTTTATTGGGAAAAAGATGCTAAGGATGAAGATGCCAGCTAACAGGAAAAGAGGAAGGCCTAAGATAAGGTTTATGGATGTGGTGAGAGAGGACATGCAGGTGGTTGGTGTGACAGAGCCAGATGCAGAGGACAGGAAGAAATGGAAACAGTTGATCTGCTGTGGTGACCCCTGATGGGAGCAGCCAAAAGAAGAAGATTGTTTGCATCATATATAGGACCTTTCAGTAGTGTCCATACGTGTATCATAAACATTCTTAGAATTTACAATGCAAGTGTATTAAACACACGCAAAATCTGTGCAGTATCACTTCAGTGTACTTGTGGAACGAATATGCTGTACTTACACAAACCGTACCAAATGAAGTAAACATTACATATGATACATTTAAGAAACTTTTCCCAGAAAAACCTTGTTAATATATTTATATGATCTGAGCTTCCATTGCATAACTGTTTAACTCTGAGCAAGTCACTTAACCAGACACTGATCCCAGGGGGTGAATCTAAAAAAGGTCCATGGAGATCAGTATTCTACCCTACAAAACAAATACAAATAAATAAATAAATAAATATATGTTTCTGTATATGTATGGATATGATATGGCAAGGAGATATATAGTCACTGAACAAGAGTGTGTGTGTGCGTGTGTGTGTGTGTGTGTGTGTGTGTGTGTGTGTGTGTGTGTGTGTGTGTGTGTGTGTGTGTGTATATATATATATATATATATATATATATATATATATACATATATATGGTTCCCCTTCAAACCATCAAATGGTTAAAACATTGAAGTTCAGATCATCAAGACGAGAACATCGAGTATTAAAACATCGAAGGTTTGAAGGGGAAGAAAAAGGTGAATGTAGGTAGGAGAATGTTTGTGTTTTTGCAGGGCACCAAGGTGCACTGCATACTGTGTGTGTCTATGTGCCATCTGTGTGATGGCACTACAGATAGGGTGTGAAAAATCTCCCGTTTAGCGCTTCTGCATATAGCGCTAAATGGGAGATTTCCCTTTACTCCACTGTAGTGCGGTCTCAGAGTTGGAATATTAAAGTAGGGGGGTGTGGGGTTGCAGGGGGGCAAAGCCCCCCCTGCCTACAATTGTTACAATTTCTTTTGTTTTTTTTTGTTTGTTTTTTTAAAATTCGATGTTCTGGAACTCGATGATCAGAATTTCGATGTTTTGAAATGTCGATGGTTAGAAGTGGAACTATATATATATATATATATATATATATATATATATATATATATATATATATATCAATGGGTGACAACTGCATACCTATTTGTTAAAAAAAAAACTCACTGAGTTCAGGACTAAGTTTTCATAACAAAATAGGATAGGTGTTTTTGTGACATAATTGCTTCCATAAGTGTTTTGTTTTACTGAATAATAGCAGCTGAGACTGTGTATTGTCTGTAACTGAATTTAATTCTTAATGACTGTTTAAATTACTTACTTGCTAAGTAACCAATTGTTTTTGTTTGCTATTTAATGTATAAGCTGACAACATAATTTGTCAGTAGTTACATTCCATTTCAAATGCCTGGTACTATAATGTATGAAAAGCACTAAGATTCAAATCAGTGCCCACTATACATCAGGAATTTGATTTGTACATTTAATTAGGTATTATGCAGTCCTGAGCAAAATAGCTAGCAAGAACAAGGCTTCCCAGTCACAATAACTATGGGAGTCTCACTGTTAAAAATGTGATTGAAAAATATAACTTTGATCACTGTTATTCTATGCATGTAATTAATAAATTAAACTTTTTAAGATAGAGAGAGAGAGATAGTGACGGCATGGCATGCTCAAATAAGCCTTAAAAGGCATGTTGATCTCCCTTACAGGAATAATTTTTTTCCACAGATATCTTAAATGAAGTTACATGCACCAATCTGTCATCTGTAAAGAAGGAATGGATACTCACCCTTATGTGATCTGTTGTCATAACCGTTGTGTTCCCTAAGCCCCCTCTAACAAATTGAATAAACACAGTGCAAATGCAGACAGTAATATTATGTGCAATGGAGTATAATAATGTAGTCATGTTATGAGTGACAGATGGCAAGCCTGGTGTTAAATGGATAATAACCAAAAACAAAGCCACGTGCAATGCCAGACGTAGGTTTCACAGATGAATGACAGTGCCAATATACAGAATGCTGATGTGTGTGTGTTCCCACTACATGGTGTCACACAATGACTGGACAGTCACAGGGATGTCTTCCATCCATTGTTTGCATGTCATCCCCCTGAACAGAGGCAGGTGCACTTCTTCCCTGGAACTGTAACACTGTCATACTGTCTTAGACCACTGTACATCCACCTTTAGCACTGTCCCTTACAGATTCTACAACAGAAGGAGAAAACTAGTACAGAAAAGAGCAAAATCTCAAGAAGGGAAGACATCTCTGATCAGTATCAGCAAGAAACTACAATCCCTCATAAAATCAGCCAAGGCAAGCTTCGAAAGAAAAATTGCCAAGGGCTCCAAAGATAACCACAAGGCATTCTTTAGCTATGTCAAGAATCTAAGTGGCAATGTTCAGATCTGCTCTGAATTAGTGCAGAATGGCACAAAATATACTGAACCAACTGATATCGCCAACATCCTGTCAGACAGGTTCAGTGCAAACGTCACCCCCCTCTCACCCCCAAAAGGGCCCATAACCATATCAGAAGAATGTAGAGCCCCTGAAATCACAGACACTCACGTTAAAACAGCCCTCTCCAAAGCCAAAAACACAGCATCAATGAGACTGGACAGTGTACCAGGCTGCGCCCTACATGAGCTCAAAGATGAACTAACCCCTCACTTAAACACATTGTTCAAACTCAGCCTGTCCACAGGCTACGTATCCATAGAGTGGTGCACAGCAACAGTTATTCTGCTCCACAAAGGTGGATCCACAACAGACCCTGTGAATTATCGCCCTATAGGCCTGACTAGCTTGGTCTGCAAAACCATGGAGCGCATCATCATGGAACTCATTAACAGAGACATTGGGAACCTCCAAACACTGGACCCTACCCAGTTCATCTTTGTTAAGGGCAGGTCATGCCTACTAAACCTGGTGGACTTCTTTGAGACAGTTACCAAGGCTATAGACAAGGGAAAGGTGGTACACACAGCCTACCTAGACCTTGCAAAGGCCTTTGACACAATTCCCCATTCTGGCATTATAGACAAGTTCACCAGCCTGAACATAAACCCCTGTGTCACAAGATGGGTTGCCAACTGGCTCACAGACAGAATCCACATGATGAGAGTTGCAGGAGCTAGGTCTGACTCTAAACCAGTTACAAGTGGCATTCCCCAGGGCTCAGTCCTAGGACTCCTCCTGTTCGGCTTATACTTCTCAGGGGTACAGGCAAGCACAGGAGGACTATGGCTGACCCATTTGGGATGTACCTTGCAAGACACCTGCAACAGCTGGAAAGACCACAGAAGTACCTCACCAAGAGGATCACTGGCCTCAGACAGATGCCCTATGCAGCTCGACTGAAGAAACTCCACCTGTACTCGGTTGCATACCACCTACTCAGAGGTGATCTCTGCCTGACATACAAGGCCATGTCCAACCCAGAACTGATGGACATGCTCCACATAAAGAAAACCATATCCTCTCAAGCCACATGCTCTAGGGATCTAAACCTCACCACAAAAAAACAATAAATAGGGTGTGCTGGAGGGATAGATTCCTGTCCCAGAGACTTTCCCATGCTTTGGAACAAGTATCCAATCTACATTAGGCAGAGGACCTCACTAACATTCTTCAAGAGAAACCTTGACAAGTGGATGGGAAACAGAAAGTTTACCCTGGGGATCACTTCAGTGGCTCTGCTGGACAGCGGCACAGGGAACTAGTCTAAGGGGGCGGCGAAAGCCAACACATTCTGGCTAGGCTTATAAATGCCTTCGGGCAGATAGCCTAGTACCTTCCTATGAACCTATATGTCTATTTGGTTTACAATGGTCATTCAACCCAACATCAGTGTTTAACAGTGGGAGCTTCAGCACATATCTGCTTGCTGTCAGTACAATGGCAAATATTTTCACAGACCATTCACTGACCACAGTGACTGCTTTTACCATTGGTGCATGGTGACATGGAAGATTTATGTGATATTTTATTTACACATTTGACACCATCCTGAAGATAGCAAATTGGATCTGTAAAGATTAGAGGAAATGGAAAAGACATGAAAACTTATTTGTATGAAATAATCATGGACTTTAGTAGACTGCATTAATGTTTTCTAGAAGGAGTTTAATCAAAATTTAAATGCAATTTTAATTATATATTGATATATTAATTTGATTGTTTTGTATTCTGTATGTTGAAATATGTTTGTTGCAACATTCATTGATACAAGTCAGTCAGCCAATCATTCCTGGATTTCAACATGTCCCTTTGTCATTCACTGGTGGTTTTGCTGGAGAAGGCCTGTACAATGCCCACTTAGCTGGATTCCTATGGAAACATGACCAGAGAATTTGCAGGCACTGACCATTGTACAAACAACAGTAATTATGCTCTTCCTGGTCTCTTATATTGGTAAACAAACACCTCTGAGTAGGTGGTATGCAACAGAGTACAGGTGGAGTTTCTTCAGTCGAGCTGCATAGGGCATCTGTCTGAGGCCAATGATCCTCTTGGTGAGGTTAGAAGGGTGGCCTAATGGTTAAGGTATTTGCCTTACAAACATAAGGTGCAGGTTTTGAGTCTCACAAGGGATAATTGGCTAGGCTTAAAATGGCTCACAAGAGCGGTTAGCTTAGTACTAACCTATGAACCATATCATCTCCTTTGTTGTACTGGAGATCCTCTGAATAATACAAATCTGAAATGTATTTTATTAAATCTCTGTAAGATTTCTTCTACCCAGGAAAATGGATTGATCTTACACTATAGGTTGACTTAAACAAAATGTCTTTGTGAAGAAGATCTATTCTGCCATTGCTCACTTTAGAAGACAAGAATGTTAATAGCATAATAAGTTTTATTTTGAGCTTTTCATTTGCCAGAGCTTGTACCAGTGTTAATGAAATTTGCACGCTGATCTATAAAAACATCATAGTCACTGCGGACTATACTTTCCTATGTTGCTCTTTGTAAGTTCTTTGAAAAAGATAGTTTGTATTTTCACAAAATAAATATATAAAATGACTTCACTCTTTTAAGGTTGACTAGTACTTATCCATGCCATTGTCACTACCAAATGACAAACGTTAGGCTATTAAATTATTATAATATAATTTAATGGCACTGAGGTTGTGACATTGCTGGCAGTTGTGCTTTTCTTAATCACATTTTTTTCTGTAGAGTTTTTTGCAGAAATGCAAACTGTCTTCATCAATAAAATGTGCAGATTGTGAATGATTCATGAAGCATGTACATCTGTGCTCTTACAACTTTAGATGCACAGTAAAAGTAGAAAGAAAAAGTATTTTTGCAGCAACATGGAAATAGAATGTCATAAGCAATCAGTACATTTCCTCTAAGGTAATTCTGCCTGCTATAAGTACTAAATTTGCTGCCCTGAAAATACTGAACTAGTACTTACAGACACAGAAGATTAATTTAAAGGATATATAAGATGTGTGCTACTCAGGGCTGAACATTTATATTACAGATATTTCAGATGTCAAAGAAACATAATGTATGACACAGTTCTACAATGAAAGGATGCAGACCATCAGGAATAATTTCCTTTTCACAAAGCCACATTTCTCTGTTGCCTTTAATAAATGACAAATAAAGTATATTCCAGAGATATCTGTTGAGCAAGTGAATGTTAAAATGATGGCTGCAGAAAAGTAGCTTGTTACATGGTGTTTCAGTTAATCGTTATGAGAAGATGGTTATGTTTGCTTTTAAATTAAGTGCACGTTTGAAATTAGTGTAAGTCTTCAAATTCGTATACATTTTTTGTGTGCCAAAACACAATACTGTATGTGGTGTCATTTTTACAGAAGTTTGTATTCATGCTGCATTAACTTTTTCTCAGATGAAAAATTAATTTAGAGGCTGTCTTTTCATCTTAACAGAATTTTTTATTAATAATTTGCATTATAGTAACATTAAACTAATAAAGCACTGATAATTCATAATGAATCATATATAATATGAGCCAGTATTCGTAGACTGTTAGTGAATAATGCTTCACAGGGAAGAACGCAATTTAAAGAGACAATAATGCAGCCGCACTAGGGTAAAATAGCAAGGTAAAGCAACATATGCAAATTGCTACATAATGATATGGAAACATGGTTCCCAATGAAAATGAGTCTGAGCAGTTATATAAATGATGGCGTCAAATGTGATAGTGTAATTCAAATATGTATAAGAGAGGCTCATGGTGCCATGGCTTTCAGCAGTTATAGCACGGCTACAGCTGGGAGAGGTCAGTCTTGGAATCAGTTCCTATAATGCAGTGTAACAGAATCCACCTTACCAATATCGGTGGCATCTGTAGCACATAACTGGAATGTGTTTTTTTTGTCAAGTCCTGTTTCTTTGGTTGACAACAGCATAATGATTTTGTCACTGAAAGCTATTTTCCGCGATGGCATGGTGCTGCCCTTTCTCCATTGTGTAACCATGGAGTTGGTATATGAAATTTAGGGGGAGTGCAGGGAAGCTTGCTTCTCTGCAAAAAAAGCTGAAGCTTGTATTCACTGAAACTGGTTTTCAGTGTTCCCTCCCACCCCACTGGATTTTCCTTCAGAGGAAAGTCCTTCAGCAAATAATCATGAATGCTACTAACCTTACCCTCACTTCACTGATAAAATATTAAGGACTGCTTTCATGTAGACAAGCATACCATATGGAAAATTGCTGATTCATTGTCCACATATGTAATCAAGGATGATTAATGGATGGATGGACTGCATTTCATTTGTCACTAAGGTACATATAACTTTTAGTACTAAGTTACATGGACATTTCAGTGACATACGGGGGACATAATATAAATACTCCTTTCATAACCTACTTCTGTTCCCTGACATGATGTAGCATGTGGAGGGGCATAAATGGTTCCCAAGGACCTCAGAGGAAAGTTCCACTAATATGCAGGTATTTTATCTCCTTGTCATTTTCTCTGAGCTCCTTGGAGTTATTGATTTTACACGTGTTACCATCAAAGCAACAGCAAGTGTACAGGGTGACAAATATGTAAATTGGAGGGGTTCCCACTCCCACAGCTGCCAAGTGTTGTGCAAAGCCCAGGGTACCATCTAAAGTGTTTCTTTGCATCACACAGGCAGGTCCCTAGGTTAGGACATATAGCACATGCCTGCTGTATACCAAGAGTTCATCTGGGATGACATTCACAGAGTCAGCTACTTGCAAGACACACACAAATGCAAAGGCTAGTATATATGGTTACTATGCATGCAATCAGGGCTCTTTCATAGTACTGGAGGAAGAAGAAGTGTTTCTTGTTCTTCCAAAATAGGGAATTTCAGGAGTACCTGCTGAAACAATATGAAGGCTGCTTGCAGAGTTGAGTACCTGGCATGGGCTTGACAGGACAGCTAGTGATGCCACTTGCATATTCCATTCTGATGAGGAGGCATCTCTACACTAACCAGTGATGGGGCCATTCTGACATGTTTCAGCAGTGGAAAGCAGAGGATAAAGTCAGACAGCCAGACTTTTAATGTAAATATGTACACATGTGGCAGTGATGTGATACTACAGTGTACTTGGGAGCCCTCATAACTTCAGATTCACTTCGGTATGTCTACCTGCCATTCTTGTGATGTTGGGCAGTCAGGTTATGCTCACTTCAGCAGAGTGACTCCTTGACCGATCCTACCTCTCTCCCCCTAATACAAGTTGTTGTTGTGTTTTTCGGCTTTTCCCAGTTAGGGGTCGCCACAGCAGAACTCCAGTCTGCTAATGATTGGCAGTAGATTTTTACGTGCCGAGTTGCCGGCCCTGATGCACAACCTTCAATGAATGTACGCCCATTCACGCATGTCTTCACACAGAAGACGCTCTAGCTGAGAATTGAACAGGACAAAGTCTTACTGTGAGGCAACAATACAGCAGCACCACCACCGCAGCTCTCCCCCTAATACAAGTGAGCTAGATTATTATGCCCTTGGGGTGATGGTGCAGTGGAACTGTTTCTTTTTTTGTCTATACATATTCATTACATGACTTAAAATGAATGCATCTGTGGTATTTGCAGTTTTATTGGATGTGTATAACCAATTGTGGTGACAAGACAATATACCAACTCTGTGTAAGCCCCAATACATATCTGAGCAGCTGTGGGCCACACTGAACTACAAGATATTTAATATTTAATTATGTGCAGATGTGAAGTGCTTGCTCATAAATCCTGGACATGATTTATAAGATGCATCTTTCCTCTGTTCATTATAAAATACTCGGTCTTTTCATCACACTCATACAAAAGTGTTATAATACAGAAACAATAATTTTAATTCATGAAAAGATTATGTTTAGACAAGCCAAATACAATTTAGCTTATTGTTCTCTGGATGTATATGTGTGTGTGTGTGTGTGTGTGTGTGTGTGAGTGAGTGTGTGTGTGTGTGGTAGGACACCTGAGCTCTACATGTGCTGCAGAGCCTGTGGAAGCATGCATTCTACCATAAAGTGTTTCCCATCTTATGGCTATGCCACTACAGGAAAGGGCTTGGGAGGTTTACATTCTGTGGGTACAATACTTATTGCTGCATCTAGGCTTCATCTCTCTGTGTCATGGGGCTAGGCTCAAATGTATAATGAATATAACAAGCATTGCTGTGGGATGAGTATAGAACAAATGCTACAAGATCCTCAAAGACACAGTACATGCTTTCATATAACTTATCTGCCCAATCAGAATGCGACTCTCTTCAGGATGTGCCATGTGGGTTGCATACTTCCATGATCTAAGTTTAATTGAATAGGGAAAATGATATTAAGTATTGCAAGAGAGGTCACTGGTATTTTGACAAGAATATGCTTTGCTTCTGCATGAACTATGATTCCAAGTAGACGTTAATGTAACTACTTGTCTAATGACTTAACTGCTACATGTGATGTCAAAGCAGTCTGTTGTATTAATTGTCATACCATATAATAGTTTTATTTTGGTTCTAAGATTTGAGATTTGTTACTTGTTTCCATCCTGATAGTGGATTTTGCCGTCATGTTTGAGAAGGAATAATGGTTAATTCTTGTTGTTGTGGTTATAGAATGTGTTAATGTTTATGGATATTGTTTTAGATTTAGTAAAAGCTTTGAATTTGAAAATAAAATCTAAATTATGATGTCATCAGATTCTACCTGCATGCCTTCCCATTAATATTCTCTTATTCTCTCTCTCTGTTATTTCTTTAATCAACCCACATGTATTAGTTACATAAATCTATTATTGTATTTATTTTTGCAAGTATTTATGATTTCTATAACAGCTGCATCCCTATTCATCAGTATTGTGTATCATCCACTAACTGTTCTCTGTTCCCTCATTAGCCATCTCTGAACTCTTGCACTCACCTCCATATCTGCAGTATTGCTGCAGACTTTTTTCCTTTCATACTTTTTATAAACAACAGCCAGGCTAATTGGCTACATCCTCCAAGACATGTGTTTTTTCTCATTGCCACTAGGTAATCTACAGTCAGTTTTTTTTTAGTTTTTAGACTGCTAGAATAACAGACTTTTATCATAAAAGGTGAAATAATCTTTATAATTTCTGTGCACATTGCCCATTTTGGCATTATGAGACATTGTCCTCTATGAAATTTTCACAGACACAAAACGTTCCATTGTCAATTTGGCACCTTCTTATGCACTGAATAGTGTTTAGCAAACTCTTATCAACCACAAAATAGCACCAATACAATGCATTATGATCATTATCTTCATATATAGCCACATTGCTTTGGTTTGGGAAATTCAGGTCAAGAAACTTTTTTGAAAGCAAAGATCAAGAAATGGAATTCCTAGCAACCATTTCAAGAAACTATATAAAATGTTAATGATCAGAAATGCAATCATTGTTCTTGGTAGTAGGATCTATTTAAAACAAAAAAAGCTTGTATGACCATTCAGGGTGTGAAACATTTGTAACTATTGCTGACTAGTGATATCCTTTGCTTCTGACATCCATTTTTACTAGAGCATGATGTGTGTTATGGATTTTATACCTACATTCTTGTACAGACTTCTGGTGAGGTTTTTGCCAATACGGACTACATTTGCAAGAAAACTATTATTTGACTCCCTGCTGTAGTTTTAACAACAGAAAATAAACAAGGGAAGTAATTTATTTATGTATTTGTTAGTATCTGCACTTATTTTTTTAGGTCGTGTAGATCTGCCTTCTGTAGTGTCTGTTTTGTTTTTGCATTTTATTTACTGCTTTGATTTCATGTTCAGAGAAATCTGTAGGCCTTTGTTTTGTGGCAGCCTGTGGTTGTGAGTACATCTAAGTGAGAACTTGATATACCCCTGATCCAGGGAAACTTTTAACACTTGGACATCAGATTTCATTTGATTTTCATTGTTTATTTTACTTTATTGACTGATATTTTATCCACAACATTGTAGTCTGATTGTTCACTATGTCTTGGGCTACATTTGCAAGCAGTCATTATTTTGCTCTATACTGGGGTTTTAAAAATAGAAAATAAGTAAGAGAAGAAATTTTATTTTCTTTGCGTCTGCAATTACTATTTTAGTCATTTAGATTGGTCTTCTGCAATGCCTGTTTCTGTTTTGTATAAGCACTAAATAAAGTGCTTTGATTTTCTGTTTTAAGAATGCTCTATGCCTTTGTTTAGGGACAACCTACGAGTGTGTGTACATCTAGGTGAGAGCTTGACATACTCCTGATCCAGGGAAACTTTTAACACTTGGACATCAGATTTCCTTTGATTTTCATTGTTTATTTTACTTTCTTGACTGATATTTTATCTACAACATTGTAGTCTGATTGTTCACTATGTCTTGGGCTACATTTGCAAGCAGTCATTATTTTGCTCTATACTGGGGTTTTAAAAATAGAAAATAAGTAAGAGAAGTCATTTTATTTTCTTTGCGTCTGCAATTACTATTTTAGTCATTTAGATTGGTCTTCTGCAATGTCTGTTTCTGTTTTGTATAAGCACTAAATAAAGTGCTTTGATTTTCTGTTTTAAGAATGCTCTATGCCTTTGTTTAGGGACAACCTACAAGTGTGTGTACATCTAGGTGAGAGCTTGACATACTCCTGATCAAGGGAAACTTTTTACACTTGGGATCCAGATTTCCCTTGTTTTTCATTGGTGATTTTGCTTTCTTGACTGATATTAAATATACAATAGTGTAGCCTGGCCTGCTTGTCCAAGACAGCTTGGGGTACATTTGTAAACAATCATTATTTGGCTTTCTGCTGGAATTTAAAAAGAGAAACTATGCAAGTGAAATAGTTGTATGTTCTTTGTGTCTACCCTTACTTTTTTAGCCATTTAAATCTGCCTTCTGCATTGTCTGGTCGTTTTTTTGTATTTTATTTTCTGCTTTGATTTTCTCTTTTGAAAAAAAAAAATATGTATGCCTTTCTTTTGAGGCAACTTGTGATTGTGTGCGTATCTAGGTGACAGCTTGATATGCTCCTGATCCAGAGAAACTTTTTACACTTGAGATTGAGATTTCACTTGTCTTCAATGTTCTTTTACTTCCTTAACTGGTATAAAGATCACAACAATGTAGTATGGCCTATTCTTCCAATAAGGTTTTTACATTTCCAAGCAATCATTATTTGGCTCTCTGCTGGAATTTTAAAAGCAGAAAATAAGCAAAGGAGTAATTTTATGTTGCCCTGGTCCCCTTCAATAAACACATCACACCAAATGACATTTGATGACCTTTATTAAACTTACATAACTTTGATTACAAATTTTATTTACAACTGGACATATTATAGTTGATTCTAATCACAGCATAAACATCCTTGCAATGTTAATCAAGACAGCGTACCTGCTCATCCTGCCCATTAAGCAGCATCCATACCTTTTCTCGCTTACTTTAATTATAAACCTCCTTGTAATGTTAATCAGGACAGTGTACCTGCTCATCCTACCCAGTAAGCAGCATCCATACCTTTGCTCACTTACTTTATTTATGAAGCAGTGTCCCATCTCACTTCATAAACCATTCATCAAATTACGAAATTTCCAACCAAATAAGCAGCATCCTTACCTCCGTTTGCTTACCTATTCAGCAAACTTCCTCCAGCTGCTCATTTCCTTTCTACAAATCCTTGGAATAAACCTCCACACACCGGAGGGGAAACAGAAGAGGGCAAGCCTGTCCCTCTTCTCTGCCAACCAGCCTGACCAGGCTGTTCTCCCTCCCATCTACCCAAAATTATCCAACCAACTACCTCCCAAGTGTTAGACCAAACATCATTCGGTGTACCCATCATCTGTAAAGTACCTTAGAATCCAGTCATCAACCCCACTCCTTTACTTACTAGCACTGGAATGCACCTTAATGAAACTATATAGAGTAGGATTACCTATGACCCCACTGTACCACCGGACTCTCCAACAGAATACATTCTCTTTAGTCTGCTTCCCTCAAGCCACTAACCATGGCTCGACCTTTCCAGAATGACAACCTATAGCCATAACGAGTGCCACAGAAACTATAACCCCTTGAACGCAATTCTGGAGCCTGGTCAAAGAAAACCCTGAACAAGTCTTGAACCCAGGACCCTGTTAACTATAGCATCTCACACTAGCCCACCAAACTACACAGCTCTGGATGTACAGTAACCTGATTACTGCAGGGAACAGACTAACTCCAAAACCTTAATGCCCTAACACTATGATACAGAACCAGAATCCCTTGACATAGTTCCTGAAAACTCACCTAAGCCCAACAATGAAGTAATCCACATGCTCAACCATAACCACCACCAATGCACTCATTACCAAATGGCAATCATCCTACCTACTTCAAAGGATAAATTTATCACTCCAATCACATGTTAGAAACCCCTCAGTCCTCCTGTCAAAGAACAGCTCGACTTTGGCCTTCCCCCCCGATATGGTTTAAACAACTGGATGTGTAACTAAAACTCCCATGATTCCAACCACCTGAAAGGAGGGTGTTGAAGTCAACTGGCTTGCAAGAGCCATTGGGCTTCAGCCTAATAAGTTCCTGCACTCCTATGAATGTTGTGACTCTACTCCTCCTGTGGGATCCCCATATATATATATATATATATATATATATATATATATATATATATACATACATATATATATATATATATATATATATATATATATATATATATATATATATATATATATATACACATCTCCAAACTAGGTTCAGCACCCGCTCCTATGCCGGACTGGCATAAATAAACAGAAAAACCAAGTGGATTTTTTAAGGCTTTATTTCGCCTCCTGGTCTGCCCCACAGACCGGTTTCGCTTGTCTAAGCGTCATCAGTGTGTCGTATGACGGCACCACGTACAATTTATATTTTACTGTGCTTCCTCCTTAGTTAAAGGAGCCAACCTCATTTAATACATACTCATACTAGTATATCACTCAAAAACCACAAAAATACATACAAGCATGGAAATGAAACACTAATTCACTATTTATAACTAGATACAAACATTTTTTTCAAACTCCCTACAGATATGTTGATGTCTATTATGTACAATTGGGTTAAATAACCCTTAAACCCTACATATGCCTCCATATTAAATATATGCCTAAAACTGCTATTTATTGGTTAGACATTTATATTACCAGTGTTCATTTAGTCCTGGCTTAAACAATGCCCCTAAATTGACTATCCATCTGCGTTCCTTCTCAGTTAATATTTTATGTTTCAGTGATTCACTATCTATATTATCAGCCACTTTGTCAATTCCAACAAAGACAAAATGAGCCTGTGGATGCTGTATGATGTGTTTATACAGCGCACTTCTATTCCTTTTGCATTTAATATCACTGATATGGACTGCCATCCTTGATTTTAACTTA
>NC_056735.1:1575912353-1576009853 GCF_019279795.1 Protopterus annectens | reverse complement strand
GGTGGGAGATGGTGTCAAATGCCTTGGAGAGGTCAAGGAAAATGCATGGCACTAGTTTATTATTATCTCTTGCCTCTGCTATAGTGTGGGCTAAGGATCTTAGGGCTGTGGATATGCTGTGGTGGGGCCTAAATCTGTGTTGAGAGAGAGTAAGCAGATTTTCCTGGAGTAGATATGTAAGAAGTTGTCTGTGAATCCATTTCTCTAAGATTTTTGAGAAAGGGGAAAGGATGGATATAGGTCGGTAACTGGAAGGGTCAGTGGAGTTGCCTCCATTATGAAGTGGAATTGTATAAAAGGATTTCCATATTTGTGGGACTGATGTTTCCTTGATAGAATGGTTGATAAGAATAGAAAGAAGGTAAACTAAAGTATTGGTTGCAAGTTTGAGAAAATGGGGGGGGGCAGGTTGTCGAAGGATGGATAACAAGGCTTAAGTTTCTGTAGAAGAGATTCCATATAAGCAGTGTAAACAAGTTGAAGGGATATGGCTGAATGGAAGGTGGTGGAGGGAATGTGAGGTAGAGAATGGTTGGTGTTGGGACTAGTTAGTTTGTGGATAGAGTTAATTAAGTTATTATTTAGTAGGGTTGCTATTTCAAGAGGTGTTTTATTAGGGTAGGGTTAGGACTAGAAAGTTTCCCTGGATGGATTATATTGTTTATGGTGTACCAAAATCTTTTAGGGTTTGAGGTGTGGGAATATTGGGCTTCCTGACAGAAGTTTTTTTGTCTTCGACAATAATTTTTTTGCTATGTTTTCATAGTTGAACCAAGTTTAGCACTTTTGGCCAGAAACAACCATGGCCTTCATCAGAACTAACATGATGCTAAAAAAGGAGATGTTGGAAGGTGCATCAAAAAGTTGTAACCCTGGATTAAGGAATATGTATAAATGCATGAACTTTAATGTATGCAGATATATAGCAGAAGGCCTTTTTGTTGAACTATGTACACATGATAGCATTTGGACAGTACCAGGGAGGTTCACATGTGGTTCCAATTTTGTGGTATATTTAGCAAATTGTTCAGCATGTGAATCCTTCTATATTGGAAAAAACAATAGACCACTTTGAAAAAGGATCTATGAACATTATTATGGCATTAAGAAGAGGGACCATAATAATGACTTATTTAAACACACTTTGGAATGCTTAAATTGTAAGAATTTTCTGTTTTCCATCTTAGATTATGTCTACCCCCCCCCCCCCCGATTTCAATGGTAACAAAGAGGGGGACTTGGAATTTAGGGAATTAAAATGTCAGATTCTGCTCACTCCCTCGCAACATGGATTCAGGCCCCACCACAGCACATCCACAGCAGTTTTAAATTGTGGAATTAATTACAAGGTTGTTTTACGTAGAAAAGTATATTATGAAAAGTGCAAATGAAATATTTATTTTTTGAGTGTTTTTTACATGTTATATTTTTAGTGTTTTAGTCTGCTGATTGGATGTTTTAGATGGTGGAGGGGTATTTAAGGAAAGTTTTTTAGCATAATGTTAGTGCTGAAGAAGGCCATGGTTGTTTCTGGCCTAAAGCGCTAACCTTGGTTCAATAAAGTAGTCTTCGATAGTGGCTTACATCATGTGTTTTCCTAAGTGCTGTTCTTTTATGGACTTTGAATTTTGCACTTCATTCTGAGGCTCATCCTCAGTTTTTCACTTTGTAAGGTTTCATAGTTCTTTGAATTTGAGGAAGAGAAGGAGATTTTGACTTTTCCCATTGTTTCCAGATATTGTCTCAAAGTTTCATGGTAGAAAGTTAAGATCCAGTAAAGAATGGAGTTGGAATTTTGACTGAAGTGAGTGGGAGAAGAGATAAGTTGACTGAAGCCAAAAAGGTTTATACTAAGGCTAGGGGATTGAGGGGAGAATTTATTCCAGTCTATATTGACATCAGCTACTAGATTGGTAAATTGTTTCATAAGAAAGATATTGGAAGATCCAGGATAAAACTGATTCAAGAATTGGGATGTTGTTAACAGGAGGTATATAAAAATAAGCTATTGCAAATTTTTTATGTGGGTTAAGGTGGCAGTTGAGAAAGATGAGTTCAGCAGGAGAGAAATCTGGAAGGGCTAGGAGGAGGGTGCAGAGGTTAACATGTTTATAGTACATGTTAGCAACACTGCCCTCTTTTTTTTGCAAGTCTATCATGCAGGAATATGTTGTAACCAAGGGTAGAATTTCAGAATTAGTGATATGAGGTTTAAGCCAAGTTTCAGAGAGAGCTAAGATGTGGGGAGTGTGCCTTGTTATCCAAGCGTGTAAGTCAGAAACTTTGTTGGTAAGACTTTGTAGGTTAAAGGAGTAAATAGACAGGTGCTTGGTCAGAGAGGATGGTAATAGGTGACTAGTAGTTGAGATAGATGAGGTGGGGTTAGAGGAAGAGGATGGTCCAGGATTAGGGTGGATGCCCCCATCTGTTAGGAGAGTAATATTAAATAAAATGGGTTTAGTGAAACAGAAGTAATAGTTAATGAGGTTGAAATTAAGTTTAGAGGAACAGACATGCTTTAGTTTGTGATAATAAGTATAAGAAGTAGTTTATAGAGAGGGTGAAATAGGGAAATTTGGGTTATTAGTGAAGGTGGAAGTGTCTTGGAGAAGAGTGGGTGATAGAGGAGGGTATAGAAGGTTAGAGTGATAAGATGATAACTGGGAGAGGAGTAACAGAATGGGAGGTAAAAGGAGCAGCATGGTGTTGTATAAAGTGATTGTAGTGATTGTACTGATAGATAGAAAGAGAGTGGGTAGTGATTATAAAGATATACAGTATGAAAGTATAACGAGGGTGGAAAGGATGAGTACGTGATGAAAAGAATAATGATAAAGCAGAGATGCAGAGATGGTAATGAATTGTGGAGAGCAGAGCAGAGATGAAAGTGATTGGATAATTAGAGAGAGGGGGGAAGTCATCACAGGGGGTTAGCGTATAAATATAGAGTAAGCAAGTGTAGTATTTTCCTTAAAGTAAGTAGTATGCCAGATTATCACAAAAAAAAAAAAACCTTTGCACTGTGTATACTACCAGGTCTGTATGAGTAGCAGGGATAGAGAGAGAGAGTTATTTGGGGGAGGGGGGGGTAGATGAGTTCATAGTGTGCATACCTCAAAGCAGAATAATGGCAAAGTAAACTAAAAACATTTGCTTAGGTATATAACACTAATACAGATGGCAAACTATACAGAAAATACAGAATGTAGCATGTGATGGTGGCATGACAGATTCAAGTAGGAAAGCATCAACACTAGTCCGGATCTACTCGAGTACAGAATTAATACAGCAAATAAAAAAAAAAAGCTGTAAAAAAAGCTCAGTTATGAACTGCAGCTGAGCTACAAGCTTTCATTAACACTCATGTAACATACGAGACCACATCTGTTAAAAGTAGCGGTCTTGTACACTAATTATAACAGTACACTGATATTAAAGTAGGATACTTACATAAGTGAATAACATGAATGAGACTGGTGCACACACTTGAACTCGATGGCAAAGGGGGAGCTATGGTTACAAGAGGCAAGATAGGAAATAGGAAATAAAGATATTGCCTGTGCTTGCCAGAAGGCTATAAAAGTTTGGGTGAAACCAAAAGGGGTAGGGGGAGGAGGGATCAGGAGTGGCAAATTCAAACAGAAAATGAGGGAAATAAACAAAGGAAAAATCAATAGGGAGTTAGAAATACAGCAAGACTGGGCAATAGCAAAGGTGTGGTCAACATACAGAGTATAGGGTATAGAACATGCAGCAGAGAAAAAGGGAAGAGACCCAGGCCCAAAATCAGAGCGCAAGTGGAGAGAAAGAAAAACAATCAATAAGCGATTGTCTTATTTTCCTTAAAGTAAGTAGTACAGTAGATTAACAAAACAAACAAACAAAAAAAAAAAACTTTGCATTGTGTATACTACCAGGGCTGTATGAGTAGCAGGAATAGAGAGAGAGAGAGAGAGTGTGAGGGGGGCCAGACAAGTTCCTAGTGTGCATGCCTCAAAGCAGAATAACAGTAAAGTAAACCAACAACATTTGCTTAGGTATATAACACTAATAAAGGTGGCAAATTATACAGAAAATCCAGAAGGTAGTAAGTAATGATGGTCCAGGAAATGGAGCATACTTAGTGTATTGAAAAGCTGTTTGCTGTGTTTTAGTTGCTGGTAATAAACCCCAAACCACACAGGACTGTTCAGAGATGCGGGGGAATGATAGAGTTTGTGCAGGGTAACACTTGACCTTCCATCAATAAGTTAGTGTACTGAAAAGGTGTTTGATCTGTTTTAGTTTCTAGAGATAAAAGCACAAGACCATATATAGATATGGGGAAAAGATGTAGCTCCATGGAGGGTAACACTTGACCTCCCATCAATAAGTTAGAGTACTGAAAATTTCTATTTTGTTCTTGGTGAGTGAAGAAGTTGAGGTATGTTATATTATTTCTGAAGACTGTTGCAATATGTTCAAATTATTAATTGCATGTTTCTGCATTTTATTAATATAAAGTGTATTTGCCTTTCCTTGGTCTAGCTGCTGCTAGTGTGCTTTGAAATCACCTTAAAGTGTATGTTCCTCATTGCTGGCTTATCTGCCTTAAAATCATCCTGTAATTAATTGTTGTAGCTAGTTGTTCGATTTTTTTTTCTGGTACCTTTCCACTCTTCCATAATTGTATTTTTATATTAAGAAAACAATGACTGCAATTCTAGTGGCAGTAGAAAGGTAGTTTGGTCTGTCTGAGTTGAAAAACACACAGGGAGTTTTAAATTAAGATTGTTTCTTAGATCAGAGAGTGTTTTAGTTGGTTTAGTCACTTTTCATTAAGTCTATAAATTCTGCTGCTCATCACACAGCAGCATTTAGCAGTCTTTTGTATAGAAGCAGGCATTTAGAAGCTAATTTTCATAATACAGCTTTACCTATAACTTTTCCCATTGTTTAGTTGAACAAAGAACAACTCATTTGGACAGTGAGGAATACTGTCATACAAATTCCATCATTCATAGTCAGACTTTAGTTTGTACCTTCACAGTGTCCAAGTCAAGTCAGCCTGCTGTAAACCCCTGCAGCATCACCCCCACTGTAGTTCACCTAAAAAGCCCCAACACCATGGATGAGCACTTTTCCAGTTTCTCGGTCATCAGTTTCATAGATATGGGCATCCTGAGACAATGTCAGTATTGCCACATGTTTGCTGACAATCAACTAATCCTTAGAGAAACAGATGCAGTATGTGAGAGATGCAATTCTACAATGGCAGTAGAGGCAAACCTCTCAGACAAAAGCAGTCAAAATAACAATCAAAGGTTGTCAGTATAGTAAACATTGCACCCACCTCACATAGTACTAACTCAAAATATAGACTAACATATGTTGAGGCACCAAAAAGCAAGCTTCCTAACCCTAAAGTCTTCCCAGCATACATCTCAGCCTCTTAGTGCAAGAAATCTGGACAAAGCCATAAATAATGGGGGGACAAAGGCCAAAAAAATAGAGATACTTTTTTAAATATTGCTCTTACAAACTTATAAAGTGGATAGAACAACAGGTTTTTCATTAGCATGAATTTTCTGAAGGGTACGAAGACTTTTTATGAAAAACAGGCCAAAAATATGAGGCAAAAATCTGTACATTCTATGCAAATCTGCACAGTTGAGAGGGTATGTTTCCCAGACATTCATCCTATAAAAAGAAACCTCTCAACCCCAAAGACACACCACAAAAACAACACTCAATACAAAATATACATCCATATCCTTCATCTACGATCTCCTTAAGGCAAGCCAACACATTACCGCCAATATTTTGGTCATAGTAGACTCCATTGTGAGACATACCAATGCCCTTCTTACCAGGCAGTATGAAGAGAAAAACATGGTCAGTTGTCTTTCAAGGGCCAGAATCTGACAAATCATCCATGCACTCAAGGCATTAAAGAACAAGTGCCAGTATGATTCAGTTCTAGTGCATTCAGGTGTACATGACGAGGCTTACATCATTGAGCTATATGACAAAAGACATTATATAGGAGCTCTCAGACTATGTATCCCCAGCTGGTATGTGCCTGCCATTCAGCAGCACTCTACCTTCAAAAAGGATGATGCCACAATATGATCAAAAGATGATTGACTTCAATATTTGGCTTAGTTTTGGTGTTATTCCAAGGGGGTACAATATTTGTCAGCATGGGTGGATATGGGCAACAGACCACATCGGTTTGGCAATTATGGTCTGCACCTGTCCCTTCTAGGCTTTTGAATATTGGCTAAAATGTTGTCCTCCTCCACAGTGCCTTTTTTAGGCATTGACAAACAGACAAACCTTCCCATATAGCAAAACCAGCCCAAGGGAAACTAAAAGTGTTGCTGCTCAATGCCAGGAGCCTAAATAAAAAACTCCACTCCCTCCAGGCTTTCCTCACCCTGGAGAATGTGGACATCTATGCAGTTACTGAGACATGGCTTAAAGCTGCAGAGAGCACTCCAGCAGTACAGATCTTCAGTACCTTCCACTCATTTAGTCCAGATATTGCAGAGGCAGGAGCCAAAGGTGGAGGTGTCTCATTCTACATCAACAACAAACTCACCTTAGGACATGTCAAACAGTTTGGTTTTGTTAAGGGAAGATCATGCCTACTCATTCTAGTGGACCTCTTTAAGAAGGTCATAAAGACAATGGGTGAAGGCAAAATGGTGCATACCGACTACCCTGACCTGGCTAAGGCATTTGATACAATACTCACCTGGACATTATAAATAAACTCATGGATATAGCTATCAGTGGTGGCTGGTGACTTCAAATCAAGGGGGGGCTGCAGGAGACAGCTGAATGGGTGGGGGTCAATGGGAATGGGTGTGGCCAACTAGAAAGAGGAGGAGCTATGCTCAAAACCACAAAAAACGTAACTTTAATTAAATACTCTGCCCTGGGTGCCAAACCATCATTATGAGAGTCCAATCAAGACAAAATGAAGTGTAGAAGAAAAAACATATTTCAATCCATTGGCT
This sequence comes from Protopterus annectens, assembly GCF_019279795.1. NCBI lineage: Eukaryota > Metazoa > Chordata > Ceratodontiformes > Protopteridae > Protopterus > Protopterus annectens. The sequence goes on along the minus strand of NC_056735.1, from coordinate 1,576,002,849 downwards.
GCATGACAGCTTACTTAATATCTAGATGGAAACAAAAAGGTTGCAAGGCATGAAAAAATAAATTACTTTTTAAATACATTACTGGAATGCTAGTCAAAATCAAGTATAAGAAAAACAAGCAGCACTCAACTCAAACCACTTCTCCTTGTATTCCAGTTTTAATTATAATTTATATTCAGCTTTATTAAAATACCAAGTAACATGCTGAAAACAGCAATCTCTGTGATAGCCCCACTTGTAAAAATGTTTCTTATCCAAAAATGATCTGCTTCCTGACAACAACTATCTACTAGTTTCATGGGGAAAACATGATCAAATTAAAAAATGAAAAGCAAACAGGAAACAAGCTCAACATACATTGCTTAAAGTATTACTGCACAGGATATGGACCACACATGATAGATTGGCATTCTGTTTAGTTTGCAGGTAAACCCTGTAATGAGCTCTTAAAATAATGCAATCCTGTCCTTTATTGCAGATATTGTCATATGCATTTCAATATCCAAGGCTTATATGTTATCTAGTTATGTAACTATTCTCTGCATGGCAACAACAGAAAGGCTTTCAATGTTGGCAGTTCTTTAACAGTATGCTTATTAAAACTTACTTGCATCTTACAATCTCAGACAAGCTTACCAGATGGTCATTAAAGCACTGCTACTTAAACACAGAGCAACAGGCACTTTCTGAATAATAATAAGCATAAATCAACAGTATAAAAATATGACAGAAACCAGAACATTCTGCAAAATCAAGGACAGATGAAAAGCCATTGTAGTACTTGTGTCTACCTTGGATGGGGGGATAGTCTGCACATTTACACTGCATAACTGCTTCTTGCCTTGCTTGGACACGTCCAGAGTCACTACATGGGGGAGTGGGGTGCAACAAGTATGTCACAATTTGAAATGTCTCTGGCTGACTGCGATGGCCCTGACACATTTGTCATACCTCTCAACCTCAGAGCAAGAAATCTGGACAAAGCCATACATAGAAGTGGGACAAAGGCCCAAAAATAAGGACAATTTTTAAATATTGCTCTTATAAGCTTAGAAAGATAATAGAATAGTAGGTCTTGCATTAGTATGAATTTTCTGAGGGGTATGAAATCTGAAACTGAAATGTCTGTCATTACTTTCTAACTTCAGTCTTTAATGATTTGCCACTAATTTGCCAAACAAAAAACACAATTTTATGAAAAATGGACCAAAAATGTGATTCAGAAATATAAAATAGCCACACAATACAGCTGGGAACCTGTCAAAGAAGGGACACTTTTTAATATTAGTACTGCTAACTTGAGCAGCTGACAAAATAAAAGAATCTACATGCATTTCTGAAATAAAAGTAATCTATAACTGATTATTACAGTTATTTATTAAGTGTAAACCCTCCATGTTTTCTTCCAAAATTGCCATTTTGCTGAGGGATTATTAGGGGAAGAGCAACATTTTGAGCCAAAATCGGGGACAGTTGAGAGGTTTGGATATGCCTAATTCTATAAAGCAATTTATTTGCATGTACCTCTCAACCTGTTAATGCAGGAAATCTGGACAAGGCCAAATATATGAGGGGAACATATAAACTAAAAATTGCTCTTGTATAAACTGAGACAGTTGATCGAATAACAGGTCTTGCTTTAGCATGCATTTTTCTGAAGGTTATGAAGTCTGAAACTTAGTGTCTGTCATTATTTAGTGACTTCATTCCTAAATGATTTGACAGAAAACCACAAATTTTATGAGGAACAAACGAAAAATAAGAAGCAAAAATCTATTCATTCTGCAAAAATCTGGACATTTGAGAGGTATAGTTCAGCCGGGGCTGTCTTTGAGTTTGCTGCCCTTCCCCCCTCACAAAATCATGGTCGAATGGAGCTCCCCCCCCCCTACAGCCATTCCAATGTGCAGACTTGGCTATTTCACCCCATTTACCATAAACACTAATGTGCATACTGCTTTACTTCTGCGATGATTTGGACTTCATTTAAAAGTTTTATTTTGCATTTTACAGTGCAAACACTAATAGATATCATATCTGCTAAACAAAGCAATGCAGTCTCACAATGAGAACAGACTTTGCATTAAACTTCTCTGCCCTTGAAAACTCACAATCACTGAAAAAGCATTGAAACCCACATTCAAAGAAAATACATTTTGCCAGTGACAGATTAACTTTGGGTTTGGGCTGTTTTCAAACCACAGGTCCCTTGAACACGAAACAAACACATGCTCATTCATACACCTTCCTGATTGTATTAAATTATATTCCTTGTACAATACAGTACAGTTTTAGAGGGTGTTTTAAATTTATTGTTTTGAAATATTTCCAGTAAACAATGAAACAAAATGTATGCACCAGTAATGACAAAACTGCCAAAGTCAGAAAATTTCCATCATAAAAGTCTGCTCAAACTTCTACAGTCTGCCAGTATCAGTACATATGCACAATCTCTGAAGAAGTAAAATAATCTAAATAATTTAACATTAAAGAGATCTGTAACTAATGAAGAGGTTGCTGCTAGCAAACAACTTTGTATTTTATTGTTTCATCTACAAATAAAGTGCCTGTTACCCATGAGGAAAAAAATGCCTATCTTACTCTAAAAAAATGATAAGCTAGCAATATTGCAATAGGGAATGGATGGCACACTGATAACAGGTTCATAGTTACTAGGTATCTTCGCCAAAAAGGAGTGCAGCATCCACTCCTTTTGCAACACAGTACAGTATCAGCAATGCATCTATCTACTGCGGGAGTAGAACTCACAGCCTTCTGCATCAAAAGCAAGTATACTACCTGTTGTGCTATTAACAATGCACACCAACTCAGCATAAGCAGCACTAAACTTTTGCTCCCCTGCAGCTCTCAGCTCCTTGTAAAATCTACTCACTCAGTTGTATCTCTGAACTTTGCAGCACAAAGAAATCTGGAAAAAGCCAACGTTTATTGTGTGTGTGTGTGGGGGGGGGGTGACAAAAGCCCAAAAAACAGGGACACATTTTAAACATTGCTTGTATAATGTTGGAAAGTTGCTAGAATAAAATGCTGTGTTAGCACCATACATTTCACTGCCAAACCTTAAACCCAGGACCCTGTGCAAAACAGTCAGAGCAACATACCACTATGCCAAATCAGCTGCTTTGTGAAAGAGGAAGACAGAAACTTAAATGGCTACCATTTAGTGAATTCAGTTCTCACCATAGCACAGCTGTCAACCTCTTAGCACAAAACACCTGAACAAAGCTAATAATGGGTGAATACAGCCCCCAAACATTCAATGAATTCACCATAGCTCTCAACCTCTAAGCAAAAAAACTCCTGGACAAAGCCAGTAATGGCGGAATATAGCCCCCAAACATATTCAGTGAATTCAGTTCTTACCATAGCTCTCAACCTTAGCACAAAACCTGGATGAAGCCAATAATGGGGGAATACAGTCCCAAAAATAGGGACAAATTTCAAATATCCATCTTATACACTTAGAAAATTGCTAGAATAAAAGCTTTTGTGTTACCATGCACTTTCTGAAGAATATGAAGTCTGATATTCAAATGCGTGTCATTTTTAACATTTGTTAATCAGGAAAGTCTGACTTGGAACAAAAGCTAATGTTTAGCAGATGCCCAGGGAGAAACACTCCAGACAGACACATGTCTTTGTAAGATGGGAGGACACTAGAGGAAACAAAAATAGGGAGGGCATACAGACTCCACACAGAAGGTAAGGTACCCCAGCCAAGAAACAAACCAGACAACATGTAGCTGTCAGGCAACAATGCTACCACTGCACCAATGCACTACTGGCTTTGCAAGGACACAAAAATACAGAAACCACAGATTTTATGAGGAACAGAACAAGTAAGAGGGAAAAATCTGCAGCCTTTTTAAAATGGTGGTGGGTAGGGAATTCAGGCTCTTGCCACCTGGGCCCAAAGTACAGGGTTCAAGCCTTATTCTCTACCCACCACCATGTAGCACCTGGGGCATTACACACACACACTCACACACACACACACACACACACACACACACACACACACACACACACACACACACACACACACACACACACACACACTACCTGGGACTGTTCCATTCGTTGCAGCACTAAATCCTTCCATTGCTATCTTCGTTTGTTGGAGCACTAAGTCCTTCCTTGCACTAGAAAGCCCTGTGAGATGTCCTTCCCCAACAAGACTCCCAGCCTGCTGACGCTGGAGTCCGATCTCTTTCCAGTGACAGTCTATGCAGTTGCAACTGCATAGACTTCTGGGATCTCTGCACTTGAATGCTTCTTAACCCAGACTGCTGCTGAGACAGTCTGCGCATGCTCCAGACTGGTTCAGCAGCAGTCTGGATATCGGAAATGCTTCTAGCGAGCATGCGCGAAGGTCCGCTACTTGCAATCATTTTTTTGTTTTCTTTCTTTGTATTTTATTTTACTTTCCGTTACTAATTTTTTTTATTTTCTTTCTTTGTATTTTATTTTACTTTCTGTTGCTTTCTTTCTTTTTTTACAGCTGGGAGGGGCTGCAGTCCTGCAGTCCAATAGCACGGGCCACCCCTGATCAGAGGTCAATTCCTCGTTGGTCAGATCCGACCACAAGCTAATCACCCTAGACATCCACATCCCGCCCCCACCCCCAATTAGGGAAACCACAGTAAAAAACTTCTCCAAAGCCAACTTCACACTTCTTAAGACAGAAGTGGCAAACTTCATGACACCCATGCAGACGTACAATACAGGTACAACTGCTGAATCCTACACAAATGCACTTTATAAGCACTTACATGAGTGCATGGATCATGCTATCCCTAATAGAACCAAAATGCTATCCTCCAAAAAAAGGAAGCCAATCTGGTGGTCCTCTGCCATTAACAAACTCTACAACAGAAGAAAGAAACTGTTGCAAAAAAAATAGTAAAATCCCATGACTGGAGGAACTCCCTGGTCAACCTCAGTAAGAAGCTGAGATCCCTCATAAAATCCTCCAAAGCTAGTCATGAAAACAAACTTGTCACTGACTCTAAAGACAACCACAAAGCATTCTATAGCTATGTCAAGAATCTCAGTGGCAACACTCAGATCTGCTCTGAGTTACAGCACAATGGCACTAAATATACAGAGCCAACTAATATTGCCAACATCCTGGCAGATAGGTTCAGTGCTAACTTTATCCCCCTCTCACCCCCTAGAGGGCCCATCTCTATACTGGAAGAATGCAAAGTTCCTGTAATCACGGCTGCACAGGTAAAAAACACACTCTCCAAAGTCAAGAACACAGCATCCATGGGACCTGACAATATCCCAGGCTGCGTTCTACATGAACTACAGAATGAACTGGCACCCTATTCAAGTACCATGTTCAATCATAGCCTCACCTCAGGCTTTGTGCCCACTGAATGATGCACCATGACGGTTATCCCACTCCACAAAGGGGAAGCCACGACGGACCCCAGAACTACTGCCCCATTATTCTGGCAAGTCTGGTCTGCAAGGCCATGGAACGTATCATCATGGAACTCATAAACAAAGACATTGGTAATCTCCAAACTCTGTACCCTACCCAATTCGGATTTGTAAAGGGCAGATCATGTCTCCTAATCCTGATTGACTTCTTTGAAGCAGTCACCAAAGACATAGATGAGGATAAGGTGGTTTATACAGCTTATCTTGATCTCGCCAAGGCTTTCGACAACATCCCCCACTCTGGAATTATAGATAAGCTCACTAAACTAGGTATAAATCCCTATGTCACAAGATGGGTTGCCAACTGGCTCATGGACAGAATCCACACTGTGAAAGTAGCAGACTTCAAATCCGACTTCAGACCAGTGACAAGTGGAGTACCACAGGGTTCAGTCCTGGGTCCTCTCCTGTTTGGTATCTACTTCTCTGAAGTACAGGCTAACACAGAAGGTCTTTGGCTAACAAAGTTTGCAGATGACTGCAAACTAGGAGCCATAATCGAAACTCCTAACAATGTGGACATACTACAAAAGGGCCTCACTGAGACAGATGCCTGGTGTCAAAGCCATGGCCTGAAGCTCAATGCCAAAAAGTGTATTGTCATCCCCTTTGGTAAAAATTCTGTACCCATGAGCTACCACATAGCTGGTAGTCCACTTAACGCCGAAAATCTGATAAGAGACCTTGGGACACAGGTAGACTCAGAGGCGATCTCTGCCTAACATACAAAGCTATGTCAAACCCAGAGCTGTTGGACATGCTCCACTTAAAGAAATCCCAATTCTTCCAAGCTACATGCTCTAGGGACCTAAACCTTGTCACCACAATAAAAAGAACATGCTGGAGGGATAGATTCCTGTCCCAGAGACTTCCCATACTCTGGAACAGACTACCTATCTATTTCAAACAGAGCTCCTCATTAGCATTCTTCAAGAAAAATGTTGATGATTGGATGGGAAATAGGAAATTCACCCCAGGGATCACTTCTGTGGCTCTGCTCGATAGGGCCACAGGAAAATTATTTTCTTGGGTGGCAAAAGCCAGGGTACATTTTTGGCTAGGCTTATATAGGCCCTAGGGCCGGGTCTATATTAGAACATCGAAGTTTCAGAACTTCAAATGTTCTGATATCGACACCTAATAAGCGAAAGCTGAAAATAGCAAAGTTTTAGATAACCAAATTCTTTCCTAGGGAAATAATTCGCTTGTCCGTTCCTGTCACTTCGCTACTTTCAGCTCTGCACTGGAAAGTTATGGTTGGGTTCAGGTAAGTGTGCGATTGTGTGGACGTGAGGGTTAGGGTGGGATAGGTGAGTTAGGGTTAGGGCGCGGATCAGGTAAGTGTGCAAATGTGTGGACGTGACGGTTAGGGTGGGATAGGTGAGTTAGGGTTAGGGTGGGGGTGAGGTGTGTGTGCGACAGTGACGGACCTTAGGGTTAGGTTTTGGGTTAAGGTAAGTGGGTAGATAGTGGTGTATGTACAGTTTGGTGTAGGTTTAGATGTAAGATTTTAGGTGTATGTGTGTGGATTGCTGTTTGTTTGGTGTGTTTGTGTTGTGTGTATGTGTTTTGGAACAGCAAATTTTTTCCCTAGGAAAAAATGTGATGTTCTAAATTTTCGGTCTTATCAGTTTTCGGTTACTAGGTGTCGCTATTAGAACATTCGAAGTTTTGAAATTTCAATGTTCTTATATAGACCCCCTAGGGCCAATAGCCTAGTACCTACCTATGAACCTATGGCATATGTAAAAAATGAATATTTATTTATGCTGCATAATAATGCGGTTAGGACACCTGCACAGAACAGTCATCTTAGCACACACTCCACACATGCATAATGTTAGGAATGGTAAATATTGCTTAAATACTTTATGTAAGGCATTTTTTATGTGCAGAAAGGCTTAGGCAACTGTCACAAAGAACTTACAAATATATGCATATACCATTAAATGTAAAGACAGTCCCAATGCTTTAACAACAGTACCAAATGAGATAATTTTAAGATGTTTGTTTTCTTCATGGTTTATAATGCTCATCATACTCTGTGTGGTGAAGACTTTGTTTACATGAAGTTATGGCAGCTGATAAGAGACCTGGCTTGACTGGAAGCATTAATATTAAATGTTATTTAAAGCTTTTTAGTGCATTGGCATGAGTTATTAAGTACATTGCCATAAGTATTCAACTACAGTGATACGAGGTTTTACATCTTTTTTCTTGAATTGTAATTTAATTATTCCTGTGACATTATGGCTATATTATTTAATGGAGGGGGTCTTGATTTCCATTAAGTTCTGATAAAGTTACATAGTATTAGGAAACAAAGCACATAAGTTTATTAAACTATCTTTTGCCTAATTGTGTGATTCTGGGCAAGTCATGTAACTGCTCCCGGGCTGAGTCTGAAAAAGGTCCATATAGATCAGTGCTCTACTCCAGAAAGCAAATACAAATAAATAAATGAATAAAGTTGCCTTCAGCTTCAAAGGGTCGGTTTTTAATAACCGGATAAATATTGCACTAAATTAAGTCCAAGCACCTGGAAATAAATTAAAATCCTTTAACAAAATCTTATTTGAGTGCTTTCATCCTTAAAGTAGTCAAGAGTTAATCAGAATTAGCAAGAAATGTGCAATCTACCATTCAAAATGTCATGTAGTCAGGATGTCATGTGACATCACACTGAAAAGTATATGCCTATACACAGATATGTATAAAAAATGCAAAAGGAACAATGTGAAAGTATATTTATTGATTTTGTCTTAGACAAGGTTAAAAGTTATAATTTTGTAGCTCCCAGCTTCAGTACACTGGATATCGATATGTTATCATTGAGTCCTCAGGGGGAATCAATGTCTAAGTCACATGCCATGTTAGTTCCCGATACTCGATCATGGTTTCCCAGTACTACAAGATATTACTTTGAAGTACTAATTTGTTCTATTTAACATTTCATTAGTATTTTGCTCTCCATAATAGTTTAGTAATTATGTGCCCTAATGCCAATGCTCAGTAGAATAATAACGGCAGGTAACCTTTTTACTTTCCATGCAGTAGAGGAAGGAAGCATGAATTAAACTATTTGTATAGTTTTGAGAGGTTCACATAAACAGAGAAGTATTTTTCAAAAAGTTTTGATACTACTGCTCCAGCAACAGTGATTATTCTGGAGTGACATGGTCCTTCTACAACTAATGGTTTATCTAGATTCCTTCTTGTTATTTATATACTTGATACAAATGGAAAGAAAAATAATTACTGCGATGAATAGAATAACTCAGATATTATATAACTTTTACATGCTTGTTTTACTTTTTCATTTAATTATCTTGGTCTGACTTAGCCTATTGCCTGCATTCAGGAAGTATATAAAATAGCATTTAAACAGATTAGCAGAACTTTGTCTGAGGCACCAGAATGTCACATTACTCCTTTTGTGTGAGGTGTCACTTTTTTTAAAACATTTTATTTATTGTTTTTAGTTGACTATCTTAATCTCATTAGGCTAAACATATTTTTAGGGACACACAGCTTGTTAGTTATACTGACTAGGAAATATCTGGCCAGGATTTTAAGAAAACTACACTATTCTTTTTTGTTTACCCCAGGAAAAGAAAGCCTCATCATGCACAGTGAGATTGAGCACTTTGCAGTCTTAGAAATGCACTGTGCTATTTTGAGTTCTGTAACCATCTCAGTTGAAGAAAGTGGGAGATTTGCAAAGTATTTGGAGGAAGGAACTACAAGACATGAAAATTAACTTATTATTTGATGCTGCAATCTGAGAAAAATCTGTTGTTGGATCACCAACTATCAATGTGGAAAAAAGTATCTGTCCACCATGCAAGACGTACAATGCAGCTTGTACAGAGGTTTTAATGGTACTTAGATACAACACAGAGATATAGAGGGGGCTGTGTACAGAATGTCAGCAGTTTAGTAAATGTGTCTCCATCAACATGAAAGCCCTGCCCAGAGGTCAAAGTAAAGAAATCTGAGTCAGAATGTGATCTGGATTGGTTTGAGGGTTTACATGCACTATCAGGTAGGATAAAATGTGGATCTTTATTTAATTAAAGATAGGATACTGACCCAAGTTGGCCTAGTTCAGGTTTTACCTGTGAAAATAATGGAAAGGTATAAACTGAAGCATGTGATATTTAGAAGTATATAATCTCTCAATAATAACTATTAAAGTACAGTATATAATAGATGAATGATGTTGAGCCCAGTAGTAAAAATGCAGCCTAGTAAGACAGTTTATTTTTCTTTCATTGGTCATTGCAAAAAAAAAAAAAAAAATCAAACGAGATTTAGTTGACTCTTTCTTGGAGTTTTCATTGAATTGTTTGCCTGTTTCACCTTTTTACCCTTTGGTTTAGATGTTATTTGAGATATTTTACAGGCATTGCAATGTTTAGGACAATAGGTTTAGTCTTAAACTCAATGTTCCAAAATGTATAGCCAAACAATCCATTTATGCTGCACTGAAGATCTCAGAAAAAGGGTGAAACATGGCATATCTATAGCTGGTGGGATTTGGTTTTATTGACTGGGATGCACCAGTAAAGACTCAAAAGGAAAAAGTGAATATTCAATAGGCATTCAGAATCCCTGCAACTGAAACATTGGTATGTCCTTAATTGGTCATTGGCCACCATGACAAGAGGATTAAGGTATTACATAATGAAGACTCATGTTTGTTAGGCTGGCTATTTCTTGGATTGTTTATTGAACTGCTTGTCTGTGTAATACTTTTAACTTTTGGTTTGGATAACTACACCATCTGAAAACTTAGTCAACCAGAGAACCTCAACATTGGCCTTGACATCTTAGAAGTAGACACAAAAAAAGAGCAAACCAAGCACAGACCCCTGAAGGACTCTACTAGTGAATGACCTCTTTACGGAAGTGGTCTCCTCTATCCTAACTTCCTGGGTCCTATCTGAGAGCTAGCCAGCTATCTGGTTTGTAACATAAGAGTTTATAGTGTGGAACACCGGTTGCCCATGTTGGTAATGACCATGTCTAGGATATTGCTGCCCCTGGTGGGGGTGTGAATAAGTTGATCCAAGGCATTGGAATTTATGAATTCCAGAAAACGTTGAGCAAAAGAGTTGGTACATGAGTAGTTTTCCCAGTTAATGGTGGGGTAGTTGAAATCGCCCATTATTAGGGTGTTGGGTTGTACCCTAATACTCTCCAGTGTATCAAGAAATGAGGAGTGGGAATCTTGGGGCATGGTGGGGGGGGGTCTGTAGCAAGTTACAATTTGGATTGCGGTCTTGCCCAGAGTTAGTTGCACTTGAATAATCTCGGATGCATTCTGCTGTGCAACTAGTCTGGAGGTGTGGATATCCTTAATGAATATGGACACGCCTCCACCTTTAGTGCTTCGTTCTGGGTTAGGTGGCCGAAAGGTGTGGTATGAATTATAGCCTGGTAATGCAGGGGTGCTCTCTGGAGCTTTGAACCAAGTCTCTGTCACTGCTCAGATGATGATGTTCTCCATTTTAAGGAGTGCCACGAGTGAGTGCATTTTGAGGTTTAGACTTCTAGCATTGAGTAGCATTACCCTCAGATTTTGCTTGCTTGTACCTGTTACAGTGGTGAATTTGTCATTTGAACCTTGCCTAAAAAAGGCACTATAGGGGTGGCAAGAGCCATAGCCAGTATCCGAATCCCAAGGGCGACCGGTGCAGGCCATCTCTAGCAAAGCATCGTGGACTGTCGATCATGTCGTCCCAGGCAGACAAATACTGAATCCCCTTAGAATGACACCAGAAGCTTAGCCAATTGTTGAAGCCAATCATTGTGTCCTTGTACTGTGGTATCATTCTGGGTGATGGCAGGATGCTTCTCAGGGCTAGGGTCATACCTGCCTGGGCTACATGATCGGAGAACTCCTCCATGTCTCTTTTCATGTAGTCCAGGGAGGTACATCTCAGGTCATTCACACCAACATGGACAATGACAGTGTCATATTTGTACTTGTTGTGGAGTGACCTGAGTGCATGCATTATCTGGCAGATCCTGGCACCAGACAGGCAGCTGACAGTAACTTTCTCCTTGTTTAGCCTGCTGAGTGGAACATCAGTGTGCCTGATTATAGAGTCACCTATGACTAGAGTGTTGGGTACCTTGTTATGCCTTATGGGCTGTGGTTGAGTGGCACACTGAGTTTGTGGGCTATGTGTCATTTGGGTTGTGTTGGGGGGGTGACGTTTGCTTGCGTTTCTGCTTGGGAGGTCCATGATGCTTGGGCACGTTTTTATTGAGAGCCTTCGCGAATGTAGGTGTTTGTTTTGTGTTTCTATGTGTGTGTTTTGGTGGTATAGGTTTTGAGGGACTATGTGATGAGTGTGGTGTGGTGTAAGTGTTTACCTTCTCCTCTTGGCTGTCTAGTCCAGTCTTGGGTGAAGAGAGCTTTGCTTCCAGTTTGGCTATATAAGTGCATCTCTCACAGGTTGTAGTGTTGGGTGGTAGGAGGAGAGGGATGTCTGTGTACATGAGGCAATTGCTGCATTGCCCCAAGATGCCCAGATTCATCAGGTAGACAGGAGAAATCACCGGGAGCTGACCCTTAGACATGCCTGGATAGGTGCTTATTTATTAAGTACTAAAAACTGCTTTCCTCTAGACAAGTGAGGAAAGTTGAGTGCTGTAGTAATTTGTAGCTTATTTAGTGCTTACGAGTTCTGAACAAATGCTGAGTTCAAAGAAACTGATTTGAGTGCTGAAACTAGAAAACTGGCTAGTTCTAAGAAACAAAATTAAGCTAGAAGGCTTCCTTCTAACACAGAAAGGCTTGGGGGCACAGAAGCCTACAAACAGTCTAGACCACTTATAGGAAAGACAGGAAACCAGCTTAAACATATTTTTTTTCTTTCCCAGATGCTCTCTTTGTACACAGTAGGAGTGCCTGAAATCAGAATATTATCTCACTGCACTCAGTTGAGTGAGCAAATGAGATGGGCCCAGAAGGAGTATCCAAACACAAATTTACAAGAGGGGCGGGCAGTTTCAAAGCCACCAAGATTAACACCAAAACAAAAACAGGGAGGGTAGGTTGGCAACTAACTGAAAAAACAGAGTCAAAACCTCCAGTTCAGTTAATATTCAATGCAACGCTAATAAATTGATTAAAATGCTGTATTATTTGAAAAAAGTGCAGATAAAAGGTATTTAAATTCTCTAATACATCCAGTTGAATACAGCTAGACCGTAGCTGGCCAAAGCTCAGGTTTTAAGCAGAAAATATTCCAAAGTGTAGCACTTAAATAGGCAGTGACAGGATATCAATGAATGAGACTACCCACACCTGCAATTACTAACAGGCAATAAAATTCTAACAAGCACTAACTGGAAAAACAGAGTCAAAACTTCCAGTTCAGTTAATATTCAATGCAACACAAATAAATCAATTAAAATGTTCTATTATTTGAAAATGTGCAGATAAAAGGTACTTAAATTCTCTTATACATCCAGTTGAATACAGCTAGATTTTAGCCTGCCAAAGCTGAGGCCACATGGGTAAGTACTGATATTCTTGTCCCCATGTTGTAGAAAACCTGGCCTGTAATTTTCCTGTACAACCTCACCAAAGCCTTTCTTCTACAGCACTGACACATTTGAATGGAAAACAAATGTGTCGTGGATTTTTGCTTTCCTGCAATGCACTTGCAAAAAAATCACTGATATAATACTTCTGTATTATCTGCAATATAATTATAAGGCTGCTACAGAACGTTAAGACAATATAAAACATTTAATACTACTAGGAAAATAAGACAATACAAAATAAAATAAGAGAAGGAGTGAAAGTTTTTTTCTTTTGTGTTACATTTCCTTTGCTCTGAGTCCCTGAAAATATTCGGAGGTGCCTTCATATCAGCCGCTATCCTTGCATTTACATAATGAAGTGTGTTCCCTCAGTATGCTTGCCTGAAGGAAAGCTTGTTATTCCTGTACTTGATGTTTTCTTGTGCTAATCTAGCTACATCTGCCTTTCTGTAACTCTGTATCTCCACCTTCCTTAACAAAACTTCCCAACACTCTTGTCATTTGTTCCTCTTAAGTATTGTACTTTCCTGTAAAAATGCACGTTTCTGTTCTTGGCTGAGGAACATTTTTATGATGGCAAACTGACTAGAAATCAACAGATTCATGTGATATGTGTTGTTATTAGAAAGAAAAATGTAATAATAATGGGAAGAAGGCATGAAGGCAATGGGATTAAGTAAGAGACATACAACAAAGGAGGCAGCAGTATTTTATAGAGCATAATTGCTGATGACCTGCTTCTGCAGGGAAGCGAACCAAACATCATTTCCGTAAAATTCTCTAGCAAGACAGAACTAGGTAAATGAGATTTATTAATGAGATACTACTTGCCATGAGACAATGAACTGTTTTTCAGTGCTGCTCCGAACAAGGCATGAGCATACTTTTTCTCCTTACAGTAATATAAACCCTGCAGTTAAATCTGTAAACAGTCCCTTGCTTAGTACATATTTGATAAATAGTTCCCTTGGAAAAGTGTGATGTCATTATGAATAGTCTCAGTCTACTTATTTTAAGAGCTATAAAGGAGATAGGAAGAGAATAGGGCTGTTGCGGCATTGCCACCTTACAGAAAAAGATTATCGGTTTGATCCTCGGCTGGAGTGCCTTCTGTGTGGTGTCTGCATATCCTCCCTGCCATCACGTGGGTTTCTTCCAGGGGCTCTGTTTTCCTCCCACATCCCAAAGACATGCTGCAGGTGGATTGGACACTCTAAATTGGCCCTAGGCGTGAGTGTGTGCATGTGTGTGCCTTCTGTGGAAGGTTGGGTGCCGGGCTGGCAACTCAACACCGTAAAATTCCACTGCCAATCATGAGTGGACAGGTGAACCACTGTGGTGACCCCATAACTGGGAAAAGCCAAAAAAAGAAGAAGACAAAGGAGATAGGAAGGGATGAGCTGTAAGACTGAATATCACATATCAACAAACCGCTGCAGATCCAACAGCCATGGTAATACTTAACCAGATAAACTAATCCACAGCAAGCAAGTTAAAAACATAGGAGCCGTAGAATGATGGACTTTAAAAATCAAACACTTTTGTGGTTACAAAGTAGTCCAGAGAGTGACAAATTATGATATATTACTTATTAAATATAGTACCAGAGCTAAAATCTGGAAAAGCAGGTACCCAGCATGCAGTATCAGACTTAGCTAGCCAAAGGCAGCTGTATAATGTCATGCTGTGATGGTTGAATAATGCTTTATTTACAATCCATTTTTCTAAGTTCACTTACAATGTCTGGCTATGACATTCATTTCAGGCTAATTACTACTCAAAGTCTGAAATATGTGTTGCACAGGGTGCAGATATCATGTATATTTGAGGCTATTTACTAGAGATTTGTATCAGTATATTGAAGTTAAAAATGAAAACAAAAAATGAAGCCATAGCAATGTTTGTTAGTAAAGTGCTCATAACTTTAAGAATCCTCAGGAACGTGAAAAAAAGACAGCTTGGCAATCAGATATGGGTCAGTAATGATTTAGTTTTCTAAAAATATAACTGCTTTGCATCAATATGAAATAACATTATATACAAAATATACACAATATATAAAAAAAAATGCCTGAATCTCCTTGTGTTCTGACTGTGCTTCTCAAACATTTTGGAAATATAGAGTATATTTTAGAGCATTTATTATAACTGTAATTGCCTTAATATTGCTACAACTCAAGTACTCTAGGTTGCACTGCATCTGAATTGTTTGTGTGTTTTAGCTGTTTTTCTGTATATATATATACTTCTCTGTATATGTAGACTAGCTACTTATTCTGCTGTATTACTGCCTCTTAAATTGTTTTTCAGTTGTGCACTTGCCTTGCTTCATTTAAAAAGTTTTAAATTGCTAATTTTGTAGAGTTTTAATTGCATTTACTGTTTAGGACTATACACTCAAGTATGTTAGCCTTCTCCGTGTTTATTTACTGTATTATTGCATTGTTTAGCCAGTTTTAACAAAAAAAAAAAAAAAAAACTATCTTGTTTTCTCATTTCCTACCTTTCCTAGCCAGTCCATATTCCAGGCTTTGCTTGTCTCAGGACTTTATTTTCTGTGTTCAGAGCTATCCACACCTTGCTGTGTTAGAGTGAAGTCCTACTGCTTACCAGTGGGAGTGGTAAGCATTGTACTGCCTATCTAACACTTGAGGAGTGGTTTCCAACTCTGAAATTGCAATTTTATTAGCCTTTTTGGGCTGATTTTTATCCCTTTCAACTTTCTGGCTTAAAAACGCATGTGTTTGCACATTTTTCGCATCGTGCAGCACTGCGTGGCTACAGTTAAACTATTCCAGGTGCTAGAAAGTCTACTCTTCAAATTTTCCCCTAGAACTAGCTGGTTTCTCAGTAGTAGCACTAAAATCTGAACCCCTGTTACTAGCACTTGCTCTGGAACCTGCTGGAAAGCACTAGGAAGCCTGAAACTGATACAAGCACTCGACTCCTTGTCAATAAGGAGAAATTAATCGTAGGCACTAAACAGCCTGTAATTGCAAAGTACCTTGCAAAGGTACAGCTCTTAAGCTTTACAAAAAAAGCACCTAAACTGGCATGTCCAAGGGTCAGCTTCCGGTAATTTCTCCTGTTCACCTGGTGAATCTGGGCATACTGTGGCAATGCGGCAACTGCCTCGTGTACACAGACAATCCTCTCCTCCTACCACCCAACACTAGAGAGATGCACTTACATAGCCAAACTGGAAGCAAAGCTCTCTCCGGCCAAGATTGTGCTAGACAGTCAAGAGGAGAAGGTAACACCTGCACTACACCTCAAGCAACTCATAGCCCTTCAAAACCCACACCATCAACACCCACACATAGCAACACTAAACCCACATATGCGGAGGCCCTTAACATTAACCTGCCCAAGCAACAAGGACCTCCGAAGCTGAAACGCAAACACCAGTCACAACCAAAGTGGCACATAGCTCACAACACCAGTGTGCCACCCAACAACAGCCCCTAAGACAAGACAATGTACCCAACACTTTAGTCATAGGTGACTCTATAGTCAGGCACACTGATGTCCCACTCACCAGACTGAAAAAGGAGAAAATTACAGTCAGCTGCCTGTCGGGTGTCAGGATCCGCCACATAATGCATGCACTCAAGTCACTCCACAACAAGTACAAATATGACTCTGTCATTGTCCATGCTGGAGTGAATGACTTGAGACGTACCTCCCTTGACTACATGAAAAGAGACATGGAAGAGCTCTTGGATCATGTGGCCCAGGCAGGTATGACCCTTGCCCTGAGTAGCATCCTGCCTTCGCCCAGAATGATACAACAGTATAAGGACAAAATGATTGGCTTCAACAATTGGCTAAGCATCTGGTGTCATTCAAAGGGGATACAGTATCTGTCTGCCTGGGAAGACATGATTGACAAACCACAATGCTTTGCCAGAGATGGCCTGCACCTGTCACCCCTGGGATTCAGGTTACTGGATAAAGCTCTTGCCACCCCTATAGTGCCTTTTTTCAGCAAGGTTCAAAGGATAACGCCACCACCGTAACAGATACAAGCATGCAAAATCTGTTGGTAATGCTACTCAATGCTAGAAGTCTAAACCTCAAAATGCACTCTCTCCTAAAAATGAAGAACATCGATATCTGTGCAGTAACTGAGACCTGGTTCAAAGCTCCAGAGAGCACCCCTGTAATACCAGGCTACAACTCTTACCACACTTTTCAGCCATAAAACCAAGACCGAAACACTAAAAGTGGAGAACTGTCCATATTCACCAGGGATATTCACACCTCCAGGCTAGTTGCCCAACACAATGCATCTGAAATTCTCCAGGTGCAACTAACACTAGGTAAGACTGCAATCCAAATTGTAACTAGCTACAGATCCCCCACCATGCCCCAAGATTCTCACTACACGTTTCTAAACATACTGGAAAATATTAAGATGCAAACAAACACCCTAATACTGGGTGATTTCAACTACCCTGCCATTATCTGGGAAAACTACTCGGGTACCAACTCCTTTTCCCAATGGTTCTTTGAATTCATAAATTGCAACTCCTTGGATCAACTAATCCATTGTCCCACCAGGGGCTCTAATATCCTAGACCTGGCCATTACCAACATGGGAGATAGATGCTCCACACCAGTGGTCACCCCCTCATTGGTCAGGTCTGACCATAAGCTAATCACCCTTGACATCCACTTCCCACCCCCACCCCCCCTAAGGAAACCTCCTTAAAAAACTTCTCCAAAGCCAACTTCATGCTACTGAAGTCAGAAGTGACAAACTTCACGACACCCATGCAGACAGGATCTGAAAGTTCGACTGCAGAATCCTACACTAAGGCACTGTACGAGCACATCCACTCATGCATGAATTGTGCCATCCCAAATAGAACCAAGATGCTCTTCTCCAAAAAAAGGAAGCCAATCTGGTGGTCCCCTGCTATAATCAAACTATACAACAGAAGGAAGAAACTGTTGCAGAAAAGAGGAAAATCCCAGGATGCAAAAAACTCCCTCACCAGCCTCACTAAGAAGCTGAGATCCCTCATAAAATCCTCAAAAGCTACTTAAGAAAATAAAATTGCCAAAGATTCCAAAGACAACCACTAGGCATTCTATAGTTATGTCAAGAATCTAAATGGCAATGCTCAGATCTGCTCTGAGCTACAACAGAATGGCATTAATATACTGACCCCAAGGATATTGCCAATATCCTGGCAGATCGATTTAGTGCCAACTTTACCACCCTCTCACCCCCTAAAGGGCGCATCTCAATACCAAAAGATTGCCAAATTCCGGTAATCACGGCCACACAAGTAGACAGCGCACTCTCCAAAGCTAAGAATACAGCATCCATGGGACCAGAAGACATCCCAGGCTATTTACTACATGAACTACAAAATGAACTGGCACCTCACCTAAGTGTCATGTTTAATCATAGCCTCACCTCAGGCTTCATGCCCACTGAGTGGTGCTCAGCTACAGTTATCCCACTCCACAAGAGGGGATCCACCTTGGATCCCGGGAACTACCGTCCCATCAGTCTGACAAGCCTGATCTGCAAGGGCATGGAACGTATTATCATGGAACTTATAAACAAAGACATTGGCAACCTTCAAACACTGGACCCCACCCAGTTTGGTTTTGTAAAGGGCCGATCTTGTCTCCAGAATCTGATTGACTTCTTCAGATCAGTCTCCAGAACTGTGGACAAGGGTAAGGCGGTCCACACAGCCTATCTGGACCTCGCCAATGTCTTTGACACCATCCCCCACTCTGGCATCATAGATAAACTTACTAAGCTGGGCATAAGTCCCTACGTCACTTGATGGGTTGCCAACTGGCTTACTGCCAGAACCCAGACTGTAAAAGTAGCTGAATCCAAATCCAGCTCCAGACAAGTGACAAGTGGAGTACCTCAGGGTTCAGTCCTGGGACCACTCTTGTTTGGCATCTACTTCTCTGAAGTACAGGCCAACACTAAGGGACTCTGGCTAACAAAGTTTGCAGATGACTGCAAACTGGGAGCCAGTATTGGATCCCCAAATGATATGGCTATTCTACAAAAGGGCCTTACAGAAACAGATGCCTGGTGCCAGAGTCATGGGCTCAAGCTTAATTCCAAGAAATGTATAGTTATCCCCTTTGGAAAAAAACATGTACCCATGAATTGCCACATAGGTGGCAGTACACTAAACATTGAAAGTTTGATGAGAGACTTAGGGACACAGGTGGACAGTGGTCTCACTTTCGATAACCACATTGCCACAGCAGTCAGGAAATCCTTCTATGTGGCACACCTCATCACTAAGGGCTTTTCATCCAGAAAAAAGGAAGTCATTGTCCCACTGTACTCATCCCTCATTAGACCCATTATAGAGTATAATGCCCCATTTGGTATGTACCTCACAAGACATCTGCAATAGCTGGAAAGGCCACAGAAATACCTCACTAAAAGAATCACAGGCCTAAAACAGATGCCATATGCTGACCGTCTAAAAAAACTCCAGCTATACTCTGTGGCATATCGTCTACTCGGAGGTGATCTCTGCTTAACATATAAGGCCATGTCAAACCCTGAGCTGTTTTGACATGCTCTACTTAAAGAAATCCCAATCCCTCAGAGCCACACGCTCCAGGGATCTAAACCTTGTCATCACAATGAACAAAACATGCTGGACGGATAGGTTCCTGACCCAGAGACTCCCCATTATCTGGAATAGACTGCCCATACATGTCAAGCGGAGTGCCTCATTGGCCCTCTTCAAAAGGAACCTTGATGATTGGATGGGAGAAATGAAATTCACCCTGGGGATGATGTCAGTCGCCCTGCTAGACAGCGGTCCAGAGAAGTAAATATTGTGTGAAGAAATATCCAGGGAATTATTATGGCTAGGCTTGTATAGACCATGGGGCCGATAGCCTAGTACCAACCTATGAACCTATGAGCAACATTTGGAGGAGAAATCAAACCAGTATGTTGAAGATTAGATAAGAATTAGAATAAGAAAACAGTATGATTTAAACATTATGTTGTGTTACCTGTTAAGAAAATATGGTCAGATGTCACTGAAGTGTTATTCATCAAAAATATGACTAAATGTTGTTGTTTCGATGTGTGATAAATTCTTACAGATATGAGAACAAAATACTGAACTGCTAGCAGAGATAGCTTCTCTATACATTTAATTTATAGCTTAACATAAGGAAACAGTTACAGATACTGACCTATTATTTTTTCCTTCTATTATATTGTGCAGTTTAATTAACAGACTAGACAGGCTTTGACTGAATTTATAAACAAAAAAAAAAAAAAAGAAAACAAATGATAAATTATGTTTGGTAAATAAGTCATGAAGTACCTAAACATTTATATAAAGTAGAAGAGATATGGGTTACAGACCTATGCCAAATGGATTAAGAAAGAAAGAAATAACATCTTGGGGAGGTTAGAGCGCCTTTAACTGCTCAAATTTAAATAGTCACAGTTTTAAAGGATATTCAGAAAATATGTCTTTTGTCAAAATAGGCACCAGTTCTTTCAGTCTGGGATTTGCTTCTTTTTGGTAATACTCAAAGCAGCATATTGTAGTATAACTCCTCCAATATCAGACCATCAGCCAATATGACCAGTAGAGTAGAGACTCAAATATATCTACCAAGAATATCAACTGAAAGATGAGTATGCACTTATCTTGACAGTCACATTTATAATGCCATAGAAGAATAATTGTTTGAAGTACTGCTTTCCGGCAGTGATATATAACAATGGTATTAGCTACTGGAGTACTTCAGTAACCCGAATAACTTAGTATGAAATCAGGGTAGCAAGTAAATGCTTTCACCTTAGATAATGCACAATTGTCCTCAATATTTTGATGACCTGTTATGTAGATGCACCTGCCCTCCATCTCTAAAGAGAGAAACAGCAACTTAATCCTGGTAGAGTTACAAGTGGGGACATATTTTGTTACTATCTCTTTTAAAATGTCCTTGTGCACGAAAATCACAGTGGTTATCCTAATAATACACAGTATGTTAATAATAGATATGCCATAACATTGATATCATAATGTGATGTTTCTGTATATTTGACATCTCCAACAACTGTAAAAAAAACAAATCTAACAGACGTGCAGTGACAGATTGCACTAGGAAATAAATGTACCGGTAGTCAGGAAAATTCAGCTGCAGCATGCTAAAATAATTGAAACAATGATTATCTGCTTTTTCTTGTGTGTAGTAGCCCTACATATAATGTGACATTAGTAATTGTGCGAATTTAAAAAAATGTCTGATGTAAAAATATCACTGTTCTACATCAGTCATTAAGAAATCAGCCATTTCAGGGTTAACTACAGAAACACACTGCTCGATTTATGATAAAGTTGTATAACCAAGTAAGATAGCATGTGAGGTAGGGTTCCTGCTAAAATAGTTTCTGAATGCACAAAAAGCAATATTACAGTATCAAATAATTCTCAGATGTAAGCAAAGCGACACTACAGTGTCAGGTTGAAGGTAGTTTGCAGAGCACATAGCGATACTCACTATTTTAGTTCTTAGTGTTAGTATGACCTAATGTAATAGCATAACTGCATGCTGTACCAAATTCAATTTAAATGCTATGCTGTTGTGTCACTGATTAGGCAAGCACATATGTAAAAGCATTTATCCTCTCACAGTTCCACCATGGTGCTCCTGGTATTTTGGGTAACAAATGTAACTTCTACCCAGTGACTGAAAAATAATCTGTGCTATGATAAGGAAGTGTGTCAGGCTTTTCCCAATAAATGCATCCTGCCACTGTTTAAGTAATCATTGACTTTCACTGAGACATCTACTGTAAGATATATAGCATTTTCATCTGATTATTTCACAAAGACAAATATTTGCAATGAGGTTTGCCACTTATCACCCATGCAGTAAACAGTTTAAAAAGGGAGAAGTGTGATTGCGAAAAGGCAATGGGGTTATCTAAAAATGACTTCTAAATATGAGGAAACAGGCCAATGGTTTACAATGATGAATTGCTGACTTGTCATTTTAATACGTGGATGTGAACTAAACAGTGGCATCCGTCTATAATACCTAGGCAAGACAGAACTAAGCAAATGAGACTAATAACTGGAATATTACAGGGACATGGGAAAGAATTTTTTTTTTTTCTGGGCTGTACTGCTTTCAGTATGAGAA
Source organism: Protopterus annectens (assembly GCF_019279795.1). NCBI lineage: Eukaryota > Metazoa > Chordata > Ceratodontiformes > Protopteridae > Protopterus > Protopterus annectens. The sequence continues at coordinate 1,575,980,637 of NC_056735.1, read as the reverse complement.
AACCTACTGCGCTTTCATGAATATTCTCACAGTCTAGTATTCAAATTGCCTAAAAAGCAAAGTAAGAGGAATTACAGAATAGAGGACCAAGGATTAAACATCTCTAATTGAGTAACTATAACACATATGAACATCAGAGAGACCATCAATGCTAATATTTTACCTGATAAGCTTTTCCTCCCTGATGAACAGATTGAAAATATATGCATGTGACTATCAGGGGGACCATTGGTGCTAATCTTTTGCCAGATGAGCTTTTCCTCCCTGACAAACAGATAGTAAATATAGTCACTTTTGATTTAGGCAATTAAAAAAATCTAACTTTTGTGCACACCAAAGGTAGTCTAGATGGTATAAATAATTAATGTATTCCTTATTTGACACAGTATTTTAATATGTGATGCAGTTAAAGCCATCAAAGCAAATTGAAGTATCCAAAATATAATTGGAGTTATCAGGTTCTAACCCAACAAAGAACAGCATTAATAATATTATGCTGTGAAAGTAAAATAATGTTTGCATGTTATTTAGAAACACAACATCTTCTAACTTTACTTACAAGTTTGATGTAGACTGAGCTTGCTTCTGATAAACATAGAATTGAAATAGATAAACCTGGTTAGAATTACTGTAGAAAGGGTACCACGTATCTATCAGTGACATTACATTTTGGATAGAGAAACTGATATATTAGTTCCAATTCTGCTACAATTATACAAGGCAAAACCCTGTGTTTGGTTCCGTGGCATATAGGTATAAAGCTCTGAATGTAATACAAGAATTCCATGACCAATTAGACGATCACATGTTGGAGCATCCAGGTGAGAGATGGGGGAAATGAGGAAGGGATGCTGGCACACTTATTCTAGGGGAAGGCAGCAGTTTGTCATATACTTGAATAAATAGAGAAGTGCATGGAGTGCAGAATATGGGTTAAGGGCATGCTTGGTACTATCAAAGTGTGATTATGTGGTAAATGAGCGTACTCAGAGATAAAGGCATAGCAGGCCCTCAGATCTTCATGTGTCTGTACATCAGCTGTGCAGGGAAGGGTTAAGATGAAAAAATAACACTTCTGATGGCTGCCTGGATGAGTATCTTCCATGATCAGCTCTTGCCCATTTTAGAATGATTGAGCTGACTGATTGAGGACTGTGGTAAGAATAGTGACTGACAAACACCAGAGAATAAAAGCATTAAAAAAACAATCCCCACACCCCTAGCTTACCATTGTGCCTGTCCCTGCTTTCCACTTAAATGACCCATTAATCCCCTGGTAACAGTCCTATAAACCCCTGGGTTGAAACCTGTGTGAAATGGTACTCCAATTCATCATCCTTATGGTAGGAGAATAGATTTTGTACTGACTCTTATCCTCCATCTGTACACAGACATAGCATTCAAGAGTTTAGGCAGACAAAGAGCTGTGCAATATATGATAATCGTGCCACATAAATGCAGTCAACACCCTCCACACCCCAGTGATCCCAATTCTCCTCCTGATAAATTCAGATAACATGGACAGGCATACATTTACTCATTCTCTCAAAAGAGAGCAGAGCAGGCTAAGCCTGATAATTCTTTTTCTTCCCCATGACTACTCCAACAGACACCACAGTTGCTAATCAAACTAGGATCATATGCATTGTGTTTAGTGTAATCCCTCTATGATGCTGAATCTGGCAAGAAACCATTTAAAATGCAAACGTAAATAACCAAAGATAATGACATCTTGGATAAATAAATATGATAAAGCTATTATGTTCTGAATAAGGTGCAGATCTTGTTTAACACAATTCTTCTTTCCATATAACTTGCCAAGCATATCACTCTAGTTTTCAAATGCCACTGTTGAACACAAACCCATCAACTGTTGTGAAACATATTCAAAGGGTTCTCTACAATGATTGTTAAAAAAGAAACTTCTTCTGATGGCCTTGGCAAGTCTATTGTTAGCTGACAAACAGTACCCTGTACTTGTATATATATATATATATATATATATATATATATATATATATATATATATATATATATGTATATATATATATATATATATATATATATATATATATATATATATATATCTATATGGATCTACTGACAACACCGACAAACCACAACACTGACAACAAAATCAGACACACCACATAACCGAAAGTTCACAAACATGAAACCTCACATGCCCGACACACCATAGTACCGACACAATACCGACAATAAACAAACAAAACAAATCCCCTGTCCAAAAAGCACACACACAACACAAGCACACCAAAATCCTTACAAACGCACACTAAACCTCACATACACAACTATCTACACCCTTAACCCAAACCCTAACCCTAAGGTCCTTCACTATCGCACACTTACCTAACCCGCGCCCTAACCCTAACTCACTTAAACCGCCCCTAACCCAAAGACTATCACTATCGCACACTTACCTAACCCGTGCCTTATACCCTAACTCATTTAACCCACCCCTAACCCAAAGACTATCACTATTGCACACTTACCTAACCCGCGCCCTAACCCTAACTCACTTAACCCACCCGTATCCCTAGACACCGTCAATATCGCACACTTACCTTACTCGCACCCTAACATCCGTCACTACCGCATACTTACACAGCCTTTTCCCATGTTAGTCTTCTCAGCATCGGGGTTTTTATCCGTCGGTCTTCTCAGCGTCGGGGTTTTCATCCGTCGGTCTTCTCAATCTTCGATCTTCTGGTGTCGGCGATCTCCTTGTCGGCGTTCTCAGCTGTCGACGTGGTCAAGTGCTCCCATATATATATATATATATATATATATATATATATATATAGATATGTATATATATATATATATATATATATATATATATATATATATATGAGTCTAGGACTATTCCCCGAAAGCACATTTCACTGAAACACATTTGACTGTGCACAATTTACTGAAAGTTCAATTCACTGTAAATTGGGGGGGGTGTGGGGGCCCCCAGCTATTTCAAATATTTTGAACTATACACATGGATACTTGCAATTTCGATAATTTAATCTCTTCTAAACTTAATATATATCCAAACTATGTGGGGTCTCGCTCCCACACCCACCAATGTGGGGGGCGGAGCTACCCCCCTTACTATATATACTAACTCCAGGTTTGCACTACATTGGGGAACATGAGTTTCAGTCAAATGAGCTTTCAGTGAATTGTGCTCCGGCAATTGATTTTCAGTGAAATGAGTCTTCAACGAAATGAGTTTCAGTAAAGTGTGTTTTCAGTGAAATTAAGTATACCCATATAGATATATATATATATATATATATATATATATATATATATATATATATATATATATATATATATATATATATATATATATATATATATATATATATATACACACACACACACACACACACACACACACACACACACACACACACACACACACACGCGCGTGTGTGTGTGTATATGTGTGTGTATATACTGTGTAATAAATAATAAATGAATATATGGCACTGTATGATTAAAGATCCTCCACCAAGATCAACCTACAAATTTTTATACTGCTCCATTTTTATGTCACTGAGCATATTAGCTTAATGCATCATTTCTTTGAACCTTTTTTCTTCATATTGACATAATTGCCTTCACTTCTCAGTTGCTTCTCTTTCATTAACATATAGTAAACCTGCTTTCCTTTTATCTGATCTTGCCTCACCTCATCTGGGTGCCATTACCCTTCCTCTCCTTTTAATACCTTTTTTTTTTTGCTAGGTTCATAGGATCATAGAAACTTGCTAGGCTTTTGGTCCTGAGGCCCTTATAAGCTTAGCCAAGATTTTAGATCATGTTCTGACAAGTCAGCATCTGATGCCCCTGTCCAGCAGGGACACAGGTGGAATTCCAGGGGTGCATTTTCTGTTCCCCATCCAGTTATCCTGGTTGCATTTAAAAAGGGTTAATGAGGCACTCTGCTTTACGTGGAGAGGTAGTCTATTCCACAAAAGGGGGAATCTCTGGGACACAAATCTGTCCCACCAACAAGTCCTATTGATATCACAGACCAGATTGAGGTCTTAAATGTGGGTTACTTGAATGGAGCTTGGCTTTCAGATATGCAGCAGTCCCATCAAGGTAAGGTCTGAGATTGCTCTCTATGCCAGACAGAAGTCACCTATGAAGAAAGGTACATTTCTGCCTCTGCTTTTCTGAATTTCTTTCCTCATAAATTCATATTTGGATACAAAATTATGCTTATTTTGGAGCTTATAACCTAAGCATCATTACCATAAAGTTTAAACATTTTATAAATAGAAGAAATAATATAATAACATATTAAAACAAGCAAAGCACTAGAATTGCAACTCAGATGTGAGTTCAAACAGATATTTTTTGTGGGAATGTTTAAACCTCAGAAAATTCTCAACCAGCCTAGTAAGTTAATCAAGAGATTCAGCCATTGTAAAGTAAATGACTGTTGCCTAGAAGAATCAGGTTGAGCCACTGGGACTTCCAACACAGTACTGGATCAGGTGAATTTTAGGCAGTGGAATATTGTCAAAGGTACTGAGTTTAAGCTGGTTACTGAAATAGGCCCATTTGGATCAGTGTTCTACCCCTAACTAGAACATGTTGAAAAACATCATTGGACCCCCAAATCAGAAACATCTGCCAATCCACAGGTCAGATAATGGAGACAGAAGAGTAACTGAGCTATCTCTCTCAACATCCTGTGACATTGTATGGTGAGGAAGCCAGAAAACAATTCTGGAACAATACTTTTGATGCCCCAATAAATTTTAAATAATCCATACAGTCATGAGGTCAATTGTTTCAAATTCTGCAAAGATGCAAAAGTACCATGATGGAATAGCAATGTTAATCTCATAGTAGAATGGATTGTTAAAGATGCATGGGTGTGTTATCTCTGTCCTAAATCTTGACCAAAAACATACTGCAAAGGATCTTTAATACTTTGTTTGTGTCTTTCGGCTTTTCCCGGTTAGGGGTCGCCACAATGGAACTCCGGTCCGCTAATGATTGGCAGCTGATTTTTACGTACCGGCTTGTCAAGCCTGATGCACAACCTTCAATGAAGGTACGCCCATTCACGCATGTCTCCACACAGAAAATGCTCTAGCTGAGAATTGAACCGGACAGCGTCTTACTGTGAGGCGAGAATGCTGCTGTTGTTTAAATAAGAATGCAGTTGATCATATCTGACCTTCTCAAGGACATTACTGATAAATAGAAGATTTGAGATATGTTTATAATAATTCAAATCATTTGAATAACAACTGGCATTCTTAAGTAGTGGAGTGAACAATGTTTTCTATGACGTTAATGCAAATACTAAGTATGCAACAAAATCATTATAACTGGAAATTAAAACATTTTACCAATGCAAATGTAGTTAATCTCCACACTGAATCAAACAATGACAATGCTATAGCACTAAGGTTATCATTTAAATTGAGCATGGTAAGCTTGCCAACTAATTTATATTCTATTTTCTGATTAAAAAAAATACTTTCAGGTGGCTAGACTACTAAGCCTCTCCATAGCCTGAAAGAGTGCTGTCGAAAGATTCACCTCTCAGGGGGTTTCCAGGACAAGTACAATGACCTCTTCCAGGGGATATTCACTGAGTTATCAAAGTAATGTTAATCAAAGAAAAGCCTGCCCCAGCTGCCTGGTTTGGCATTTTCTGTGCACTCACCTTGACCCATCCATCTGAGTCCATGACTCTGAAGTGTGTACCATAGTGTATGTTGAATGAAAGGGGAAGGATCTACAAAAGAGCTAAAAATGCAGTCAAGGCCCTGCTATAGAACTTGCGTCATCTATATCCAGAGCATGGAATGCCTCTAATTGCTGATATAAAGCAGGAATGACTGAGTCTGGGGTAATCTAACAAAGTTTACTGCAGATGACCACACTCTGGTAAGGGGATGCCATCTAAGGTAAATGGACCACAGAATGAACCAAACTATAAACTAACCATCACATCACAGATCATTACCCTCAGTTATAACAACAGACCTACAATTTATCCTTGGTGAGGAACAAAGATAGCAAACAGAAAAAAACAAATTCCCTTCATGATACAAAGAAATTATTTTGCAAGAGCCACACATTCCTTATCAGCCATGATTATCATGTCATCCAAGATTAACTATTTGGTTGATATCACCACAGAGGAGTCACGAAAGTCTAGGAACTTCTAAACTTACATTTTGTTTTCTAACAGGTAGCTGGTAGATGAAGAGAAATTTATAACTTGCTCTAACATCCACAACATATTCAAAAGATATGGGAACTCTAGCATTAAACTTTTTCATTTCTATATTTCTTTGGCAGAAGTTAGTAACCACCACCCAAGACTGATCTGGCTTGGGGAACTGTAAAACAGAAAACTTGGGGTGGAGGCACAATCACATCTGCAATTAAGTTATGTTTCTGAGATAAGTGCTAGGTCATTATGACACAGCAGGTATGATGTAGACTGTGCTTGCTTCTGATAAACATATAATTGAAATACAGCAACCATGTTAGAATTGCAGAAGAAAAAGTACTGCTTATTTGTTTCCAGTTGTAGGAGGCATCTTATGGTGTAGTGCTCAAAATTGATAATGACTCTCTGCCTCATGCAAGCACCTGAACAGACCCAAACGTAGATCTCACATATTATTTGCCACACTATGTTTAGCTATTAATGTCCAGCTATATTCTACCTACATAGGGAATATGAAGTTCATATAGGGACTATTACTGTTGGCAGAATTCATTCACTGTAAACATTGCAAATAAATATGTCAGCTGTTCTCTAAAGATAATCATACATAACTATAGTTAAGACCATGACACTTATTATAGAGAAGTTCGACTTTCTCAGTTTAGTTTGAATGATGTTATGTATTGTCTACACCAAGGTGATTGCTATACTAAGTACAACACCATACCTATTAATGTCTTTGTTTGCAATTATAAGGTTTATTTGTGCTGCACTTTTCTTGTAGCTCATACTGTAGACTTTTTTTTAATGTACATACTCTTTGGATGGTCACATGTCTTTTATATGTGTTTTTATGTACATGTGTTTTTGATAATCATGTGCTGTTTCTGTTTGTTGCCTCCAAGCATTGTTTATGGCCTAAAATGATCCTTAATCCAGTTCATGAACAGAATTATCAAAGTTAAATAAATGAACAAAAATGTAAATACCTCTACTGGTGGGACCTCTATACTACCTCAAATTCCTCATTTGTGATATTTTGAAAATAAGCCAAACTCACACACACACACACACACACACACACACACACACACACACACACACACACACACACACACACACACACTATCATCACCAATCCTTAGCTGAATAAACTTCCAACATTATGAATTGTTTATGGACTCCACATGTAGCTCTATCTGTTAGGTCTTTTATTCCATACTCTGAGAGGTACTGAAAACACTGAAGTATAAGAAACAACCATTCCATCAAAAGGGAAGAAAAAAAAGCTTGTATTTAAATCTTGCTTAAATGTTTTAAGTTGTGCTCATAGTAGTGGTGATACTTATAGGTTGTTTAAACAGGATAATACACTGGAGTTTTTACACATCCAGACTACCATAGATAAAGTCCCATACCGTATCATAGTAGACTATAGGTCACCCTCTATGTCTCATGAAACCCATAGCTCATATTTACTCACCAGTCAACCAAATACCATCCCCATAGGGGACTTGAATAATCCATCTATAAACCGGAACTCCTAATTGATCCCAAATTTGCAGTCAGAGAGATTCTTACACTTTGTAAACACAAACACCCTGAATCAGTTACTGCATATGCCTACTAGAGGAACAAACATATTGGACCTGTTACTCAGAAATATGAGGAGCGGCTGCACTCCCCCAAGTGTTATATCCTCTTGGTAAGGTCAGACCACAAAGCAGTCTCCTTCAAAAAAAGAAGCCTTTTTTTAACCCAAGCAAACCCTGTGTCAGTTAAAAACTACTCCAAGACAAACTACCTTTTATTAAGTAATAACCTATCAAAATGTCAAGCCCCTCTAAACCCAGACAACACAGCAGCCTGTGCAGAATTATTAACAGAAGCTCTGTACAACTATGTCAATGACTTCAAAGAGACTGCTGTACTTACCAGAGGTGAGCCTAAACCTAGCTCCAAAAATAAACCTCACTGGTGGAATTCACAATTAAACAGGTTATATAACAAAAGAAAAAAAAATCATTGCTAAGATTAGGAAGTGTAACACCAAAAAAGACAAAAACTCTCATCAAAATGAATAGACAACTAAAAGTACTAAATAAGTTCAGCAAAGCAAATTTTGAGGTAAAGACAGTATCCCATACTAGGGACAATAAAAAGGTATTCTTTAGCTATATCAAAAATCTCAAAGACAGTAGAGCAGTTTGCTGAACTGTTGGCAAATGGATCCAAGCTCATGGAATCAAGAGAAATAGCAAATCCTATGGGTTACTAATACAGATCTAACTTTACCCCTACCCTAAACCACTGTCACCACCGAGGAAACACCACCCAACATAACCCCTCCTACTATAAGTAGGGTGAAAGTCTAAGATGTACACTCTAAGGCCAAGAAAACAGTCTCAGTGGTCCCAGACAATATCCCAGGATGCCTCCTAAATAGCTTAAAATATGACCAAATGGCCATTGGATTAACTATTCAACCTTAGCCTCCCCACAGGCTGCATGCCACATAAATGGAGGACTGCAAAGTTCATTCATCTGCACAAGGCTGGACCAAGAGTAGATCCCAGGAACTACAGACCCATTACTTTAACTAGTCTCAAATGCAAAGCTATGGAAATAATTATCATATAAATGATTAACAGTAACATGGGAAACCTTCAGATACTGGACCCAACCCACTTTGGTTTTGTCAAATGCAGGTCATGCCCACTGAACCTGGTGGGATACTTTAAGAAGGTCATCAAGCAAATGGATGAGAGTAAAATAGTGCATACTGCATACCTTTACCGAGCTAAGGTATCTGGTACAATATCCCATAAGGGAATTGTAAACAGACTCATAGAATTAGACATAAATGCCCAAATAACTCACTGGATAACTAGCTGGCCAACAGGCAGGACCAAAGAAGTTAGGATTGGAGAGACCACCTGCACAAAGAAGATGGTCAGCAGTAGAGGGTCCCAGGCCTTTGTGCTCGTCCACTCCTCTTTGGTATCTGTTTTACAGAAGTCAAGGCCAATGTCATGGGCCTCTGGTTTACCAAGCAGGGAGATGAATGCAAGCTAGATGCAGTCATAGAAACTCTAACTAACATCTTTCAGGAAGTCTAACATGGATATATGGCTGATGACAAAGTCAAAGCTTAAAACTCAGTGCCAATTATGCATAAAAGTACTTTTTGGAACATCATCCCTCCAGGGAAAATACCTCATTGATAAAATACTTGTAAAAGTAGACACTGATTTGCACAAATGCTTATGTTACAAATGGATTAGAACTGTATGGCATTTCAAAATCAAAATGTGTTTGTAAAGTTGCTAGTATTGAAAAATGGATCAACAGTGGGTCCTGCTGGACACAGAAGGAATATACATGTGAGACTGAATGTATATATGTTAGCAAAAGACTCTGGAAGAGAAGTGGTTAAACAACTAGCTTACTTCTTGCTATAAGAAAAATACTGTTAATTGGACAACCTGTTGGGCCATGGAAGTGCTTATCTCACAGCTCTGGACAGGACTGGAAATGGCATGTCTGGAAAAAGTCTTTGTTCATTAGCTCATTAAGTCCCAGGCACTGCTATAAACATTAGCAAACTTTAAGACATGCATCTTATTGCATATATGCTAACATACTTCAAGCTTCAAAGGGGAATAGTGAGAGAACCTAGAGTCAGGTGACCAGATGAGGACATTCTGCCAGCTATTTTGGAAATGTTAGATATTATAAACAGAAATCTCTCAGTGTTGAGAATTCTGTCTTAGGTCTCACAACAAGAAGGACCATTCACCACATCATCTGCCTTGCTCTGTTGAATAAGGAGGGAATAGTAATACTCATAGATTCAGTTAGGAAAATATACTGAAGCTTAGTTTAGATATTGTTTTCTTTGTCTGAGTCTGTCCATCAATGTTATTTTCAATATTTAATGTGGTTTGAACTCTGTGGTTTACTGTAAATATATATTTAGTATTTTCATGTTCTTTTATTATTTATTATTAAATATATTTAAAACTTTTATTGTGGCTTTCTGTCCTTTCTGAAAGTATTTAACCTTTGAGAGTGCTTATATTTATTTGGTGACACTGCGTGAGCCGGTCCAGAAGGCCTAGCTATCTTGGTCAACTACTACCATTTGTATTCATATGAATATTACACAGTGTAATTGGACACTCTTTGTTAAGGTCCTTAGAGTAGCAGATTGTGGAGTGCCTGGTGGCAGTGATACTCTTGGCAGAAGGGGGCATAGCATGTAAATCTGTACCTGCCTTTCCCAGGTGTGTGTGTGTGTGTGTGTTTGTGTGTGTGTGTGTGTGTGTGTGTGTGTGTGTGTGTGTGTGTGTGTGTGTGTGTGTGTGTGTGTGTGAAAAATCAAATCTCACAGTGTGTGTGTTTCAGCTACTTGGAGCAGGGACACAAAGCATTGGTTTCACAGAGACGGTGCTAGATGAAGTTGCTTGGACACTCAGTGTATTACTTACTGCTGTATCTGTGCTAGTGTGGAGCCTAATTGGGGACTTGGAGGGATACAGATATAAAGACTTCCATACCTCAGGCTGACTGTGTTCCCTTTGTGCTCCTAAGGGAAATTATGCTTGGTGCAAAGAGCTGCATCTGGAAATACTATTTGTATTCATTTGTATTCTAAGTGAATGTCCCTCTCCAGTGTCAGTGCTGAGGATTCAGGTGCCTTGATTACTGGCCCAGAGAGGAGTTGTCACAATATGTATCCATTGCCTGCTTATTACAAACATATCTTAGTTATCTCAGGGTATAACATAATCCACTGACATTATTAACATACCCTAGCTTCATACTACATCATACCCTTAATGTAAAAGTGGCAGTAGAATTTTCATATCCTTAAATCTACCACAGCATGCTGTTGCACTGTTACTAGCTTTAATGTTACTGATTATTTTATTTATTTATTTATTTATTGTCCCTAGTAGATCTGTAGTTCATTAGTGCTCTTCTTCTTCTTTAATCTCCAATCCTCCATGTCCAGGGGATTAGTCAACCTTCCCCTTCTGGAAGAATAGGCTAGTTTTCTTGTTGCTTGTATGAGACATTGAGATTTAAGCCAGCTTGATGCTCTCTCAGGGCTCTGTCTTAGTCATCTTAGCAAGTTGGCAGACATCCGAGGTCGACGTGTACATGGGTGGTAAGGAGACTGAAGGCCCTACTGCAGATTGGAGCATCAGTGCTCTATCTAAGTTATACTTGATGAGGTTTGTGGCATCAGGAATACCCTTGATATACTTGTGCCATTCACTCTGGCAGAAACAAGCAAGAATAAACCTCTTAATTTCTTTCTCATCCCTCTTACGCTACTCCATTGCCTGGGACACTTAGAAAACTCAGTTTTTCTAGTGAATAGTCATAAAGTCATCTATCAGCATCAAAGAGCCCGCTGACCTCTACAGCTTCATTCATCATCTGATGTATAAACATGTCTACAAACAAAGTTCTTACTTGGTCAGGTCATTACCTAGCCCTCTACTGATCAATAAAGATTCCTAATATGGGCATTGATGCTCATACTTGAGTGGCTTCTTACTAAATGTATACTTAAATATATAGTTTTCTTTATTAAATGCATGGGGATTGAAGGAAGGTCATTTAGATGTGAGGTATTTATTTCTAGGGTAACTGCTTGGTAACTTCCAGTTTTTATGCAAGTTTGCATATGCTGTACTGTATAGGTTACTTTCTATTGATAACATCTTTAATTGCAGCACAAGTAAAAGAAGATGCATGCTTTATGACTAAACTTCCATCCATTTTTAACACGAAAACCTTTTATGAAAGATTGTTTTGTCATAATTAAAATAGTGCATCTTCTGTAATTCTATGCTGTGCCATGTACTACAATAAATTCCCAGTTAAGAAAATATAACAAATAAAGAATATCAGCATTTTTTTTTCTCTCATGACATTTACTTTATTACATATATGTGTACATCAGAGAGGAATGCATATAAACCTACTTTTTCTGCAGTGTTTATTTCAAATTAATTTAAACCACTGGACATCTATTGCCTGAATTACTGTTAAACTACAGAAATACATTTGAAAAAAAAAAAACAGATGATAGTGAATCATACACCTATTAATATATAAACAATCTTGTTGCTGCTTTGTAGTCTGTTGCCTTACATAAAGACCTTAACCACCTGGAGTTTTTTTCACTCCCATGGGCATTTTCAGCAAGCATGTCTGCAGAGATTTTTTAGCTGCGGTAACTGTAACTCCATGTTTTCTCCCTGTTGTCTACCTTTACCATTATTACATTATTTCTTTGGGAATCTGTTTCAACAGTACATAGTACTTTAATTGATTTGAAGTTGTAAAAATATGTAATGATTTGAAACATAAATTTTTAATGACTAGAAAGAAAATGAAATGCTATTCTCATTTAATACATCAGATCTACTGGTTCCCCCCAACAGCTATTACAAATGATGCAAAGCCGATGTTTCTATTAATAATATAATAGTTCTGTATGCAGGAAGAAGTAACTTTTGTGAGGCAAGAGTTAGCTGAAACAGATAACCTGTTCATTGTCACAAGGTAACCACTATTAACTTCACTTGTGAGGTTATAGAGTTTCCTTATAACATATTAAACTGTTATCTGGGAAGGTATCTCCAGTATTTCATATACTATTCCAAATAAATAAACAATCGATGACTCTTCCTAAGAATTTTACTCTGTTGCAATTAAAATAACTTGTATAAAAATAATTCCATAATGAGAGTACATTTACTCTCAAAAACTTGTAAGCTGACAGTACTCAATATGGCTCATTGCAAATTGACCAGAACCTATAGCATTAAAAGTTGAGTCATAAAGTCAGAGATAAAATACCACACAAAACAAATATCAGTCTGTAATAATAATAGCAGTTAAAGAGCTTTTTTCACATAAATCAGTAACAGACACCTCCTTCAACTTACAAAATTTTACAAAATTCATTGTTCATACCAAAAAACAAAGGACAGGGTCATAATAACTGTTTCATATAACAGCAGGTTCCCAGCTTGTCATTTCATGGCATTGAAAAAGGGAAATCCTTTCTATAACACAGATGTCCAGAATATAATTTGTGGATTGTCTGCTAGAGAAGCTGAGAGAGAAGTGGATGGGAAAGAGTGGCAAACACTGGCTCACCCATTCTGGGAGGAAGGGTGAGGTCTCTGCATGCAACACAGCATTCCCAGTGATGGGGATAGTGTTGAAATTGCAATTAGACTGTCATTCAGTTTAGTATACTGGAGCGGGTGGGAACTAACTGAAATTATATGTGGTGATGAGCTTGATGTTATGCTGCCTCTTTCAATTAGAGCATATTAAAAATCACCCCAGTGTAGCAAGCCAGTGTATATAATGCTACTATGTTCCTCACATTTCCCCTTTCATTTCTCAGGACACTCATGTGTCTGTGATAGTCCCAAGGCCAGAGGTTAGTACCAGGATAAATTAATTCATGACCATCTTGCAGCTGATGGTCAGTTTGATCAATGTATGAAGGAGAAAAGAAAGTTGTCTCGGTCATTTCAAGTTATGTAAAAAATTTACTATGACACGGCACTGGTGGGAGTACTGCATATCTAAAAATCTGATTTAGATGATTACATCATCGATGTCTGTTGATTAGAATATAACAGAGTCCCACATGCTGGTGTAAATGCTCTCTGTGATGTCAAGCAACAGCTCACATGCACACATGCACACATGCACACATACACACAATCACACACACACACACACACACACACACACACACACACCATTGACTGTAGTGTGTGTGTGTGTGTGTGTGTGTGTGTGTGTGTGTGTGTGTGTGTGTGTGTGTGTGTGTGTGTTTTTGTGTGAGAGAGAGCTGTTGCCTGAAAATACAGAGAGCATTTTACACCAGCATGTGGGAGACTTATATTCTACTCAGCAAACACTGCTGATTTCATCAGCTATATCAGATGTTTTATATCAGATTTTTGGATATGCAGTACTCCCACCAGCACAGGGTCAGAGACTGGCCTGGAGGCCAGGCAGATGTCACTTCTTCCTATACAATAAAGTTTAAAGTGACATGGCTTTTGACCTATCCACAGACATCATGGCAGGTTTGGTGGCCCTGTGTTATCTTGCTGAGAATGCCCTGTGTTTTTAACAGCTGCTACATGTGTATGGTGAGATACATGAAAAAGAGACCATTATACTCTATCAGTATTGTTATGAGGTTTGGCTATAGTGCTGTCATGCAATCCTAAGATACCAATATGATGGCATGAGTTATGATGTGCAAAACAGGCTTTCAATACCAGTGCGGACACTTAGTGGTCAAAGTTCAGATTGCTGTCTACATGTGTTCAGAATGTTTGCATCGCTGGGTTTCTGCAAAACAGAACTGTTGTCAATGCTGTGATTAACATGGAATTCCATTTTTGAGTTGGACATTACACACTCACATGTCGGCCTTTGTCACCTTTCAGTTGTGTGTGTTAGCTCCTCCAGCACTATGTTTCACCATTGGTAGAGTCAATGACTGCACACAATATGCAAGAATCAACAAACCAGGCAAGCTGAAGGCCATATGCTTTAGCCTGCAATGTAGAGAAATAGAGTTCAAACAGGGAAAGGCCAAGCACAGATTCCTGGGGTTTGCCAATGGTGACAGCTCTACTGGTACAGGTTGATTCACCAAATTTAACATGATTTGTTCTGTCAGTTTGCCAATTGGTTATGCATCAACTGTCATAAGGTCTAATCTCCAGGTTGGAGGTTTTCTCATTGATGTACAGAAAAAAGAATAAATTGCCACCAAGCGAGTAAAAGTGAGAGTATCAAGTGAAGCAAAACAGTAAAAATAACAAAACTCCAACTAACAAACCGTGAACTTTTTATAAAAAAAAAATAAAAGATTAAAATGGTAAGCGCTTTCACAGCATTTCACAGCTTCTTCAGACCTAAAAATTAATTTAAAAATTTCACAATTAAATAGCTAAAACATGGATACACATCCAGTAGTAAGTTGCTAAACATAATATCCAATGAAAAACACTTGCAATCAAAGAACACAAACTGATAACCAATTACAATGTACGAGTCCAAAGACTAAACCTATCACAAGAAAATAAGCTATCCAACTACAGCTCCTAATTCATTGGTGGATTGTGGAAACAATTATCCAGTAAAGTAACGTTGTTTTACAACCAATGAACATACAAAGCTAGTACACACCTAACTATTGTGAACCAGTCTGAATTACACAAAGAAAATAATGCTTCTATATTGGATACAGGTAGTGTGAATATCTGTTTCATATGATTAAGGTCAGCAAAAGTTTTTATTCTTTATTTTCTTTATGTATTTCGGATTGGTTCACAATAGTTAGGTGTATACAATGTTTTAGCTATTTAAATGTGAATTTATTAAATTCATTTTTACATCTGAAGAAGCGGCGAAACACTGTGAAAGCTCTTACCATGTTAATCTTTTATTATTTTTTAATAATAAAGTTTGTGCTGTGTTCATCAGAGTTTCATTATTTTTACTATTTTCTCATTGATACCTGCATGGGGGATTGTGTCAAAACCCTTTGCCAGATCATGATAGGTAGTATGTACTGTCTTATTTTCACATGAAATCAATGGGCTGTAACAACATCACAAATCACCTATGGCATGACTCAGCACATACACCTTCTTGATACAGTTTAATACATAGTTCAACACACCCTCCACATGGCCTATGTTGCCATTCAAGGGCGTACAGCAACATGCATCCACTTGAGTTGGGAGGACAGCAGCTAATGCATGCACATACAGAGAAATTTGGACACTCATCAACTGTTAGGCAGACCAACATGTCATCATGGATGTCTTCTACATGTACCCTAGTAATATTCCTGGTTCCTGCAACAGACCTGTGTGACTTGTTAATGGTACATCAAGTCCATTACATCTGATAGATGTCCTCAAACAGGTCATTGATGGCACAACAGTATCATCTTATGGAACTTTACCAGGTCAAGGCACTTGACACAAATCCACACTGAGGTATTCAATCAACACTGTCATATGTGGCCATAAACAGCAATATCACCAAATGGGTAGACCAGTGTATGACATATGTAACATCTCACTATGTTGAATTATGTGGCATGACCTATGTCTCAGTTCTAGTGATCAGACAGGTACATCAGGGGTGTGTGCTAGGCTCTTTCCTGCCCATTAATTAAGTGACAAACATTACAGATGACATACACATGCCGTGTCCAAACAGCTGCCTGAAGGACCACAACTTGTGGGCATTCATTGACTCCAGCTGTGATATTAGCATAATATAGACAGTATCAACTCATATCAAAAACTACTGCCACAACCATGGTAACACCTGCACTGACAAAAAACATGGAGAGATTTGTTCAATCAGGAAAAAAATACACCACCCAAGTATAATGTAGACAATATACCCTATGATCAGGCCAGTAGGTGTGTGACCTGTGTCCTGTGGTAGATGGTAAGTGGCACATCCACCAGCATATGGTCACAGTGCTGACTACTCCCTTGAATGTAAGTATGTGAAAGACATTCACATCAGAGGTTATAATGCCTTCATGGTTCCCAGCCTTCATCACAGCAATCACTGTGTACAATCCACCCTTTTTCATGTACCTTTCTACACATCTTCCATTGATGTGTAGCTGATGTGTACCACCTTTACCACAGTGCACTGTCACACAGCTTATTGGACATACCTAGTTATCCTTTCCGTGGAATATACATGACTGTCAGATGATAAGGCAACTAGTCTGTGTTGCCCATACACGTGTGTGTGTGTGTGTGTGTGTGTGTGTGTGTGTGTGTGTGTGTGTGTGTGTGTGTGTGTGTGTGTGTGTGTGTGTGCGTGTGTGTGTGTGTGTAGGCTCTTCTCTTATCACTCCACATCAGATATGTTAGGTCAGAGTCATAGGATTAGTGTTGGTATTATTCTGATATTGTCCATGATTGTCTTTGCTTCTTGTTATGTGTTCAACGATCGTCTACCTGTCACCACCTTGGTGGAGACCTCTGTTGTGAGTACACTCATATCCAGGCATATCAGTCTGCACAGCTTCAAAATGTGCACCCTACACCTATTGTATGTCAGATCCCTCATAGATGTCCTTTGCATTATTCATTTAAGGATACTTGTCTCACACAGACTTTCTCCCCATTATTATAACACCTTGCGTGACAGTCACAGACACATTTTCACTGTATAGTACATACTGTATCATATAGGTATGTGTTTGGTATTGCTGCTTCAGCCTTCTTCCATTGACATGCCCTCCTCTGCTGTGCTGTACACGAGGTAATTTTACCTGTCCCATTTCCCTGTGTTCATTCCTACAATTCATCTGTGCATCCCTATTCAGTACACACAAATCCCCTGAATGATAATTTTACATGGAAGTCCATGTCCTGTTACAGATCATTAACACAGCTTCAGTACAGAATGCCAGGAATGTGATATCACAATAGTCTGCAATGTAGATACACTGTCCTGTACTGTGTTTGGACCAGATGTTTTCCCTCATCAAATCTGTGGCTTTCTGCCATATCACTGGGATGAATCTTGGACTGATATGACTCAGTATTACATACATTTGAGCACATACCTCTCAACTGTCTTGATTTGTGCAGAATGTCCAGTTTCTGTACATATTTGTGATCTTTTCTTCATAGCATTTTTGTTTTCTGGCAGATCATTGCCATGTCTTTGTGGAGTGAAGTCAGAAACTGATGACTGACACTTGAGTTTCAAACGTCATGCTATTCAGAATTTTCATGCTAATGTACAACCTATTTACTTTACCAACCATCTAAGGTTTGGAAGTGCAATAAAAATAATCTCTCCTTATTTTGTGCCTTTATCCCCCATTATGTATGCCTTTGTCCACATATGTAGCTCAAACAGGATGACAGGTATTTTGAGTTTAATTCTAATACATGTCTATGGAACATCTGTCACAAATATATCCCTATTTCTGGTAAAATGGCCTACATTATGTTGATTTTTGTGGAGAAATGTTGCACTAACAGATTCACACAGCTATCTGTAATGCAGTTGTGGTCATTGTGGCATTCCAAGCAAACCTGCAGACCATAGGTGTTCTGCTTCCAACAAAATTGTATCCACTTTTGCTTAAATAGTTTCCTAGCCAGCAACAGCATTGCCAGCCAAGAAATCTAATTTAGGCACTCCACGCATCATTAATATGCAAGGTGTGGTGCTGTGTACCACAAACCATCACGCAAACATGTAAACGCCATTTATTGAATCCCAGGGCAAGTCACTGATATTTAGGCAGCAATCTTAATTAGATAGGAAAAGGAATGAGATGTCTGCATATTTAAGTAAAATAGTGAATGAGGATATTAGTATTATGAGAGAAATAAAAAATGTAAGAAATGTAAAAGGAGAGGTTGAAAGAAAAACAGAGCAAAAATGGTAGATATGGGGAATTGGAATAAAGATAAAAATTCCTTTTGTGGTGCATGATACAAATGATCAGTATTTAGGTGGAAAGAATGTGTTTATAGACTTATAGAATACTATGCTGTGAACCCACACCATTGTACCAGTAATCAAGGAACTTCAGTCCTCACCACTGGTACCAGTGGGGGACGTACATTGGGAGGATGACAGGTACACACACAGTATTTGCAGATGCTGCTCTCTGAATCAAGTGCAACTTCCCTTAAGAGCACACAGAGACCACAATCAGTCTGGGGCTGCTTTCTCCCTCTTTATCTGGATTCCGAATAAGATTCCCCACTGGCACAGCTATAGAGTTGAGATCTTAGCTGAGTGGCCAAGCCAAGGCCTCCAGCACTCTCTCTATCCAACCAGTGCTTCATGTCCCTGCCCAAGTAGTTCACACACACACACACACACACATACACACACACACACACACACACACACACACACACACACACACACACACACACACACACCTGGGAAAGGCTGGCACAGGTTTACTAGACTTCTGGGTAATTATCAGTGCCATCAGCCAACTCCTTATCAGCTACTTTAAGGCCCTTAACAAAAAGTGTACAATCCTAACAATCCTACTGTGTAGTATTGCTATTAATACAAATGGTAGTTTGACGAAGAGCAAGGCTATTAGGAGTGGCCCATAGAGTGTCACCAAATAAATATGCAAGTACTCTCAAAATTTAAATATCTTTTGACAGATCAGCTACAATGAAAGGTTTAAATATATTTAATAGTAAATAATAGAACAATAAGACAATATTAAATATATATTTACAGTGACATCAGAGTTCAAAATCACAGTAAATATTTAAAACAACATTGCAGGACAGTCTCAAATAAATAAATTATATATATATATATATATATATATATATATATATATATATATATATATATATATAAACTAAGCTTTGCTGTATTCCTGGCTGTATGCTGTTCCCTAGAAGTGTATTTCATCTGAGCGAGGCAGATGTGGTGAATAGATCTTCAAGTTGTTGTTAGGTCAAAGACAGACTACAGAATGCTGTGTCTCTCTAAGAGACTTCTTAAATTAATATCTCAAATATTACTGCTGGGATAACTTGCAGAATGATGTCATTGCTTGTCACCTGACTCCTAGTTCCCAGGCCCAAAATAACCATTGATGGCAGCTGGTAGCATTTAGCATCTGCCTGTAAAAATACATAGACCTTAGATCTTAGGCAGATGGTGGAAGTCATAAAACAATTCCATCTTTCACATTTCAAAACTAGTAATTATTTCACCATAAAGACAAAAGAGAAAACTTCTCAGCACAGACATTGTCTCCTTGTTGCACTGAAACTGAAAGATACCATTTTTTATGGAGTAGCCATAAAGTAATTTAATTTCAGTTATTTTTCTGAAGTTAACCTCCTGCATTCCAGTTTTCAGTGTTAAAATATATACATTTAAACAGTTACAATAGTGCATGTACATTTCTGTTCTTTTCCAGTAGGGCATACTGTGGTTACATTTTAAGCACAATCACTTTATAAAATACCTTTTCAACACACATATCTGTACAAACCTAGCTTGATATATACATGACATACAGTTCTAATACATTTGTAACACAAGCATCTTATATGAATCATGCTGACATTCACAAATGACATATAATTATTTACAAAATTCCAAATAGTTGTGGTGGCAGTTTCTCCTTTCGTGACATATGCATATACAACTGGCAAGAAAAGAGAAAATCCGTTTCATCAATAATAGTTTGTGTGGGAGTAAACATGAAAATTATAATTGCAGGGAAGTTTAATTGTGATTTAAAGCGGGAATGTAAAAGAAAGGGAAAGATGAAAAAATGCTTGAAATGTATGGAATAAGAGTCACTGGATTTATAGAAGGGTGACATTAGGATCTGAAATAGATTATTTTCTATTATCGAAAGGCTTTGGGGTAGCAGATGGTTATACAGTCGTAGTGGATTTCTCAGACCATTTAGCAATGTGGATGGAGGTGATAGAAGAAAGGGAGGATATTTAAATAAGAAATAAGATAAAAAAAATAATTGAGAAGTTTTAGAGTGAAATTGGAGAGTGGAAGTACTGATGTTATGGAAGGATCTTAGAACCATGAAAGACTTCCATAAAAAATGTTCTGAATGGTGGACTGGATTTGAAAAAGAAGTAGACAAGTGTTTTTGTTTCAGTGGTAGAATGATGTAAAAAGGAAGAGAAAGTAAAATATGGGAACATTTATGGAAATCTTTTAGAGAATGTAGAGACTAATACAAGTGAGTATTACGATATATATAAAATGCATTAAATCAAGAAAAATAAATTAAGGTATTAATGTTTAGGCAGAGAAATTATTTACAAAGGAAAAGGATGTGAAGGAGAATTATGCATTAGTCAAATGATGGGAAAAAGGAGACTGTGGAATGTAGAAAAGAGAGATGAAAAATTTTAAAAAAAGTGTGGGGACAGGACAAGGGGAAAGTGTAGAGCTGTCACCTAACCAGTTTCAGGTGATTCAGAAGGAGATACAGAAGTATGAGAACATGTTTACTAGTAAACCAGAGTGCAACCCAGCTAATGAAGCAGCATGTAGATAAAAGGCTTCAGTGGCCCATCAAATAGTCCCCTTATAGTGTGCCTGAATGAGCATAACACAGGAGAGATAACACAGGAGATGTTGGATCTGGAGGTTATCCAGTAGTTCAATAGTTTATTTCTATTTTAAGCTGTCTTATGACAAAATAAAACCTAAAAAGTTGTTTCATTTTTAATACACAGTAATACCATTATACTATTAATACCTAATCCAAAATAGTCTAAAACTTAGAAAGTCTGGGGAGAGGTTGGATGGGCAGCTGAGGGGCCCCATTAAAATGGCCCAAATTTGGCCCTACAATTGTTAAGGTTGGCCTTGATGCACAGAAAACAGAACGCTCAACTAAGTTTATATGCATCCTCAACCTGGTAGAGCAATTGTTGGACCTTAAATTCAACTAATAATTTAGCATATAAAACCATTCCGACTGTTCTCGGTCTGTTTGGATGTGCTGTTACATCAAATTGCTCCTCTGCTAATAAAGAATTCACTGGCATTTCTAGTCTTTTAGGCAGAAAAACATAACAGTGTGAATATTTCAGTACCATCTTCCATCTGTATCCTATTTTCGCCTTCCTCAAAATTCTCAATATTTTGTATAGTGGATTATGTTCAATCCCATTTTGTCAAGTTTCAGAAAAGCTTTATCATTTTTTTTATATTTGACATTTTTTGTATTTGCTTAATGTGGCAAAGTGTAGTTGTTTTGCCTGCCTTAGTTTCACCTTTGGGTTTTACCTTAAATATATCCTCTCTGTCTTCTGATAGTTTAAAAATGTAAGTCTTTTATCTCCTTCTTCCTTACACTATCCTTCAGCTGTTTATTATATATGCCTAATTATGTATTAGAAAATGGTTGTCTATTCCTCTATTTCATCTAATACATACAGCTTTTCAACTTTTTTCTATTTATTTGATTATCATTTAAAGGTTAAACTCCGTTGATAACTTCTTTATAATACCATCAATGCAAAATAAGACCTTTTTTTACACTTTTTCTGTAATCACAGCTTCCCTTTTATCTCTTTGCACCCGAATATTATAATCATGCATTAATTTATACAACAACGGCAGTTTATCTGATTTCTTAATGAAGGGAATTTCTTCTATCAACTTCTCCTATTTCATTTATCATCCAGGCCATTCCATCAGCAGAAATAAAAGCTGAATTTTCTCCCATAAAGAGATGCTCTGACACACAACTATTTGCTTATATTTGTTACCACTCCATTCTAGTTCTAAAATAAATGTAATATAACCACATGCTGGGAAATTTCACTGGCACATTTCCAGAAAATATATTATCTTCCTCAAGCTGTGTCTGTCTCCAGATGGCCCCCAACATGACTCATCTAATTCTCATTCCACTTTGCAGAAGTGAAAGCACACTTGAGGCAGTTTCATTCTGGATCTCTATAATAAAACACATTATTGAGGACAATGCAATAAAGGCCCCACTTCAGGATCAAGAACAAGAGAATATTAACCATAAGGGGCACCACAACACCAACTGACAAGGTGATCTGTAATGCACAAAATATAATACACAATGTGTCTGCAGGCCAGCCAGACAGTGGCCTTGACTCAAACATATGGTGCATGTGGGATGTCAGTGGTTTTTCAGACGTGATTTCCTTTGGGTATGTCTTGGATATATGGCTAGTGACACCTTTTACAAACAACCAGACCATGTCAGAGAAGTGCTACAAAACTAAACTGTCATAGATCCCAGCTCATTGTTGAATGTTAGTTTATCCTGTTTAAGGCCTGCTCCCATTGTTTGGATGCATTTGGTAGTGCACTGCAGTACAACACAGCAGCATGCAATACATTTTGCAGTCTTTTCAATGTTGTACTACATCCTGGTACAAAAAAAACTGTTACAGCA
This sequence comes from Protopterus annectens, assembly GCF_019279795.1. Classification (NCBI taxonomy): domain Eukaryota; kingdom Metazoa; phylum Chordata; order Ceratodontiformes; family Protopteridae; genus Protopterus; species Protopterus annectens. The sequence continues at coordinate 1,575,957,376 of NC_056735.1, read as the reverse complement.
GGGCAGGGATATTCAGGAGGAGTAAGTACAAGACACAACAATGGAGAAAGTGCCTGATGGAAGAGTCTGTGGAAGAAATGGCTGCAGGGGATGACTTTGCTTGATGGATGGAGATTGGTGCAGGATGCTCTGGATTTTGCTAACAGGCAGTACCTGGTTCATAACTATGGGCCTGATTAAAGCATTATACATAAAATTAAAAATGGTGGATGCAAAACTACAAATATACCATGCATAGAATGATCACACTTTGTATCAAACATGGGTTACTGAAGTAACACAGTAAGGGTACAGTTCTCATCATATACACAGGTGTGGAGTGCCACAGTGATAAGTATCAATAAGGGAACACTGGGCAGTGTATGTACACATCACTGGTGTTTGTGTGTGCGTGTGTGTGTGTGTGTGTGTGTGTGTGTGTGTGTGTGTGTGTGTGTATGTGTGTGTGTGTGTGTGTGTATATGCGTGTGCGAGTGTTTGGGTGTGTCACTGGCAAAGTGGAGATGATAGGGTCCTCTGTCCCAGAAAGGGGTGGTGTCTACATTGTTTCTGTGAGTGTGTAGTGCTGGGCAAAGCAGAGGTCCTTCTGGTAGCATGCTTAGAAACGGTCTTAGCAGATGATATACCACAGTTCTGGGATCTAGCAGATAAAGCTAGGGCATACACAGGAGACATATATGTTCCTTTACACAGAGCTGTCCTGTCTTATTAAGGTCACAGGCATGTGCTGTGCCAAGCTGAGAGAAAGCAGTGCTCATTGAGTGGAAGCAGCATCTCATGCTTTGGGTGTATTTTGCAAAAACACTCCAAGTCTCTATCCGTGCCACCCCCCAGCACCATCTCCACCAGATGGTGGTGTTAAGGCGGTAGCCTTATGGCCTACAGACCATACCTTTTCCTCCACTTCCCATGGTGGGGGTTCTGTCCAAGGAAGAATGAGGTGGAAAAGACATAATACATGCACTGACCATGATATGTGACCACACATTGGACCTACTGCATGAAAATTCTGTAAACCACATGTCAACAACGTTACACATGCAGCCCAAACACTGCCTCATGTCATCAAGCATACCAAGTGCTATCCCCAACCAGTTCAGCAATGCTTGTGTTGGTATTTGCCTGTCCCCCTATTATGGCCCTGGCTGGGTAGCAGCCATGGATACACTTAGTCTGGAATCTGGGCAGAAGCCATGATCTACTTGGACATTGGTGCACTCTTCTCTGATGTAATCTTCACATTATAAGGAGCTTATGGCGGTCAAGGAAGATTTTGCACTTTTTTGAGACCACCACCAAGGCAGATGTGCCTGCAGCTTCATCTACTTGTGTGCCATCCTGATTTTGCGTGGTGAACTGCACAGGTGCAGAATCTGTGTCTGTGGAATGAAATGTGGATATTGCTATCTCACTGCCTGAGTCTACCACTGACACCATCAACCCTGACCTATGCAGAATGTGGCTGCATCATCATCAAAGCCATGCAATTCCCAAATATCGTGCAGATCTATATCCATAATGGAGGAACCTGGGAACACAGTTCCTTTGAAAATACTAAGAAATTACCAACATTAAGTACAAACCCTTCACCAAAGTCTACAGCACAGTAAAAATACTACTACTACTTAACATATAGGTAGCATACCTTGGTCAAGTGGCATCTGTAAATGAACTTGTGCAGTTTTTGCAAAAGAAATTTACCATGGTAACAAGATGTCTTAACAAATACAGTGAGGTACTAATGGCAGATTCTAATCAATGTTAAGACTTACTCACATGGAGAATCAGCAACAGATATGCATGCTAGCCTGTTGTTCTGTGCACTGGCATCTATCATACCACCAAGGAAGACAAGACTGCCTGCACCCCCATGCAGAGATGTCTGGAATGCCTCCATCTCTGACAATGTTCTATTTATGTTACAAAAGAGACTGAGATCCCTTGAGTGTGTTACATTCTACCATTGGATTTGGAAATGTGTAATAGGCCTGACGGGAACGGGTCTAATGTGGCTGTACATGTGAGGCAGAGGTCACCTTGTAGTGACCTCATAGTAGCCTGTATGATACAGAGAAGAAGGATAAGGATTAGACATGGTTTACATAGTTGATAAAATTTAGACCCTTGATTTTTAACTGGGAAAGCACTGTAGCCGTTCTAGCTGTGACATGTTTTTGGACAGGTATATAACAAAAGGGGGTAATGCATATTCAGTGCTTCTTCTATTGAGAGCAGAATATAGTAGAATTAGTTCATCCCTTGACCTGGGCACCATAGCTTTAGATATAAGCTGTGCTGTGAAAATGGACTTCCTTACAATAGCAGATATCTGGTGGTCAAAGGACATGTTATTGTCCACATAAGTTACCAGATTCCTGACTATGGGATCAGCTTTAAGGGTTGTGTTGTCAATGTGATAGTTAGAAGAAAAGTCATAATTTCTGAATGATACAATTATATATTTCTTGACATTTAGTTTTAGTATATGGTTTTGACACCAACTAATTTTGGTGTCCTCAGAAGAGTTTATGATTGTCTCAAAGCCCCTGCTAATCCAGTTTGAATTTCAAAGCTTGTTGATTGAATCTATTTGGTGTTTGAAATCCTCATGGAGCCCACTCCAGCTCCAAAATGGTTGCAATACCATAAACTCTTATATGTCTGCTCTAGTGTGGGAAGGCAGTAGAAGTACAAAACATAAAAGATACCTGGATGCCTCAGAAGAATAACCTGCATATCAATATTTTAGAAATGAAGGCAGTTTTGCTGAGTCTATTTGCATTTCAGGATTACGTACCCCAGAGAGTAATTTCCATTCAGTATAACAGCATGACTGTTATCTGTTGTATCAATAAATAAGAAGAAATGCATGATCTGCCAAGGCTCAGCATTTTGTGATAGTAACCAGTGACCTCGGGAGAAACAATTTTCTGATGGACAGACATAACCATAGTGTCCTGATGACATGCAGATGGTTACTGAACCATTCCAAGATGAATGAATCATTTGTGTTTTGTATAGTTCCTTTGCCTCTATTGTCAATATCAAGCATCTCATTTTCTTTTTCTTGACCCATTCTCAACTGGTCAGGATGATTGACACCCTGTCAAACAAGTGAGCAAAAGATTCCTCTAGAAAGCTAAGCACCTCAGAGTTCAATTCCTTGGTATAGCTCCCTTCTGATCATGACAAAATGTTTCTTCTATGAAAACCTTTCTTCTACAAAATGGCATCTCTTTTCATACCTTCAAGAAACTGATACATCACATTTCAGGAATGCCCAGCCCAGACATTTACATCTTCAAGCTGGCAGCCTCTCTTCTCCAATGCCATTGATAAGCAATGATCCTGGTTTCACTCAGGGGATAGTTTCCATTACGTCCTCCACTCAGGACCTTCAGCACGAAATATTACAGAGAAAGATGTCTGGGTGTCCAATGAAGGCAACGCTCCTTTGTGATAATTATTTCATTAGCATTTCCCTATATCTCTGAAGTTGCTTATTCTGACCTCAGTTCTTTTCCTATTAAATTCTACTCAACAGCTGTATTTAACCTTCATGCAGTAACAGAATCTCATTTCCTCAAACAAGCCAACAGTCAATGAAAAGTATGCAACAAATGGAAGCTGCAGAGTGCTCCGCGAAACAGCCAAAGAAAGTTAAGCAATGGAAAAATGCGTCTTCATTGCCCAGTCTGCATCTGATGAAGTTTGGGATGAACAAAAACATATTGTATTGATGAAGTGTTAATGTGCTTGTGGAACGTCTGTTTTGGTTGAATAAACACCCTTTACTGTAATTTGGCTGGTGGTCTTCGTATCCCTTGGTGCTTTTTACCCTTATGTATTTCCCAACTCAGACAGATCAGACTACCTTTCTACTCTTACTAGAATTACAATTTCAGCCTTCTTAATGTAAAAACACACTTTAGATAGACAAAAGTGAAAAGATATGAGAAACAAATCAAATATCTAACTACAATAAATAGTTCTCACTTTTAGCCTCCCTGTGAGTTTTCAAAGTTGGACTGATCAGGCTATTTTACTACTGATAGTAGAATAACAGTCCTAATTTTCCTAATGTAAAAACACACTTTGGTTAGCCAAAAGTGAAAAGGTACCAACTATCTATAACAAGTAATTGTCAATTGACGCCTTGTGTGTTTCCACTTTGCACAGACCAGGATTTTTTCTACTCCCACTCGAATTGCAGTCCTAGCGTTCTTAATGTAAAAACCTACTTTAGTTAGCCAAAAGTGAAAAGATATCATAAACAAATCAAATAACTAGCTACAAGTAATTCTCACTTTAAGCCTTACTAAGCATTTTATTAAATAATTCAGTCATTATTTCAAAAGAACAAGTTTTTGGCCATCACATGAAATGGATGCATTACCATTGTAACTTAATGGAAAGTATAAAGACTACTCTCTCTAGTCATTGGGTAGCCTGGAATTTGGTTTTATAGCTTACAAAAGCTTTACTCATTCTAAATCATTGGCTATTACTGTACAGACTTAATGCAGCAGGAATGTTCCTCAGTAAGCTAATTGAGATGACTAGCTACATATGGAATTGAAAAGAGATAGTAAAGTGGAGACGCTTCACCTCTGACCCACCAGTACTATGAAGAGGCATACCTTATGAATCTGTTCTTCAAGTTCTCTTATTTAAGCTTTTTCACTGTTACTAGAACATACCAATGATATAATGCATAAATCCTTCAGCAGTCTTATGTTCATAGTCAAAACATTTCCAGAATACCACACTGTCTACAACATGGACTCAACACTGAAATAATGGCCAAAAAACATGAATTATTTTTAAATCTTATTCCCAACAAAGATAAACGTCATGTTTTTCTCGGGTTAAACATATGATAGAACTTGACAGAACTGTACACTGTTACTGGAGTGAAAGAACTTTTCTGCTTATATAATGTCTAATCATTTAAGTTTGCCATAACACAAGTAAAATATAGTGAAAGTTTTATTGACTAAGGAAGATGTTCATTCTTTAAAGAATGCAGATAATCCATTGCAATTATTTAACCCACCAAGGTAGAGAATTAGGTTCTATATGCTTATATGATAAACAAACTCCAAAACCTTACATCTACACTTAGAGTAACAATGTACTGCACTCTATGTCCAACCCTACATCTACACATCGAGTAATAGTGCACTACACTGTATGTGCAGCCCTACATCTACAGTTAGAGTAACAGTGCATGATACTGCATGCATCTGCATTGATTTACAGCACTTAACCCTAAATAACATTAAGGAAACTAAAATAGCCAGAAGCAGAGGAGAAATGCAAGTGATCTATTAAATGGTAAATTTCTTCTCCCACAGCTCACTCTCTTGTGATGAACCCACAGCTGTACAAGACTCATTATCTCATGTGTTTCTGCTGCTTGTGATTTGCTCAGTAGAATTATTGGGTTGCTTGGCCCTTGTGACCCACAATGTATACACATATCTACTTCTGTATGCTGACTGATTCTTTCTTAAAAATGATTAATATTCTGGTAGTGGGAATATCTTATTCCATACAGCTAATCGAGTAAAGCAACATAAAGTGTGGGTGAGCGAACCTACATTTTCCTTGATTCAGCACAATACTTACACATAAGCATTATGTTCAATGCTGAATTTTTGAGTGGTTGGTGATATAGATAGATAAAACAATGCGTTCAAAATAATGAGCACAGGAATGTGACTAGGACTGATGCCTGTCATCATGATGGTGGGCAGTGATATTTAAAATGGATGTAAACAAATAAATGCATACAGAAGGTAGTGCAAGAAATATGAAGATGCATTATTTCATTTGACATCCGTCTTTATGGTAAATCAGTTCTTTCCAAATAATTCCATAATACTACAACAGAAGAGAATAAAATATAATGCTTGATTAAAACTATGAAGTTGCGGGTAAATTTTCTAAACAGCACGTGAATTATAGCTCATTAAGCATGGAAAGCCTTCACTCTCATCCTCACAGATAAAAATGCAGCTCCAGGCAATGTGAGCATATTCACAGGGACAGATGTTCTCTATCTGTAAAAAAATTGCAGCAATCTGACAAAAGAAAAGTAGAAAATAAACAGTAAAGAAATCTTGTATGTACTTCAAACACTGTAAAAAAAAAGACCTTGTGTGATGGAATGCACATCACAGTAACAGGCATCAGATAATCTTCAAGTAAAAATGCTGCTCAGATCTGAAAATGTTAACATCCTTTGTGGAAATCGTTTATTTTATGCGTCTGTAAATGTCAACATTGTGAATTATATTAGCCATTTTCTTGTTAAGATGCATATGCTGTAGACGTTTTGGAGTTCAGTAAGGACACTGCCGAAATTTATATTTTTGTAGTAAATCATAGCTTTTCCTAGCAAGAACACTTCTGTTATATATCCATATGATTTTGCTCTATGATATCTGTAGTCATGTCAAAATTAACCTAGAATATTCGCTTCAACATTGACATCTGTTAATAAATTAATTTTGCACAATTCTAACACCAAAATTTTGCTTTTAAGTTATGAATTATTTAGCATTTGGTTTGAAATGAACATTAAATAAGTAACGCATGTTGCCTACAAGTTAAAATGACTAATGTGTAACCTCAATTCGCTATTCAGTTCATTTATTTCCTGCATCTTGTAGTTTTTATGTATTACATAGGGGGGGATTCAGTAATTCTCCGTGTAGGACGAACAAAGTCCTACTTGGAGACTGCCGTCTAAGAGTTAGACGTCAGCGCGTCATGCATATGCATGAGGGCACACTGACTCAACTCCCAGGCTAACACAGGGCATGTAGGAGTGCAGGGGGCATGTCAGACTGCTGAGCAGTCCAAATATCCACGCCCCTGCAAGTGCCTAACTCTGCAAATGTCAGCAGATATGAGTGAGTCCGCTCAAATGTGTATACCCCCAACACTACACATCCCCACATTAAAAAGCCCTGTACAAATGAAATAAAATGTAAAACAAATTTTTTTTATTATTCACGATATAGCTGCCCGTATTTGCGCTTGTGTGCATGGGTGTACCCATTGCTTAGCTACAGTTAGCAGTATAGACATTGAAGAGGATAATAAATCACTTATATGCAAATTAAGCCAAATAGCAATAGTGTAGAGCTTTCGCACAAAGAGGAGGCATTCCCGGTTCGAGTCCCACCACTCCCCTTTCCATTTTCTGTAGGAAATCCGTGCATAAAAATAATTCCTGACATTTACCTTTTAAATCACATTAAAATGCATCGAAATGGCCTATGTAGTAGTGAACGATATTTTAAATATATATAAGAAAGTGAAACGGTCATGCATAATAATGAATGCATAACTAACCTATCTTAACCAATGTGAAGCACTGCTAAGCAACGTTTACCAGTATTAAGCACATTTAAGAATAATTGCCTATAGCTAAGCACTGCTTTAACTAGCACAATAGCTTTGCGCGGAGCTGCACATCGTGCCAACCAGCGAAAACTAAACATGTTTGTGCAGAGGTGTGCACAGGGCTAACTAGCGCAATGTTGGGCCACGTCGGGCAATGTAGAGCAACAGAGAGCAATGTCGAGCAACGTTGGGCAAAGTTGAGCAAAGTTAGCTAAACCCAGCCACACCCCCTACCGGTCAGGCCAGTAGTAAAATAAAAACACAATGACAGGTCTCGAACCCGGGATAGTGTGCACCATAATCACAGTACTAATCCACTAAGCCATGACAGCATTTGATGTTCATGAACTGTCAACACACATATACATATGAATCAAAGTTTACCCAGTGCTAAGCAGGTGTGCACTCAGTTGAGAGCTTTCAAATCTGGCCAATCACAAATATGTGTGGGAAATGAGGCATATTTAAGCTCCATAGGCAGGAATACTCGCCATAACTGGTTACCACTCCCATCTGCAGGCAGCAATGGCAGGTGTCGGAGAGGGCTCTCGCTTCCGAGCGCAACGGTGGGGTATAGAGGAGTCAACACTTATGGTTTGGCTCCTCGTCCATCGTCATGATGCTGGACTCCTGCAGGGCCAGTTCCAGGGCACAGAATACAAAGCGGAGGCCTGGAACCGTCTCGCACATGAACTTACCAGTGCCACAGGCATCCCTAGGACTGGTTAGCAGGTTAGACATCACCATGCAGACCTGAAGAGACGCAAGCAGGACCTACCAAACTAATGGATACAGGAGGCCCGTGGGATGCAAAATGCCCCACTACTGAGTAGGTAGCCATGGACTGAAGTATGTAAAGATTGCTAGTGTAGTCGATAGTATGGATAGGTATATGTCTCAATATCACTTCATTTACTTCACAGCTGCAGGTGTCCGTGCTGCGAATCAGCAAGCCTATGCAGATAGGCTGCTAAGGCTGCACCACCAGGCAGGTTAGTAATTTTTCTGCATGTACTATTATATAAAATAAGTGAGAGAGCCTGGCTAAAAGTGTCTCAGCCCAATAATAAAGGTATAATAAGGCTTGAATAACTTGTCTGTATGAACTGTTATGTAAAATAAGTGAGAGAGCCTGGCTAAAAGTGTCTCAGCCCAATAATAAAGGTATAATAAGGCTTGAATAACTTGTCTGTATGAACTGCTATGTAAAATAAGTGAGAGAGCCTGAAAAAGAGTGTTATAATCCATTAATAAAGATATAATAAGCCCTGAATTATCTCTCTGCATGTATTGTTATATAGAATAAGTGAGAGAGCCAGAAAAAGAGTGTTGTAAACCATAAATTAAGGTATAATACATCCTGAATAAGATGCCTGCATGCACTGTAATAACAAATAAATGAGAGAGATCCACTAGAAAAGTGTGTAATGTAATTATTAAAGGTATAACACCTGTAGTGTGTCCGTATCACTTTCCTTGAAATGTTGATGTACTCTTGCAGTATAGAAATAGTAGTGTTGTATTAAGCACTGTCAACCCACACTTGGGTAGGCCCATAGAAAGAGTATGAAGGGAATGCCAGTATCCCTTAAGCATATATACAGTCCTCAACTGTAGTTTCAAGCCTGGCATGTATAGGTAAATCCGGCACATGAGTAGCTTGTAGATGTGTGCACTGGAAATGTCAGTGTGCTGCTAGAAATGTAGGGGGCTGTTAAAATATAACTGATAATGTCACCTGAACACATCCAGATATGTAGACATATGAATATAAATAAAATATATAAATACGTAGCAGTAACATTTGCATCCTGGGCAGTTTGTACAACAGATCCAGGTCAGGTACATAAGGAACTAGCAAAACACATCCCACAATGTAATGGACATTGCCTAGTGTAATAATACATGTAGGGGATATATACCTGCAGTCAATAGGAATGTAGTGTAAAATATAAGTTCATATAAGTTGTTAATGGAGGTATCTTTCTACACCCTACTGTATGTGCATAAACAATGCAATTCCACACCTCAATGGGTATGTGTAATCTCAAAACATTTGTTGGGACATATGTCCCATTGGTTTATAAATATCTGCATAACTTTGATGCATGTGCCCTGTTCAAACACCACAATATTGGTGGCCTGTTGCCACCATTCATTCCTGCATGCTGTTGGAATGTCCACTGTCGTTCAATATATGTATGTGTTATGCTTGCTGTTCAACTGTTGGAACTCTGGTGTGCTGAGTTAATGAAAATATTACTGCCTGCTGTTACAACTAATTTGGAATGCTGTTGGCTATAATGTCATTAAATTCACCTAAACATAGAACATATGGGAAGGCCGGTCCCAGCGGACCCACCTGTCCCACCTCAGCTGGCGATGGCACCTGACACCAGCATGCCGGTGCCCAGCCCGGGACCCCCTCCTCCATTGGCCCTGTGCCACCTTTGGTTGGAAGAGCTGCAGGGGATGGGGCTCATCCATCCTGTGCAAGCGTGGCCAGAGCAGTGCCACCTATCACCCTCCGAAGGGTCCGGGCTGTGGTGCGTAAGGAGATCCAGCGTTCAGTCGCTGATCCTATACGCCAGCGCGAGCCAAGAGTGGTGTGACTCATAGGTGAGCCTGCCCCTCCTACGCAGCCCCCAGCACAGCCACCCTCCAGGCTGTGAAGGCGCAGTGGTGACTGCCTATGGGTGGGGATCTCAGTTCCACTGTTACCATCTGTGGGCTCATGGGCTTGTGATTTCCAAACATCCTTCCCCGTCAATTGTGTTCACCCACCCCATGTGTCATATTCCGCCCCTGTATGCATCTTGCTTGTCTTGTCTGTTTACCTCCCCAACCTACCTCCCAAAACATACCTACTTCCCCTACCCCACATTCCACTGTCATCTGAAAAAAAAAATGGGCAATCTGCTGCAACAAAAAAATTACGCCCTGTACATAGCTGCCCATTTTGCACAGATGTCCGCTGGAAACAGAAACTGAAATTCAATTGGCAGTACAACATACTTTGTTGTCCTCACCCCTCTCTCAGGGGTGGAAGTTTTCAAAATTCTCTCCAAATTACTAGTATATGCACAGCTGTTGCTGTTAAAGAAATGGGCAGCTATGGACCTTCCCTACACCCGTCCTGCACATCCTGAGCTGTTTTCCCTACTGTCTTTCCCTCTTTGTGCCCCCTTTTCACCACTTTCCTATATCCCTATTTTCATTTCTTTCAAAGAAATGAGCATGGGGGTTAGCGGGAGTAAGCACTTTTAAGCAGCAGTAAGCTGGTTTGAGCGAGTGTGCGCATGTATGCGCTTAACTAAGTATTGCTAAGCATCACGCAAACCTGCGCAAACCCGCTTACACCTGCTTAAAAGTGCCCTAGTCACCCTGCATATGAGGGACCTTGTTCTGCTCAACAGCAAAATAAAACACCACTGTCAGTCTCGAACCCTGGACCTTGGACACACTAGACTGCATGAAGTACCACTAGGCCACAGTAGATATACAGCAGGATGTTGCAGAAATATATATATCATGCATCAGAATGTGTGACTGTAAAGGAAAGATAGGAATGCCATAACATAAAACCTGTTCTGTGGAACTTTACCAGCAGTTGTTGTGGAATTGCGTTACATGACTGTGATAACAGAACCAGACATTCTAGCAGTAAATACTGTTACAGCAGCATTTCACAACCCCCCCACAGTATCATAGCAGGACAATCCCCACCCAAATGTACAAAATACTGGTGTGTTCAAGGTACAGCAAGGATGTAGGTAGGCATACTCAGTACTGGAATTGTCCAGTTTCATGAGCATCCTGTGATAATGTCAACAAAATAAAAAGCACAAACAGTGCAGAAGTGAGTACATTAATATCCACAGTATAGCTGTTTCCAAACAGTTCATGTGCCAAATGAAAACATCGCAATAACTACATATGTATGGCAGCTAATTGTGGATGTTGTAAAGAAACTCCATACTCCCATGTATCTTGTGTTAGCATTTCTAGGGGTGTGTACAATTCTACACTGTCAACTGTGTACTGGAAGAGGTAACATTCAGGTCTGAGTACAACATACAAATAACTGGCTACACCCTTAGCAACAGTTAGAAGAAGCATACCAACCTACTGAGTTACACAACGGTGTCCACAACAAACAAGCATGGTCCCCACTCTGGAATTCTGAAAGGGCTACGCCTACCTGACCTAGCAATTTATAGCACTGGGTTGCTATGACAGTGAGTACTGCAAGTACCACACAGAAGGCTGTATGCAATTGCCAAATGGTGGCCAACAATTGGTTCTGAGGCCATCACATGCACATGTGCAGATACCTATAAAAGCAGTCTGTACTTGCTGTCCACACATGCAATCATTCCCTTGCAGGTACGGAGGGAGAGAGAGAGAGAGAGAAAAAAGAAAAGATGTAAAGTTAAGAAATATAACAAAAAGAATATATTGAAAAAACAGTATACTGACAACAGAAATAATATTGAAAAAATATATTGAAAAGAAACTATATTGAAAAAATCATTGAAATAAAATATATTGGAAAAACATTTGAAAGAAAATATATAGAAAAAAGACTGCAAAAAAAGTATTGAAAAAAGAAAATATTGAAAACAATATATTCTGAAATATATATCTATTTAACAAAAATCTTGAACAGTAAAAGAGATACTGAAAGCTAAACGTATATCAGTAAAAAAAGTATTCCAGGATATACGGCAACATATACAAACACATACAAAGGCAAGGTGTGTAACAGCTATGTATTTACTGGAATGTGGCAGCAGTACGTATCGATGCACAGATGCCCTGCATAACCACTGGCATGGGGAAATGAGTGTGTTGCTGTGTGCAGTGGGATGTGACAGTGACATATATAGTTCAACATTAAATGTCAAACATTTGATCCATGTTATCTGTGTTCTGTACAGTAGTGTGTACAATGTCTGTATGGGGTAGTAGCCCATACGGTTATGCAAACATGGATGTGACAGAGTAACAAATGCATGATAGTCATATTAATGTGTAGCTTAGCATTGGCAACAGCTGGACAAGGCTAGTATGCTAATTCAGCATTAGCAGCTATGTATACACCCTCTAATATTACTGTGTGCTTGCATGTAACACCTGTTCATGTTGCAGCAAGGCCCAACAGGTCAGTCGTGAGGTACATGTACTTACAACAGTGTGGTTCTTGTGTGTGTATGGCACACACATACGGAGAGATCTGTCCATGTCAGATATATTAGCATCTGTACATGTGCATTGAGCAAGGGACATACTACAGGTGTTTGTGAAAGGTGGATATATATATATATGTTGTTGAAGGTGTGTGACAGACCAGACAGCATGCAGTGCTGGTATATGACATGTGGTGGTTAAACGCTGTGGGTATGGTTCATCAGGTTTGCAGTGTTGCAGCCAGTGAGGCCTGCTAAAGCTACATGGGCTGAAAACACCTTCAATGCATTCTGCACAACACTGTGCAATGTTATGACATAACTGTATACGTCACAACCTTCCCATACTTGATATACCCACCATGACAGATGGACTGTATATGTGCCTATATGTATATCTATATGTACATTATATATATATATATATATATATATATATATATATATATATATATATATATATATATATATATATATATATATATATATAGAGAGAGAGAGAGAGAGAGAGACAGGGTCATAACTACTGCAACAGATGCCTGGTGACAAAGCCATGGACTCAAGCTCAATGTTGACACTGTATTGGCATCCCTCCTTGCAAATACTCAGTATCCATGAACTACCACATGGGTGGTAGTCTACTCAACACCGAAGGTGTGATAAGAAACCATGGGACATAGGTGGACAGTAGTCTCCCCTTCGATAGTCACATTGCCATACTAGTCATGTAATCCGTCTATGTGGTATATGTCATCACAAAAAGTGTGTCATCCAGGAAAAAATAGGTCAGTGTTCCCCTCTACTCCACACACATAAAACCCGGTATAGAGTACAAGGCCCCATGTGGTATGTACCTCACAAGACATCTACAGCAAGTGGAAAGGACACAGACATACCTCACAAAGAGTGATACCGGCATCAAACAGATGCCCTATGCAGACCGTCACACAAACCCATAACTAGACTGTGTCGCATACCGCCTACCCAGAGGTGACCTCTGACTGACATACTAAGCTATGTCAAACCCAGATCTGTTGAACATGCTCCACGTAAACAGATCACAATCTGTACGAGCTACATGCTCTAGGGACCCAAACCCTTTGACCACAATAAACAGCACATGCTGGAGGGATGGATTCCTATCTCACAGACATCCCATACTCTGGAACTAACCAACTATCCATAGCAAACAAAACTCCTAATTAGCAGTCATCATAAATAATCATGGAGATTGTATGGGAGATAGTGAATACACCCAAGCAATCACCTCATTGTCTCTGCTTGACTGGGGCATGTGTAATTTAAATACCTGTGTGTCAGAGGCCAGGGTAGTGTATGGCTAGAGTTCTATAGGCCCTAGGGCCAATAGCCTCTTACCTACCTATGAAGAGATACACACTCACATGTACATGTTGCAATAATTGATATGTGAGGTTGACTGAGTGTGATGGTGAATGTGTTGGTGAATATGTCAGAGTTCGGTATATGTGTGATAGCTTAGTGGGAAACTATCTCAGTCATGGTATTATGTGTCCTAGCTGTGATCCCAGCAAAAGATGTGTATGCAAATGTTAGGCAGAAAAAGCAGTATGCCATACGGTCTGACGTAGTCCCTTGTTGTCGACTGGGGTGTCCCATCGTGGGCTAAAGCAGTACATGTATGAATATTGGGTGTTACTGCTGGTAAATCCAACTCCTGTATGAACTGTAGTACTACCTGAAGCTGTATGCCTAAACAGCACAGTATGGTGTACGTGCACATTTATTGAAACCACTGTTATGTGTGTTCCTGGTAGTCCTCACAGATTACATACCTCGGGCATAAGGTCTGGTAACTACTGACACACAGTACTGTAAGGCACACAGGTAAAGGTCACCTGGGTTGCCATACCTTTGTGTCTGTTATGTATGTCTGCTGTGTGTGTGTGGGTATGCCTGTACCATGGCCTCGGTCATATGTGTGTAACAGGATGTAACTGCATATCTAGCAACATGTATAGTCTAGTACAGCAGTATGCCACCTATATTAACAAATGTGCACATATGTTAGGCAGGGGTCTGCCATCAACGACTAGTGTGGTATACTGGTAATAGTGTCAGTGGTCTATACATTCATTGCAATGGATTACATATTTCATGATGCATTAGCATGATATATACCTCCTGTGGTTAGGTGGTGCATTGTGTCACATACAGTGTGCCATGTACTGTTGTATAGTCTTACATACTGTTATAACTTTGTTGCTGTGCAAAGCATGGTTTAATATATAGAGTGTGCCAGGCACTGTCAGGTATCTGTGTGTTGAGAACTGATATGTGGTATTGAAAGTGTGTATCTTCTGACAGCCAATAGGTTGCTATATATGGCAGTTAATTTATATCTGTACTTTAGAATGTTACTTGTGCCACATGACTTGCTCACACATATTGTTTAATTGTCTTCCAGGATAATGTCCCACCATCGTAACCCGGCATATAGCACGGCCGAGGAGGAAGCCATCACAGCGAGCCTGATGCAGCACTATGCACTGCTGTTCTCCAGAACCAGCCAGGACCAGCATGAGCGGGCTGTGCTGCGGCAAGAACTTGTCCATAGGGTAAATGACATAGGCATGCATAACCAGACATATGAGCAGGTACGCCATCACTGCAGTGATTTAATTAGACATGTCCGGCAGCGTGCGTCTAATATCTGCAGACAACAGCTTGCCACAGGTGGGGGGGTAGCCATCCATCTCCCCCTCACCAGAGTGGAGGAGCTGCTCCTGAGCCAGGTGGATCCTGGCCAACCACAAGAATTAACATGTATCATCATGGAGGCCGGAGCCACCCAGCAAGTTGACATGGAGCATGCAGGTAACATGGCATAGCTGTAGAATACTGTTATCTCTATTGGTAGAGCATGCTTATGTGAAATGTGTACTGTGTAGTTAGACGATGTGGTGCCTAGTGTTGTGCAATACTAATAATTAGGAGTATAATCTGTAGGCCTGTGGCTGTCCACCATTGTACTACTGTAAGTTTGCAAACACGCAGTAGCAATGCCACAGTTGTTGCCACTGACAAAGTGTCTGATATACTTGTAGGTCCATCTGGTATGACAGCAAGTCAGCAGAGCAATGCTGGTGAGTGTGTTATACCTTTCATATTGCTAATTAAATGTGCATGTCATAGGTGAGGTGTAGGCTATGTACACGTAACACACCTACGCATAATGCATGCTGTGCATGTTTGCTGTGAGACTATGCACATCCTAGTAATGTGGGTAGCTGCCTAAAACACATACAATACACAGAGCATCCCACACAATTGTGGCAACACTGTAGTGGACATTGGATAGACAGAGTTGATACACATGCACACAACATACATACCTTTGTCATACGCAGTACACATTAACGTGCTTCTCATGGCTTATTCAGGCACCTGCAGTAAGGTCACACTACACTATCCCAAACCTCATCCACACAGCACACTTAATATACCTGAGGGGTAGATGCCTCACATGTGGCTGTGCAGCACTTTTCAACACATAACACATTCATGTTAGGCAATGCCCCCTATTGGGCACCTCACAAACCCATGTAACAACTGGCCATGAAATGGTGAATGTAGCCATGGTACTGCAGTTCAGGTACAGCATGCTATGTGCCGGTCTGGCTCACATTAGTCGTCTTAAGTGACCTCATGATGCTGCATGATGATGGCTCATGGTACTACACCCCATCCAGTTACAGTGGCCAGAGTAATACACATATCATGAATTGCTATGCACCTCAATGTTGTGTGTGTGCAGACATATGCACCTATATGCAATATGCATAGCAATCCCCATTTGTAGAAAGTGACACACATATGTCTTGTAATGCTATGGGGTGTATAGGTCACATGACACACATTGTGTATGTGTGATGCTTCATGTTGCAGTTGTGTGGTAGCATGCCATGTCATGGCTGGCACTGGCATGCCCACAATATGTCCTACACTCACCATAACTATTGTACAATGGCTATGTTGAGCAATGGTATTCCATCAGGTATACATGCACCACTCATCCTGTGTGTATACATAGCATGCTTGTGCTACACCTGTGTCCACAATCATCTGCTAAAGACACAGATGCTCTAATCAGAAATGGATATCTATGTGACACACTGATACACATCCAGACATGGTATGTATACCTGTGACTGATGGTGCACAGGACATTGCAGGGCTTTTAATACCTGCACAGCAATTTTGTGTCCATGTACACATTGCATTCCAGGGTGAGGCCATTCACTGAACAAAACACACATGCATCAAGGCCATGTATACTGTTATTAGCAATGGCTGTCTGCACTCACACTGCATGCTGCTGAGCAACACACGTCCTGCATGCTGTCACGTTTGATATAAATGTTTGGCTTGTGATACTGTACCCCAACATCACACGCTATTGATTATGTTCGGGATTGCTGGTGGTGTGCGTGTGTGTGTGTGTGTGTGTGTGTGTGTGTGTGTGTGTGTGTGTGTGTGTGTGTGTGTGTGTGTCTGTATTAGTGAGGAGTGTATTTGTGTGCATGTGTTCATGTGTGCATGTGTGCATGTGTTCGTGTGTGCATGTGTTCGTGTGTGCATGTGTTCATGTGTGCATGTGTTCATGTGTGCATGTGGTCATGTGTTCATGTGTACTTGTGCAAGTGTGCATGTGTGCATGTGTGCATGTGTGCATGTGTTCATGTGCACATGCGTACATGTGTGCATGTGCACATGTGTGCATGTGTCCATGTGTTCATGTGTGCATGTGTGCATGTGTACATGTGTGTTGACATCATGTACAGGTCGTAAAGTGTGTTTCCTGTCTCCCTCTCACAGGTGCTGATACTGGTGCTGGTTCAATGCAGCAGGGAAACTGATGTCTCTGAGCATGATAGTGACAATGAGGATAGTTGTGTTGAGGCACAGGCATGTTTGCCAGGGTCTATCATTGGGCCACCAATCGACACTGCACAAGTGTCCACCCCATCCATGCACACAGTCATACTGCCAATACATCCGTCACCAATGCCCTTAGCAGAGGGACAGCGTACAGCCAGCATTGGCCAGGACAGTGTGGTATCCATGGCACATGCATCCCGACACAGCAGCCGTACCCAGATGTCTGGAAGGGTACCACATAGGCAGATGTCCAGTGGTTCTTGTCGGAGCACTGCTGCGCATCATGCCACTGGCAGACGTGCCACAGGTTTGAGTACCTCATGCATGTTCCAGACTGTCATGGAGGCACAGGCACATATGGAACGGTACACCAGACAGGGGCTGAGGGCACAGAGGGCACATAACACCGCCATAATAGACAGTATCCGTGACCTAGCTGGTGCCATCCGCAATTACACTGAGGTCACTGATAGACATTGGGGAGAGACACTAGATGTCCTCCACAATGTCATGTCCATGTGTCAGGACAGTGCGGGACAGATGAGTCATCGACATGGACATATGCCAGCAACATCATTAGCTGGCAGTCGCCACGGACGTCCCTCAAGCAACAGCTGCTCCCGTAGTGCCAGTACCAGCCCCAGCAATGTTGAGAGTGAGCTGTCTATAGAACGTCCTAGAAGACCACGTGCACATGGCTCTGGACAGTCCCAGAAGGGACCTGGGTCCAGTGTACATCCATCTACCTCTGGGGATAGTACCCAGTCTGGATTGGTACCTGATAGTATCAGTAGCACCCCTGCCAGGCACAGGTACCATATCCATGGCCAGAGACGGTGATCTGTAAAGCCTCATAGGTACAGTCTGTGGTTGTCCCACAAGTACCCTTATGTGGCAGCCACATGGTGGAACTGTGTGCATGCAGACACACACACACACACACACACACACACACACACACACACACACACACACATAATCCAGACACCTAGGGCTAACACACACACACACACACACACACACACACACACACACACACACACACACACACACACACACACATGCACACACACATTACATCAACATTGGCACATTCCATTATTCTTGCCCCCCCCCCCCCCACACACACACACACACACACACACACATACATGTTGATTGGATGGCTCACTGTAGGCCTCTGGCAGACCAACAACACACCCTGTGCATATGATGAAACCTGTGCCACCTCCTGTCATCTGTAACATTGATGCAGGAACAGGCTACCATGGTGCTGATGCACAGGGTGTCTATATAGCAGTATAGCAATGTTAGCATGTTGTCAGCAGTAGAGTATAATGATATGCTTGAAGGTGTAGCTGAGCACACATGATGCATTAAAGCTATGATTGTCATTGTAGTGTTGTTTACACCTGTGTTAGTTCCATTTGTATATTGTCCGCCCACGTGCCACTTGGCTGATGTGTGCAGTATTAGCAGCATGTGTTAGAGAGTGGACAGTATGTGTGGGATTTGTGTAGCACATATTTGCAGGTGTACAGTTGTGGAAATGGTGGAGGTGCACTGTCTGTATGTATGTGCATAGTGGACACAGGGGCAGGGTGACATGCTCTGTATTACACAGTAACACTCCATAGTTTGTATTGGTGGCCAGTATGCATTGTAGTACACACATTTTGGAACCTGGCTACACATGTGTGTATGACATGGTTTGACACTGTGCTGTGGGTGATAGTGTTACTATCTGTCATTGTTTCGCATTCTGGTAGTATACATGACTTCAGCAGCCTGACCATAACCGATCATTAGCTGATGTCCTGACGACTGACACACAGATGTAGGACACACAGCAACATTTGGATCCTTCAGGTACCATACTATGCCAGTAACCAGTGGTATTCAGCTGCACCCATTACTGAGACCACTCCTGTTCGGCATATGGCTCTCTTAGGTACAAGCAATCACAGTAGGGATATGTCTGTCCACGTGTGCTAATGCATACTGTGGCCTATACTGCATTCTCCAGGTGACACACACATCCTCCACAGGGGTATCATACAGACAGATACCAGTTGTCAAACCCATGCTGTAAAGCTATAGGCGAAACTAAGCGTAGTCATCCACCTTTACGGAACATAGTATCCCCACAGTACAACATAGGTAATAGCCACCAACAACATGAACAGGTACCGATGTGTACATGCAACCTAGTGTTACATCATCTCTCCTTTGATAATCACATTCCCTAAGGTATTTTGGAATCCCTCGGTGAATCACATAAGCAATCAGGAGTCTGCATGCATGTCCACAAAGGTTGTTGTACACCTATAATGCATAGTCATCATTGACAGACTCTACTGCGTTTGAACAGGTCTGACATATACCTCGGCCATAAACCCTCACACACACAATTCAATAGAAACCATAATGACTGTGTGTGACACTAATGACCTAGGCCAGGCATCACTGCAGTGGCTGGCCTTGTCACAAGCATACAGATGCGACCTAAGGTCTGTGAAGCAGCAGCACAGTTTGGCAAAGATGCCAACTGTGTACTTGGATATAGCAGGGTTCCCACACATGCAATACTTGAGGTGACATGTACGTATATGTATTTGCCTCATAGCTACCTCACATGTGCAATGACTACTGATATGTCATACGGTAGTAAAAGCAAAACCCCCAACACATTGCCAACACTGTCACACACATGGAGCACATACACTCACCAAGTGCAGAATTCAAACCCCTACCTAACTACATCATGATACTAGAGGAGTACGCATTAACACAACATGGTATACACATTACTGGGGGTTCTCTTTTCCACAGGTATATTTGTAGGATGGTGACATCATCAGACATGACAAAGATGTGTATACCAAACACTTTAAAGGTGTTTTACTACTCTCCAAAAAGGTTGCTCCTCTCCGAGGAGATGACACGTGAACACACACACACAGTTATTAGTTACAGGATTCAAACCCCTACCTAACTGCTTCATGATACTACAGGAGTACGCATTAGCACGATGTGCTGTACACATTACTGGGGGGGGGGGGGGCTCTTTTCCACAGGTATATTTGTAGGATGGTGACATCATCAGACATGACAAAAATATGTATACCACTTTTAAGGTGTTTTACTACTCTCCAAAAGGGCTGCTCCACTCCTAGGAGATCACACATGAACACCTACACAGAGTTGTCTGTTGCAGGCTTCAAACCCTTACCAAACTACTTCATGACACTAGAGAAGTACGCATTAGCACAACGTGCTATACACATTACTGGGGTTTCTCTTTTCCACAGGTGTATTTGTAGGATGGTGACATAATCAGACTTGACAGAGATTAGTTTACCACTTTTAAGGTGTTTTACTACTCTCCAAAACGTTTGCTCCTTCCTAAGGAGACCACACACAAACACTTGTCAAGTGCAGGATTCAAACCACTACCTAACTACTTTATGATACTACAAAGGTATGCATTTACACACGGCGCTATACACATTACTGTGAGTTATCTTTTCCACAGGTTTATTTGTAGGATGGTGACATCATCAGACTATACAAAGTGGGTTACATTAGGTGGCATTAGTTGGGCTACATTGAAGGAATGTCTACACACTTTGGCCATGTCATCATCAAAGGGGTGTGTACTATCTACCTGTGTCCCCAGGGCCATAATGACTTTCTCCATACATACTGGATTACCACCTATGTGGTTATTTGTGTGCACTTTGTTGTACCCAAAGGGGATGACTATGCATTCTTTGGCATTCAGCTTGAGCCCATTGTTTTGACACCAGGTATCTGTCTCTCTAAGACACTTCTAGAGGATGTCTGTGTTAGTCGTGCAGTCGGTTATGGACCACAGTTACCATTCATCTGCAGACCTGTTCAGCCATACACCTCCCATGCTTGCCTCAACCTCTGAGCAGTATCTACTGAACAGGTGGGGTCCCAGGACCAAGACCTGTGGGATGTCATTTGTGACTGGCTTAGAGTTGGACATCGCACCAGCAACTCTGAACATGTGTGTTTGATCTGTGAGCCACCTGGCCACCCATCCTGTGACGTAGCTGTTAATGTTCCAGCTGGTATGCTTGTCCATGATGACAGAGTGGGGAATGGTGTGGAAAGTCCTTTGTGACATCCAGGTGGGCTGTGTGGACTACTTTCACCTCCAGCTATGTCCTTGGTAACTGTTTGAAATAAGTCAACTAGGTTTGGGAGCCAGGATCTGACTTTAACAAGGCGAAGTTTTGGAGAGTACAGTCTGGAGGTCTCCAATGCCTCTGTTTATGGGTTCCATGACAATTTGCTCAATAGCTCTATAGACCAGACTGAGTAGACATATTGGGCAATGGTGTCCATGTTCTGTTGTGGCACCCCCTTTCTGGAGCTGGATGACTGTTTGTGTATGCCATTCTTTGGGTACATAGCCTGTGGTACGCTTGTGTCTGGACAGTGAATGTGAGTGAGGGTCCAGTTCCTCATGGGCCTAGTGTATGACACAGCCTGGGACACCATCCAGACACATTGATGCTGTGTTCTCAGCTTTGGTGAGGGCTGTCTTTACCTGCATGTCCATGACGTCTGGGGCTCTGCATCCTTTTGTGCTGGTCACAGGCCCTTTTGTGGGTGATGGGGGTGGTGTTTACACTGAACATGTCCCCCCGGATGTGGGCAATGATAGTTGGTTTGGTGTATTTCTTTTGTTTGTTCAGTAGCTGACAGCTTATTTGGGGGTTGACACCTACATGTCTGGTATAGCTACTAAAGGCTTTGTGGTTGTCATTCTTACATTCCTTGGTGATTTGTCTTTAGAAACTGTCCTTGGATTATTTTATGAGTGATCATTGTTTCATCCTGATAATGATCAGTGATGCGTTTCCTTTAGTGAAGTTGGCTCTATCATGTGTTCGTTTCCTCCTTCTGTTGTCTAGCTTATTTATGGGCAATAACTACCTGATTGTTGTCTTATTTTTGGAGGTGTGCATCTTGGTTTTATTTGTGATGTCTCAATCCATGCATTCCTGTAGATGCTCATAGGATCCACTTGTAAATGATTCTGCGGTTTGTATACCATTTCCTATAGCAAGAGGGCTTTGGAATGCTCCACTTTGGTCTTGGGAAGTGTGCAGTTTGCTTTTGCAAATGTCTTCATAGTGGCTTCATTGACTGGGTGTAGGGGCCGGATGTGGATGTCCAGTGTGATTACTTTATGATCTGATATTACCAGTGAGGGGTTTATCTCTGTAGTGGAACACTGGTAACCCATGTTGGTGATGATCATGTCCAGTATGTTGTCACCTGTAGTGGGCATGGTGATCAGCTGTTCCAGGGTGTTAGGGTTTTTAAACTCTAGGAAACATTGGGCGAAGGACGTTGTACGTGAGTAATTCCACCACTCACTGTTTGGGTAGTTGTAATCTCCTCAATATAACGGTGTTGGATAGGACCTTTATACTTTCCACTGTTCTCCGGAATACTGAGTGAGGTTTCTGAGGCAAGGTACATGATCTGTAGCAGGCTACAATCTGATGGGCAGCTTTGGCCAATGTTACTTGCACTTGCATGGTCTACAAGGCCTCATGCTGTGCCACTAACCTGAAAGTGTGGGTATCCATAGGGTAAATGGGTACACCCCTTCCTTTTGTATTTCACTCGTGGTTTTGGGTCCAAAGGTCAGAGGGAATGTGAGTGTTTTATGTGGACCACATCCAACAGCTCTGTGTTTGACATTGCTTTGTATGTTAGGCAGTGAACCCCTCTGAGTGGGCAATATGCAAAGGAGTACATATGGAGCATTTTGAGATGGTCTGTGTATGGCATGTATTTCAGGCCGCTAATGCTCTTTGTGTGATATTGCTGCTGGCTTTCCAGTTGTTGTAGTTGTCTTGTGAGGTACATAGCAACAGTGGCGTTGTACTCTATTATAGTGCTAGTGAGTGATGAGTGGAAGGGAACATTGTCCTCTTCCATTCTGCATGAGATGCATTTTGTGATGAGGTGTGCCACATGGGAGGGTTTCCTGACTACTGTGGGAATGTGATTAGCACAGTTGTATCCACTGCCCACCTGTGACCCAAGGTCCCTTGTCACACTTTCAGTGTGAAGTATACTACCACCTCTATTGTAGTTCTTGGCTACATAGTTTTTAACATAGGGGATGACAATGCACCTTTTGGCATTGAGCTAGAGCCCATGGCTTTGACAACAGCAATCTGTTCCAGTGAGGCCCTTTTGTAGGATGTCCACATCTTTTGTGTTTACTATTATGGCTCCTGGTTTGCAGTCCTCTAGTAAATTCAACTGCCACAGACCTGTCATGTTAATGTTTACTTCAGGGAAGTAGATACACAGCCTGGGAAGTTATCTGGTCTCATGGCTTCTGTGATACTGGCTTTGGAGAGTGTTTATTACCTGTGCAGCCTTGATGACAGCAACTTTGCAGTCTTCCATTATGGAGATGTGCTCTTTCATGGGTGTGAGGGGGGTACAGTTAACAGTGATCCTATCTGCCAGGATGTTGGCAATATCAGTTGGCTATGTACATTTACTGCCATTGAGCTGTAACTCGGAACAGATCTGACTGTAACCATGACATGAACCTGTCTGTTGGGCAGAGATCTCCTGAGTAGACACTATGCCTCAGAGTACAGATTGGGTTACATTCAGTCTTGTTACATGGGGTGGCTATTTGAAGCCAGTAATCCTCTTGTTAAGGTACTTCGTTGGTCTTTCTAGCTGCTGAACGTACCTAGTCAGATTCATCGCAAGTGTGTTGTGGTACTCTCTGACAGGTCTGATGACTGCTGAGTAGTGGGAACCTCCTTTGACCTACGTGCGCAGACCTTGGCAGTTTGTGTGAACACATAGCATGATTTTCCAACCACTTTGTGAATGTGTTTCTGGAAGTAGCGATGACTATCCGCATTTATCCATAGATACCTAATTATCACATCCGTATTTAGCCTAAGTGTGTGAGCATGCCCAGTATGAGCTTTCAGTATGTTGCTGCCTGACATTTGGTTCATTTCTTTAAGTGCGTGAGCATGCCCAGTATGACCTTTCAGTGTGATGCTGAATGGAATCCACTACATTTGTTGGAGAGTGTGAGCACGCCCAGTATAGACATTTATTCTATATGTGTATGGAAAATCAAGTTGTATTTTTTCAGCAGGGCTCACCTTTGTGTAATAGATCAACAGGGATCATGTTGTTCCTGCAGGGCTTCCACACAACACTTTGCATAGACTTACCAATATTTCTACATACAGGGGGAACAGCTATTGTTTGTACATTTCTACCCGGGGACACACCTGGTTGTTACTGTGGGTGTACATAGGATGTGGGTTTCACCTGACACTTATACACATTTGCTATGCCTGCACTGCTATGTACAGGACACCATTTCAGTCTGTACTGTTGCCTATCAAAGTGGCTTGAGGCATGCTACTGTACTACAGATGTTGGCATCCAATATCACGTATATTACACTGCGACTTCATAGCCTACACAACCCACATCACACCGCCTAGCCTCATGTTCTCAGTCTGCATAGGCATTTTGGGTGGGGGGGGTTACCCATTTGCCTCTTTAGGGGCATGATACTGCATTTCTTTGTGTTTGCATTAGTGTACAATTGTCCTGCTGTGTCTGTGCCATTGAAATGCTATCATGGCTTAGTGGTTCAGTACTGTGACTATAGTGCAAAGTATCCTGGGTTTGAGCCCTGTCATTGCTTTTTATTGCCATGCTGGGCAGACCAGACTGCTTAATGAACAGTACAGCAGATATGAGCATGTTTAACTGACTTTGCTCAACTTTGGCCAACCTTGCCGAACGTTGCTCTAGTTGGCATGAGCAATTTTGTTTACATATACTAGATACTGGTAAAAGCTGCTTAACACTGCTTTATATTGCTTAAAACATGGCAATCATGCCTCAGGTGGTGCTGCAGGGCTGCCTATGTCGGATGCACATACTACACTCCCTATACATGTTTGGAAACAGGTAGTGTCATGTTAGGCATCCCTATTATTTTATGTGTGAGTCAGAGGGAGGTATCATTTCCAGGGTTCCTACTGAGCCAGTGTATGTGCTATGAGTTGACTCTTTGCCAAGGCCAAGGCATACTGGGCACACCTCCTTCTGCCTACTGGGGCAGGCTCAGGTTGTTCCTCCTCCGAGTCATGCTGTGCCTGTGCAGGCCTTGGCAATGGTGGGGGGCTGTTTGGCCCTGCCCTATGCTGTTCCTACTGCAGCTGTTTTTGCATGATCATATTGTGTAGCATGGCACATACCATGACAATTTGGGTAGATGTAGTTGGTGAGTACTGTAAGGCTCCACCAGATGTGTCCAGGCACTGGAACTGTGACTTGAGCATCCGAAACACACGCTCAATTATATTTTGTGTTTGTGCGTGTGCCTCATTATGGAGTTGTTGTTCAGGTGTGTGTGCATTTCTGATGGGTGTCATAAGCCACGGCTCCAGTGCGTATCCAGCATCCCCCACTAGGTGACCGTCAGGGATGTCCCAATTGGCAAATGTCTGGTACAGCTGCGTCAGATGCCAGATATGTGAGTTGTGGTAGCTTCCAGGGCAGCCAGCACACACATTCAGTATTATGCCCTGTGCATCGCACAAGACCTGGCAGTTGATGGAGTGATAGCCCTTGCGGTTGATGTAGGCCCTATCCCACTCACTGGCTGGTGCTTTGATGTGTATGTGCATGCAGTCAATTGCACCCACTACCTCAAGGTATTCTGCTATTTGCTGGAAGAGACGCATATTGCTGGCCAATACCTCTCAGGAATTGGGGAAATATACATGATCACTGACATGTGCTGACATGGCATTCAGGGACTGGTGCAGTACCTGGATGCTGATGCCTGTGAAATCCCCATCATATCACCAGTTGGTCTCTGGAAGGTACCTGTTGCTAGTATTCTTAGGCCAACACATACCTTGGTTTCCACTGGGATGGGTTCCCCTCTGTTGGTTCTGTGTGTGAGGCGTGGCCTCCACAGCTCAACAATTTGCTGCAGGAGCTCTCTGTCCACTCAATAGCGCTCCACTATTTCCAGCTCATGTAGCCCCTGGTAGGTTACCCTGGGTTTATACAGTCTTCTCCATCTCCTCACTGTGGGTTGCTCAGCAGCATTCACAATGGCACCACCCTCAGCATCTTACACATGTCGCCTTATAATAGCAATGGCAGCCCCTAACATTCTTTTGTCTCAGTTAAGCTTTTTAAGTTTTCACTTCTCTTTGTAGACTGCATTGTTGCAGTGTTTCTGAGAAATGCATGGGGGAATGTTGTTTGCAGAGTTTTAAGTGCTGGGCTGGGCTAGGCTAGTGTACTGCCTGTGTAATTGGCTGATTCTGATTGATTTCCCCTGGCAGCTCTGGTAGTTCTCCTTGGTTAACTTCCTACTACTTCCTTTCCTTCCTTTTTCCATTTCTGTTTCCACAGGTGGCAGTGGCGCGCAAACAAGTGCAAGCACTCGCACACGAGTGCACAAGCGTTCACACAGGCTTACACAGGCTTACACGGGCTTAGGCAGGTGCACAATCATGCATACATGCTTAGACAGCCTTACACAGGCATACACAGGTGCACACACATGCACACAGGCTTAGAACGGTTCACAGGTGCGCACACGCATGCACACAGTGCAAGCAGCTTTGCAAGAAACTTCAGTGATAACCATGTCATACACCTTTGGTTTGTGGGTTTCAATTTAGACAACTGTAGACATGCCTCTCCCAGTCCTAAGTAACTCACAGCAACCACATGCCACTGTGCTCCAATAAGCTTAAAGTCTTTTTGATACATACCCCCTCATGATGTCACCTATCTTCTACTCTGTTACTCCCCTAATCCTACTCTTACACTCTACGGACATGGTTCACATGGCAGGGAAATTTGGGATTCACTATCCTTATGCTCATTTGCATAGTATTGCCTACTAATGCTTGGTTACATCTCTCAGACTGAGCTTCCCCCTTAGCAACCACTACTCAGAAGCCATGTTGTCTTCACCCTGCCATTCACCTGCATGACAGGTGAAAATTTTGAATAAAATCCCTATTCGTGGCTTTTATTTTTTGTTTTTAGGGTTTTTAGAGCACCGCACATTTGCATGGCGCTGCACTATGCTTAAACATCAGAGATCGAGGAAAAAAAATTATTTTATTATTTTGCAACAGATAAAAATGCCAATGGCTGTATATCTGGCCATTGGCATGCTTCCTCAATTGGATGCATCCTTTATTTGGAGCTGTCATAGCTCTGTTTTTCTATTTGCAGAACGGTACTCAGTTGGCAGCCGAGTACATTTTTACAAATAACACTACTCTTACTCGGACAGGTTAGTGTTTCCTGGATCACAAATTTACCTCATTTGCATAGCTTTCAGCAGCAAATGAGGTAATTTGCATAAACTAACCCTGTCTGTGCAAGAGTCGTTTTAGGAGCTCTCTTGCACGCCCCTGCCGGCTGTTCCTGGATCGCTCGGCAGACATGTTGGCTTGCTGGAGTCTTACTCTACTCTTAGACTCTGTGCAAGCCTTCATGAATCCGGCCCATAATTTTTATTGGTCACCTTTTAAACAGTATCAGTTATGATTTATACTGTCAATCTGTAACAGAAATGCAAGTTACCCTCATATTTCTTTCACAACAAAAAATCACCGCTTAGCTTTAGTCTTTCAGTAACTATTTATGTATTTATTTATTTGTTTTACCATCTTACATGCTTTCAGAGCAACACAAGTGCCAACTGTTAATTTTTACTTTTCACACACTGAGCCTTAATTTACACTGTTGCTAAAATAATTCTCTGGCAGAACTTCATACAGCCCATATTAAGAAACAGCACATGTACTACATTAAATGAAATAATATAGTGCATAACAATGCACAGGGAGAAGATAATTAAGTCATACATTTAGCATGATTGTACTTTCTTGGAAAATAGCTCAGTATGCATCACATGAATATGACCATATAATAGCATGCAAATTACTGTTAACATGCTAATGAAACCTACTGCTTCCGCAAATAATGAATTCAAACATGGTGCAATTAAGAAATACGTTGTTTGCACAGTAAGTTGTAATGATCAGCTTTTCTGTACACCAGTGTTTGTTGCTGAACAGGTTTTCGACTAATGCTAAAATGCTAGGAGTATCCTATACTGTAGGCAGCCAACATGGATTAGTGGCTCTATGGAAGTCAGTGTCTGTATTGTCGCATTCTTTACATTGTAGAGTGTTGCATCATTGGCTGGCATGCCATCTTTTCCACAAATTGGACACATTTGACCACTGTGGTTATAGTTGATCACTACTGTGTGAACAAGGCCATCTAATGGTAGATGGTATCAAGGGGATGTCTGGATTGCCTAATCCAATGGTCATGAAAGTTTTTGTAGTATTAACCATTCTTGCTCT
The DNA here is from genome assembly GCF_019279795.1 of Protopterus annectens. Lineage (NCBI taxonomy): Eukaryota > Metazoa > Chordata > Ceratodontiformes > Protopteridae > Protopterus > Protopterus annectens. The sequence goes on along the minus strand of NC_056735.1, from coordinate 1,575,928,383 downwards.
AGGTACCTTTCAGCATCCATCTGGGTCACTGGGAGTTTTAAAGCCTCAACAATGTAAATCCTCCACCAGTTTTTAGATATGATGTTTATGCATGTGGAGAAGCATATGTGGTTACCATGGACAGAGTAGAGATTCACCACTCTGCAGGCATTTTATCTCATAAACCATTTTACTGAGGCCTTTAGGGCAACAGATTGAACCCTCATTGTCATCAAAGCTGCATTTTGCTTTACTTGTTGCCCAGTAGATCAACTGAAGTTGTCCACTTCATTACACAGCAGGTGGTGTGCAATCCATAGCTTATTATAAACAATGTATCTATGCATTATCCAGGCAATTCCCATGATTTCCACATCAGGTACGCATCTGATTTATAGAATTGTCTCATGCTCAGGGGACTTTCAATTGGATCAATTACTTGGCAGTTGAATACATTGCTAAAACTAGAACCCATTAAGTCCAGTTACATGAATACAGGTATCAGAATGTGTATAGTGATGTTTCTATCTTGTGTTACAAGTGATGCTTTGTATACTGTGGAACAATGGCTGGTGACACAAATCCACATCCTCCAGATACTGGTTGTGATGGAGTACAACACCATACTGGTGCAAACACAGAACATCACTGAATATGTGTTCAGAGTGCTGACGTCTTGTGTCCACTGCCTGATATATTTCACAATGCAATGCAGTATGCTCATAGGGTGTGCAGCAAGATATCTGCAGTGTTCAGCATGATATGCAACATGGTGGTTTGAGAACAGTTACAGTAAGGAGGGGCCACAGCAGTGGCCAATATATTTATGGTGGCAGTAGAAAACAAACTGGATAAGGAGTCAGAGGAAGACAGTGTTGCAGCAGGCACCTGTGCTAGACATACGAGTGCATAATATGTCAAGGTACTATGAAAGAAATAGGATCTGCTGCAGAGCAATGTATGACAAGGCAAGCACAATACAAAAGTGATGCATGTGGACATATAACCTGCTTAATTCAAGGTATAATGCCTTGCTTCTTTATGTTGTCTGAGTTATCTATACTAATGCCTGGTGTAAGCCTCTCTATTATCCATAGGTTCATAGGTGTGTACTAGGCTAATGACCCTAGAGCCTTTACAAGCCTAGCCCATAGACATGCCCTGGCATTGTGCTGCCCATCGTTAGTTCCCAGTGCCTTTATCAAGCAGAGCCACTGGAGTGATCCCCAGGGTGAACTTTCTATTTCCCATCCACTCATCAAGGTTTCTCTTGAAGAGAGCTAGTGAGGTGCTCTGCTTAACATATATGGGAAGTCTATTCCAGAGTATGGGCAGTCTCTGGGTTATGAACCTGTCCCTCCAACATGTTCTGTTGGTTGTGGTATTGAGTTTGAGGTCTCTGGAGTATGTGCTGTGGAGGGATTGGGATTTCTTTAGATGTAGCATTTCTAACAGAGCTGGGTCAGACATGGCTTTGTAAGTCAAGCAGAGATTGCCTCTTAGTAGATGATTTGAGACAGAGAATAACTGGAGTTTTTTTGAGTCTGTCCATGTAGGACATGTGTATAAGGCCTGGGATCCTCTTCATGAGGTACTTTTGTGGGCTCTCCAGCTGTTGCAGGTGTCTAGTGAGGTACATGCCAAATGGGGCATTATACTCTATGATTGGTCTAATGAGGGAAGAGTAGAGAGAAATGATGACCTCTTTCTTCCTGGATGCAAAACCCTTGGTAATGAGATGTGCCACATAGAAGGACTTTCTGATCACAGTGGCAATGTGGTGGTCGAAGGAGAGGTTGCTGTCTACCTGTGACACAAGATCTCTCTTTCTGTCAGTGTTCAGTGGGCTCCCATCGCTCTGATAATTAGTGGGAACTGAGCTTTTCCTAAAGGGAATGACAACTCATTTTTTGGCATTAAGCTTAAGGCCATTGTTTTGACACCAGTCATTGGTCTCAGTGAGGCTTTTCAGTAGGATGTCTGCATCACTTAGCGAGTTTAATAATGGCTCCCAGCTTGCAGTCGTCTGAGAATTTGGTCAGCCAGAGTCCCTCCATGTTGGCCTAGACTTCAGAGAACTAGATGCCAAACAGGAGAGGACCCAGGACTGATCCGTATGGGACTCCACTAGTGACTGGTCGGCAGTCTGACTTGGAATCTGCTACTTTCACACTGTGTGCTCTATCTGTGAGCCAGTTTGCAATCCACCTAATGATATAGGGGTTGATGCCTAGTTTGGTGAGTTTATCAATAATTCCTGAGTGAGGAATGGTATCAAAGGACTTGGCCAGATTGAGGTAGGCTGTATGAACTGCCTTATCTTCATCCTCCACTCTGGTGACTGACTCAAAGAAGTCAACCAGGTTGAGCAGGCATGATCTACCTTTCAGAAAAACAATTTGCTTGCAATCTAGAGTTTGGAGATTCCCTATATCCTTGTTAATTACGTCCATGATGATGCGCTCCATAGCCTTACATATCAGACTCGTCAGGCTAATGGGGCAATAATTTCCAGGGTCTGTAGTAACTCCTATTTTATGGAGAGGGATGACTGTAGCAGTATGCCATTCACTAGGGACAAAGTCTGAGGCAAGGCTGTGAGTGAACAGAGCACACAGATGTGGTGCCAGTTCACTTTGCAATTCATGTAGAACACAGCCAGGGATATTGTTGGGTCCCATGGAAGCTATATTCTTGGCCTTAGACAATGCAGCTTTAACCTGTGCTGCAGTTATTTACAGGGTGCCTGATATTCTTCTGGTATTGAGATTGGTCCTTTAAGAGGGAAGAGAGGGGTAAAGTTGGCAATGAATCTTTCGGCCAGTATGTTGGCAATATCTGTTGGCTCAGTATAGTAGGTACCATTGTGCAGTAACTCAGAGCAAATCTTGGTATTGCCATGGAGATTCTTGATATAATTAAAGAAGGCTTTGTGATTGCTTTTAGTGCCTGCCACAATTCTGCCTTCATAGCTGGCATCGGAGGTTTTGATGAGGGATCTCAGCTTTTTGTTGAGGCTAATAAGGGAATTTTTCCAGTCTTGGGACTTCACCTTTTTCTGCAACAGTTTCTTCCTTCTGTTGTAGAGTTTATTAATGGCAGGGGACCACCAGACTGGCTTAGTTTTTTTTAGAGGACAACGTCTTGGTTCTGTTGGGTATGACTAGTTCCATGCATTTATGTACGTGTTTGTACAGTGCATTGGTGTATGATTTGGTAGTCATGCATCTATTTTCCATTGGCATGGGTGCTATGAAGTTAGCCATCTCTGTTTTTAGGAGTCCAAAGTTCAGCTTTGGAGAAGATTTTCAACATGGATACCTTTGAGGGGGGTGTGGGTGAGATGTGGATTTCCATGTTGATTAGTTTGTGGCCAGATCTAACCAGGGAGGAATTGACTATTGGTGTAGAGCAACAGTTGCCCATGTTAGTAATAACCAGGTCAAGGATGTTGCTTCCTCTAGTGGGGGTAAGAATTAACTGGTCCAGGGCATTGAAATTAAAGAATTCCAGGAAGCGTTGGGCCAGTGCATTGGTGATTGGGTAGTTTTCCCAGATGATGGAGGGGTAGTTGAAGTCTCCTAGTATGAGAGTGTTGGGTTGGACCTTGATAGATTCCAGGGTGCTTAGGAATGTGGAGTGAGAGTCTAGGGACATGGTTGTAGACCTATAGCAGGCTATGACCTGGATTGCAGTTTTATCCAATGTTAGATGTACCTGAAATATCTCAGATGCATTATGCTGGGTCACTAGTCTGGAGGTGTGCATATCCTTTATGAATATGGAGAAATCACTGCCTTTGGAGCTTTGGTCCATGTTTTGGGGCCAAAATGTTTGGAATGAGTTATAGCCTGGTAGTACAAGGGTGCTGTCTGCCGCTTTAAACCAAGTATCCATTACAGCACAAATGTTGATGTTCTCCATTTTGAGGAGTGCTTCAAGTGGGTGCATCTTGAGATTTAGACTTCTAGCACTGAGCAGCATGACCCTCAGATTGCATTTATTTATAGCTGCTGCTGTGGCAATTTGGTCTTTGGAAAGCCGCCTAAAAAGACACTATAGGGGTAGCAAGAGCCTTAGCCAGTACCCAGAAACCCAGGGGTGAGAGATGCAAGTCATTTCTGGCAAAGCATCGAGATCTGTCAATCATTTCATCCCAAGGAGACAGATACTGGATCACCTTAGAATGGCACCAGAAACTTAGCCAATTGTTGAAGTCAATCATTTTTTCTTTGAACTGCAGTATCATTTTGGGCAATGGTAGGATACTGCTCAGAGCTAGTGTCATACCTGCCTGGGCCACATAATGCAAAAGCTCCACCATTTCTTAGGCAGCTGACTGTTACCTTCTCCTTATTCAACTTAGTGAGTGGGACATCTGTGTGCCTCACTACTGAGTCACCTATGATTAGTGTATTGGGCAAGGTGTTTAGCCTTAGGGGCTTAGGTTGAGTAACACACTGTGGAGATGAGCTATGTGTCCTGTGGTTTGTGCTGTGTTGTGATGGTTAAGTGCATTTCTGTCTTGGAGGTCTCTGCTGTTTGGGTAAATTTCTATCAAGTTACTCCATGACAGTGGGTGTGTGGTTTGTGCTTTTAAGTGAGAGCTGTGATAGTGGGTGTTCTGGAAAGCTATGTGTTCCATGTGTTGTGGTGCAGGTGTTGACTGTCTCCTCTTAACCAGCTACTCCAGTCTTGGCTGGAGAGTGCATAGCTTCCAATTTGGTGATATAAGTGCATCTCTCACAAGTCTGAGTGTTGGGAGGTAAGAGGAGAGGGTTGTCTATGTACATGAGGCAGTTGCTACACTGCCTCAGAATGTCAAAGTGCACCAGGTTAATAGGAACAAGCACAGGGAACTGCCCTTTAATCATGCCAGGAAGGGTGGTCATAACTACAAAGTACTGGAGCTATTTCCATGAAGAATGACTAGTGCTGATGGATCTTACATCTGCTATAATAATGGCTACAAAAACCTGTTGAAGTGCAAAGCGATTAAGCTATTTGAAGTGCAAGAGAGAAAGAACTAGCAACAATCTAAGATAAAAACTGAAGAGCAGACCTTCTGGCACCAGTAATAGTTTACCTCAGCTTGGCACCACTGAGCAGAGCTTAAACAAGTGCAAACCCAGGCAAACACGGGCTTTTAAACCAGAAAGTTGAAAGGGATGGAAAGACTGCCCAAACTTTCAATAAACTACAATTTCTGGGCCAGAAACCACTCTTCTTGTTGTAGATAGGCTACCTAGTGCTTACCACTCTAGCATTACTAGATGTGAAATCTCATGGAACTACATGAGTATCACTTACAATCACATAAGTTCCCCGCTTAGATGCGATAGATGCAACAAGCACAAATGCTTTTCCAAAAATCAGTTCATTTGTTGAAAACATTCTAACAAACTTTCTTGATGAAGCATATTGTATTGATACAGGTTCTCTCTGGTATCAAAGACTACATTTTCTGAAGCATTAGCACCCTGCAGAAAATTTCCGTATTAATTCTAGGGTGGGGATGGAGATGGCTGCTCAACCCAACAATACTGAACCCTTTTAAAGTTAAATGTCACACACTTTTACCCACCTTATTTCCAAACATCTGTTAGAATATCTCATTTTTTATGTGAAGTGGAATTGTGTCACTTTGTAATTCAACTCATCTGTTGAAATTTTATACAATATGCTGAATCAGGTCAGTTTATCAACTCAACTTAAAAGGCTTCACTTGACTGCATTTAGCCCTATAACAAATTTACTCCATCTGTAGTTACTCCATGTCATATTATTACTGTTTCCACTTTTGTAAATGAACTCATGCCAATATGTATTTGCCTTATGTCATGTTCTTGTTATGTTTATAAGGTATGTTTTTTGTTTCTTGTTACCTGTGGAGGTTTTGTCCCCTGGCCTTCATTGAACATAGGCTCTTTGACCCTGTGGACTATTCTGGTGAACAGATGCAAATAAATAAACGTATGTTTACACCCAGGTTGTACAGTACATACAGGAACAGATCATTTTGTGCATCAGACAATATAACATGAGCCAGGAGAGATGTCAAGCTATGGTAATCATCATTTGTACAGATTGGTGATAAAGTGGCATGAGACACAGTACTAGCATAAGGGGAAATGGCATGAGTGGTATCAGTATATGGTCACATGAGTGACCATAGCCAAAAGCAGAGGCAATGGTAGAGCCAGAAGTGTGTTTTCTATATCCACATAAGCAGCCATTGTCAGTTCGGGAGCCACAGTGATGTAATCCACAACAATATGAATGGCTGTGGCCAGAGGTAGTGACCATAGTGGAGCCAGCCATTCATACAAAGTGGTCATGCAGGCCAGCAATCTACAGCTGTCAGGTAGTTCATATGTGCCTGCCTTTGCAAATATTAGCAGGGACACTCTAATGGCTGCCAGATGGCCTGTCATTGTCTGCAATGTCTGGAAGTATTTCCAAAGACAATGGAAGTCTTCAAGTAGGGTCAGAGTGCACTGAGCACTTTTGACATTCTCTGATTTCCTTTTAACTGTGCTTAGATGACAGCCCAACACATTCACTGGTTTATTCTCAGGTAATATAAACATCATGGAATATCCCAGCCTCACATAAAGGGACATTAATCCACCTTTCTCTAATGCTAATGCCGTGTGTGTGTGTGTGTGTGTGTGTGTGTGTGTGTGTGTGTGTGTGTGTGTGTGTGTGTGTGTGTGTGTGTGTGTGTGTGTGTATGTGTGTGTCTGTTTGTATACGCATGTGTGTGTTCTGCACAGGCTGTCCTATGTTCCAGTTTCTACAGCACAGTGCTTTCACTTTCCCTTCAGTTCAAGGGGAAAGCAGTCTGCCTATAGCGGCGTGATTTCCCTTTGAACTGAAGACTCAGTGTCCCCTTCTATGTGGGCATTCAATATAGCTACATTGTGCCCTTCATAAATCCCCAACCCCAGCAGGTGTGTAAGATGACACTCAAGTTTCCTCTGGTTTATACAACTGTCCCCAGAAAGGACTATAGCCTGTTGTGATAAAGTTCCTACTATCATGGGGACAGTAGCTGTTCTGTTTGTTCCCTGTGCCTTGCCTGTTGTTAAACTCCTTCCAGGAATTTCCAAATATTCTGTCTGTTCCGTGTGCCTTTCCTTTGTTAGCCACATGACATCCCAACACAGACTGCCATATTCCTATAAGGGTCATTACAATGTTAGCCCACAACAATCTCTGTGATGTGACAACTCTATGGTGTAACAACCATGCACCTGGGATTTGTTCTTGTAATACGGTGCACCTTACAAGTACTCTTGTCAGCTGTCAATTTCCTTATATGTTGTTTTTCTCTAATATTCATTTTTTTTTACTGTATTCTATCAGTTTCAGTGTCACAGTCTCTTGCAGTATGGGGACTACTCTGTTTATTGTCCAATAAATAGGCTTATTAGGTGGCAAGTATTTTAATGAGGTGATTTAGCATGATGTTCTCTGAAGTGTGCCAGTAACAAACTGTATTATGAGCTCTCTATTAAGTTATGAGGCCCAGTCTGTTTCAAGCACATGCACCATGATCAGATAATGAGTATGGTGTTATGCTAATGATTAGTGAATATGGTGTTATGCTAGTGATTATGAGTATGATGTTATGCTAGTGATTATGAGTATGATGTTATGCTAGTGATTAATGAGTATGGTGTTATGCTAGTGATCATGAGTATGATGTTACGCTAGTGATTAATGAGTATGGTGTTATGCTAGTGATTAATGAGCATGGTATACTTGAGATTAATGAGTATGCTGATATGCTAGTGATTATGAGTATGGTGTTATGCTAGTGATTATAGTTCATAGTTCATAGTTTAGTATTAGGCTAACTGCCCTTGCGGGCCATTTTAAGCCTAGCCAATTATCCCAAGTGAGAATCAAACCCTGCACCTTGTGTCTAAAGTAAACACCTTAACCATTATGACAATATGGTGTTATGCTAGTGATTATGAGTATGGTGTTATGCTAGTGATTATGAGTATGATGTTATGCTAATGATTATGAGTATGATGTTATGCTAGTGATTAATGCGTATGGTGTTATGCTAGTGATTAATGAGTATGGTGTTATGCTAATGATTAATGAGTATGGTGTTATGCTAGTGTACTGCCTAATCATGCACATCACATAGTGTCTGTAACCTGCTGCATTGCCCACCTAATATTTTCTCTCCTGTACTTTACATGGTGAATGGACATGGCCTCTCAAAGATCTGAGTATGGCATGGCACCTGGATGGTGCAAAAGGAAGACTATAATGTTTCTACATATTTTGCACAGATAGCGTAGAGAGCAACTGCTGGGGACAGTTATGAAGGTCCCCTGAGTAAGGTCAATGTTTGGCACTTGCTTGCCAAGGCAGTGTATGATTGTATGGCATCATTTGCTCTGGTGTGTAGTAACTGCACAAATATTGTGATCAGAAGAACTATAATCCAGATTTTCTCTGTCAGAGGATGAAGGGGTAAGGGGAAAAACAGCCTCAGTATTACAGTAAGCATTCTTTTTTTGTTGTTGAGTCATGCTACATTAGGTGTTAAAGTACAGGTATAGAATCTTAATGCTGTCCATTGTTGTTATTGGAGGATAAAATTACAGAAAATAGGCTTGCTAGTCAGTGGAGGCAGGACAGACTCTACAGGCAGATGGGTGAGTGAACTGTATTGTTGACAGCATTTTATCTGTGCAATATGAAGAAACCCTTGGCAATAAACTGCTCGGTGCAGAATAACAAACCGAGGAAAACTACAGTGAATGTTCCAAAGCAGAAACACGGCCGAATATGGCAGCACTTAGGTTAATGGTAACAAGAAAATATCACTGAAAACACTAACTCATAAAATCAGAACAATATTTAATGGATTATTACTGTCCTGTACATTAGTTATTTTGGAGGCTTGGCTTGTTGATTTGTTGATTTATTTGTTGGTTAGAGACTGGAAATGCTTGTATTCCTATTGGTTGTTACTACAAGATTATGCTGATTGAGTCATGTATATATTATGTGGTTGTTTTATTTGTAGGCGTTATCTGAGGAAGCAATTTTATTGTGAAAGCAGTTATCCCATTAAATATTGTTCTGAATTTATGAGTAAGTGTTTTCTGTGATATTTTCTTATTACTATTAACCTAAGTGCTGCCATATTCAGCCATGTTTCTGCTTCAGTACGTTCACAGTAGTTTTCTTCAGAAATGTATCTGTAGTTATTCTATTTATTACAACACTGACCAGTTTCTCATTCCAAATTAAGAACTCATCACTGTGTGCTTTTTCAATGCTTGCCACACTATGTTTTAATGCATTTGTGACTGTGCTAATGCCCCCATCTATGCAGTTACTCATGACGGTGCCTGACTTCTGTACTGACCCTGTGTACCACTGCAGTTAGGACTTTTATTGTTAGTTTCACATTAGGTTTTGCGATTATCACTGCATAGTTCTTCTGTTTGTATAAAACTAAAATTTCCCAATACATTTGTAACTGTGCTAATGTTCTTCACTGTGCCAGTTACCTCTCAAATTGTATGTTTGTGATAACTGCATTGAAGTTATGTATTATTGCAGTGAAGCTTAGTTTTCCTTTTGTACTATTATACATCCTTGTCCATTGTTTATATGCATTGCTAGTTTTACGCATGTTATTTGTCATAGTGTCCCATCCTGTGCCACACATCCCTCCATTTGCCAGTTTGCTTATGACAACTTCACATACCCCTGTTTTCCACAGCAATGACCATTTCATTTGTTCACTTTGATGACAGCTGCCTTGCTTTGTTGCCCATTACTGTCCTATACTATGGTCTCAGTGGCACAGACATTAATATCCACTGGTATTATCCCCAGTCACATTGTAGGTATTACCCAGCCATTGATATAAACTTTGATCTGCTAACTGATTTCCTTCTTTCTTGGTCTATTTGTATACTCTTTTCTGTCTCATATCTTCTTTTAATTATATTGCCTTTTTGCCTTGATTTTTTTTTCTCAACTAATTTCATATTTTTTCTGGAGGAAAATCTATAGAACAAGCAGCAATGAAGCAACTGCCATTGTAACCAGTACTGTCTACTGCATCAAGTGCTGATTACACAGCAGTACCCGATCAGCCTTTCTGCAGGGTGATGTAGGGAATCCATAGAATGGAGACCTGGATTGCTCACTGTTGGTCTTTGGTGTTGCTTCTACAGTGGTTGTTGTCGGGTATTCACTGGGGTGTGGCACAGAAGGGGTTCCACTGGTTTACCTGTCAGGAAGTACAGCAGCTTATTAGGACTGAAGTGAACTGGCAGCTTGATAACTGTATTGGCACCCTGTAGTGTTGTTGTCATCATCCACCCCAATTATAGACAGGGACAGAGTGTCACATCAACATTATTCCATGTGAAGAAATCACCTTGAGCCAATATGTATCCTCTTCCACTTGCAGAGTCATGTAGGTGCCTAAGCTTGACCATTGAGTCAACAATGGTGGTGCCCATCCATGATGTCAGCCACTGAGGTGACAGACTTGTGGGAGAACTGCCCTCTTGGATGGTTTGGCAAACAGGCCTTGCCCTTCAGTGGAGTACATCTGGGACTATGCATGAAGATCAGCATATCTTAGGCTGTGCTATGCACAACTGATTTGATTCATTAACATGCATTGTACAGTGGGCCATATCTGAAGCAGTAGTACTGGTATCATCCTGGCAATAATTTAAGTATACTGCGCTGACTTAATTAGCAGCATGTTGGAGATTGAAACAAACAAGAGCATTTAAGGAAGTCTTGCACTGTGGTCATTGTTCTTCATTTCACTACCCAAAATTATTTGAAATCCAGTCTTTATGGTACTCCTATATAAGGAAGCACTAGTCTGTGATGTTAAACCTCCATCTTGCTACACCAACTCTTTTGAACTCTAACTATGATGGTACTCTTATATGGATATAATCTGTCAGATTGCAATACATTCGCTGAAGGACTTGTCTGATGTATATGTGCATAAAGGATATGTAAAATGAATAAGCCAAAATGGTGAAAACAGACAAAATAGTCTGGCATAATGGTTAAGCAAACTACAAACATGAGATAGAGGGCTTGATTCTCAACTTTTTAGGGAAATCGGCTAGGCTTAAAAAATGGCCTGCAAGGGCAGCTAGCCTAGCACTTACCTATGAACCACCAAGTGTAAAACAGCTATCATGTTGTATAAAAAGACTAACCCCGGGATTCATGAACCTTGCGCCAGGCGCCAGCATAGCGTCGGCGTTATAACGCCAAATATGGCTGCTGAGCGATTCAGGTATGAATGAATTCCACGTGCACTACCGGCGTGCGCCGGACCGTCTCCGCCCCCGGCGTAGGTATGCAAAACACACTGTGTGCGGTATTGCACCATGCAAATGAAGGCAAATAGCGATCCACGAAGTGGCGCAGGCGTAGCGTAAGGGCACGGCAATGTAAACCAAAAAAAAACGGTTTACATTTACCCAAACATGACCGAGGAGTAACGGAAGGCTGTCAAAGTCAGGTATCATACAGGTGCAATATGCCAATGTGGAAAGGCACCGAGAATGTCCAAAGAAAATATGCACAAAATGTAAAAAATGACATAAATGGCACGCACGTAGAAAGAACAGCAGACCCCCCGGGATATGTGCACAGAAGTTGCAAAGCAATGAAATAATATGACAATGTCCTAAAAGAGCAGTATAACACACATCAGCTGCACAGCCACCACACACCATAGTATGTATGTAAAGCTTCAACCCCAGCGCAATGGTTGTCAAGGAGTGGTGGCGGTGTTCGGCGTAACCATGTATTAGTAGTCAATTCTATGCAAATGAGGCAGATAATAGTGAATCGGAAAAACGGCGCCGGTGTAAGGATGGAGCAAATGGCGCAGCGGTACTACACCGAGGAGTGGCCTACACGAGATACATGTCAACCACAGAGGGGTGTGCCACCGTAGGAGGAAGGATATTGGTGGTCAGCAAATCTGGGCTGTACAATGCGCATCACAGCATCAGGACTGGCGTGTGAGGAAATAGATGCGCTGAGAGTACATAATGCGCGCACAGATGCATGTGCACGAGGATGACTACGTTCCCCAAACCAGTCATGTGACGGCCTCCCCGTCAACAACCACAGATATAGGAAGGTAATGCGGAGAATACGAGGAAATGCGGAAGCAGTGTAAATGGAGCCGTAATGAGCAATCAACACCAATCAATCCAGGAAGGGCAAACGGCGGCAGCTAGTAACTCTGCATGCAGACCCCTGCATAACGGGAAAGGGGAGGCATATGAATGCAAAGATAGTAGGGGATGTAGTAGAAATGCAAAGAGCAAAGAACCGAAATAGCACAGCCAAGTACAGAGGTAGCATAACTGCGGCTGCAGATAAAATGCATCATATGCCATGTGCCTGCAGGATGCAGTAATGTAAGATGCAAAGCCAAGGCAATGCAGGCAACTGTAATGTAACACTAAAGGCAATACCGTTGCAGTAGCAACCGTAAAACAATGGAAATAATCCATGGATACGGCTGCACAGACACACCCAATGACATCACCGGGTATACAGCACAACAGTATTAAGTGTGAATGCACACAACACACAGCACGATTTCCCAAACGCCGCACCGTAGGGTGTAAACAGACGGGGAACTTTTAATATGTATATGCTGGGTGCCGCCGTGGCTGTGATGCATAGGTATGTGGCAGAGGCAGACGGAGTTGCGGAGGATGGTGCCGACAACTACCGTAGGCCTCACAGGAGAAGGAGAGTGTTCAGACCAAGGGTGACCTACCAGGGGCTGCGAGACCTGGAGATAGTAGAGCGCTACAGGGTGGACAGGGACACGTTACAGCAAATAGTGGAGCTGTGCCGGCCGCGCCTGAGAACAAGAGACAACAGAGGGGAGCCCATCCCAGTGGACACAAAGGTATGTGTGAGCTTGCGAATACTGGCTACAGGTACCTTTCAAAGGCCAACCGGGGACATAATGGGCATCTCACAGGCATCAGCATCCAGGGTACTACACCAGTTCCTGGATGCCATGTTACCACATGCCCATGAGCACATATATTTCCCCAGATCTCAGGAGGAGTTGGCTAGCAATATGCGCCGCTTCCACCGTGTGGCACAATACCCGGAGGTATTGGGTGCGATAGACTGTATGCACATAGAAATTAAGTCACCACCCGGGGAGCAGGGTAGACGCTACATAAACCGCAAGGGATAACCCTCCATCAATTGCCAGGTCGTGTGCAATGCGCAGGGCATTATCATGGATGTGTGTGCTGGCAGCCCTGGAAGCTACCACGACTCCCATATCTGGCATGCCTCACAGCTGTATCAGGTATTCGCCAGGGGGGACATCACACAAGGTCACCTTGTGGGGGATGCTGGCTACGCACTGGAGCCGTGGTTGATGACACCCATCAGAAATGCACACACACACATGCAAGAACGCCATAATGAGGCACACGCACAAACAAGAATAATCATAGAGCATGTGTTTGGGATGTTGAAATCACGGTACCGGTGCTTGGATACATCCGGTGGAGCCTTGCAGTACTCTCCAGGCACAAGTGCCCACATATTCATAGTATGTTGTATGCTACACAATATGATTCTGCGGAAACAGCTGCTGCAGGGACATAATGCTGGAGGGCCACCAAGCCCGCCACAACTGCCAGGGCAAGCACAGGCACAGGGCGTTCAGCGCCATGGACACACTGAGCCAGCCCCAGTAGGTAGACAGAGGCATACCCAATATGCCTACGCCCTGGCAAAGAGGGAACGCATAGCACATACTTTGACAGTGTAGGCCCCATGGACTGACACCTCCTGACCTGCACACACAGTAAAATGGACGCCACACAAACATGTCCGCCCGTAATGTGTACCGTGTGTGCAGACGTATGTGTGACTCCAACAAAGGCACCGCCCAAACACTGCACACCCAATAGCCAGCAGAGCATGGAACGCCAACACCTCACCGCATGCCGGTTCTACAGCACATGGCGTAGCCGTATGCTGCCACTATCGCCGCAAGTCGACCACATATGTACTCATGTGCATACACAGATACGGAAATAGATATCAGTACACATGTAGAAATATATGTACGCATACACAGATATAAAGTACAACAGGGTAATATGGAACCCAGGGATGCAAGTTCACAGATAAGTAAGACGCGAAATCTCCACATAGTAAACATAGTGACCGACAACCCGATCATCCGGGAGGGTGGGCAGAGCAGGTAACGCCAGCCATGGAAATGTCAACCTGCATCAATACATATCCGCATGTTGGGATGATCACCAGTCCACGGTACAGTAACGGGATATGTGCGTGTCATATCCATAGGATATGAGTGCGAAGATACACGCCGCCGCCGGCGATGCGGCCAACGTAGGTATTGTGTTCAACCGTCGGTGCAAAAGCGGCAAGCACACCAGTGAAGTGTACGACATTATGAGGAACGTACCTCATTTGGGGTGTAAAACAGTTCATGTTCCTCGCAGTTCCTCAAAGTTCCACATTGAAAATGTCTGTCAAACATCCATTGTTAGGAATGTATATAAATGACATCCTGGTAAATAGAATTTAATCATAGTAATTCATTAAAGGTTCTTCATTGTAAGTAAATCAGCATATTATAATCATCCTATGACCTACCTAGCTGAAGTTGTCACTATGCCATTACTATGTGTTCCACATTATGCCCATTTGTTTCACATTACTAATGTGTGTGTCCCTCAGTTTGGAAATAGAAGGTTGAGAGCCATGGCGGCAATATGTGTATGTGTGAGGTGAGGTTGTCGTGTGTTCCGCTGTGTGTGTGTAATGTGTGTGCCACTGTGAAATGTGTATGTAGATGACATGTCACAGGCGGAGTGTAATAACATGCGTAGGCATACAGTACAGGAACCATAGGCGTATGTACAGCAGTACCCACAAAGTAGTACTGACATCTCCTCTGTGGCTATGCATGTGGCGACGTACAACGATGCAAAGCGGAAATGTCCCAGAATGTACCACAGGGACATAGCCAACAGGAGATGCAAAGGACGCATGTACAAACCATGACCGTATGTATGGCGGCCATAAGGTAGACTCAACACGATCCGTCGGCAACGTTACACAGCATCAGGCATGTACGGCGAAAATACGAATGTGCTATCCCGGCACCGATCGTGGACACTTACGGTCCCGTAAATACCGCTGTGTGTTCCACGACCGTTAAGTAAGCAAGCGGCACACGAATAGGAGGCTACCGGTAGCATACAGGCCGTCCCAAGTATAGGACCACAATCACCGTAACTATCAGTGACAAAATGCCAATGGATAGTAGGCACGGACGAACATCCGCAGATATATAACCGATGTGAAGGAGGAATACGTGCAGGAAGCACACATGCAGGCGATACCGACACCACACAACATCAACAAAACAAACATTCCCGGAACAACAGACAGGTAACCTGCAGCTCCCCAAGCAGGGATGGAGCACACACACAAGCATATCTTGTATGTATAAATGCAAGACTCACACCCCGTACCTGTCACCCACATCCGCAGATATACCCCATCGCACATATCAAAGGGATAACAGCTAAAACCGTAGCAAAAACATACAGGCAGTCAATGACAGCGGCATACCCACAACAAGCCGTGTGGGAAACAGTAGCAGCAGCTGATGCATCCGTGCATCCGTTGTGTACAGGAATATAACAGCTATGTTACACATCTGAATGCACAACGCCATCGACAGACGCCGCCAGGACACGGAGACCCACATGTCGAACAGAATTCCATACCCAACACACACAATCCACGGCTAACACCACAGCGAAATGTACCTGACACCACACATAGCGGATGCAGTCACACAAACATGATACAATACATACCATCCTCACGAAGGTATTGCAAATAACCAACGGCCACACGAGGAATGAACCATGGCCTAGTGCCGAAGCGTAGCGATACCGAAGAAAAAAGGGGGACACTTGGCTGATAA
>NC_056735.1:1575713549-1575834237 GCF_019279795.1 Protopterus annectens | reverse complement strand
CAATGTCATCTGCAAACATTTTAGTCCACAGGACTCCTGCCTGATCTCGCCTGTCAACCTGTCCATCACCATTGCAAATAAGAAAGGGCTCAGAGCTGACCCTTGATGTGATCCCACTTCCACCTTAAACACATCCATCACTGCCACCGCAGACCTCACCGCTGTCACACTACCCTCATACATATCCTGTACCACTCTTACATACTTCTCTGACACTCCCAACTTCCTCATACAATACCACAACTCCTGTCTAGGCACCCTGTCATACGCCTTCTCTAAGTCTACAAAACATAATGCAACTCCTTCTGACCTTCTCTGTACTTCTCCCTCAACACTCTCAGAGCAAACATTGCATCTGTAGTGCTCTTTCCTGGCATGAAACCATACTGCTGATCACTAATCATCACGTCCCTTCTTAGCCTAGCTTCCACTACTCTTTCACATAACTTCATGCTGTGACTGATCAATTTAACTCCTCTGTAGTTACTACAGCTCTGCACATCACCCTCATTCTTAAAAATTGGTACCAAAACACTTTTTCTGCATTCCTCAGGCATCCTCTCACTTTCCAAGATTTCATTAAACAATCTGGTTAAAAACTCCACTGCCATTTCACCTAAACATCTCCATGCTTCCACAGGTATGTCATCTGGAAAGGCTGTTGGTCCAGATGACAGACAGATATATTCAATGCAATTATATAATTATATTGCATACCTGGAAGTCCTGCGGTAGGCATATTTGGGTTGGTTTTCTCATCAGCCCACCAACATCAATGGTTCTGTGTGAACCTTGTGATGAGCTGTCTGGATCTATGATGGTGAACAGTGGCTCAGCAGCAGGAACACCCACCCCTTTAGCCATACGCTCAAAGACAATTGCAGCCACCAGTCATCTGGCCACCATGATCATATCACTGACCCTATGTCTTATTTTGGAATATGTAGGTCTGTGGCCTCTGACTGTATTCAGATTGTTGATCACCTGCTTCTAGGTAAAGTCAAGGGAGAATTTGTCACCTCTGCCTCTTTCTAAGAGGAATGACCAATGGGGATATAGTGCCTGAATGATCTCATCATTCTCACTTTCAGTGTATGGCAGTTTACAGGGTGCAGATGTCTTGGGCTCTATAGCCCTGTTTGAGAGGAAGCATACCAGGAAAGAAAAAACTTACAGTAAGTAAAACAAAATTGATTGCTAACCCCACAAAACATCTATGTATCTATCCATCCATCACACAAAATACACTAAAAGGAAGGCTCCATATGCATACACACACACACACACACACACACACACACACACACACACACATACACACACACACACACACACACACACACACACACACACACACACACACACACACACACACACACACACACACACACACACACAGTTTAATACAGATCATTCCCCACACCCACAAAAGTAAGAAATAAGGAAAGAAATTGATATAAAATTGATAAGAGAACAAACATTTCTTGGCTAACAATGCAAAAAAAAAAAAAAAAAAAAAGAACATGACCTTGCCAGTAAGTAATACAACAGTTTTCTGCACTAAGTCTGCAGCTACCCAGGTTGTAATTCTTAGAAATTGTTTAGGAAAATTCCTAAGGGACAAGAAATAAGTGCTATTTATGGCTATGCCAACAGCTACTGAGAATAATGCAGAAAGTAAACAAATACATGTATTGTGAAATGCAATCCATAAGTAAGGTTAAAATATGTCAATTTGTCCAAACAACAACTGACTTTTGCAGCAAGTCCGTTATGAAAGTAGCAACAAATTTTCAAAACAAGTACATTGTCAAGCTATCAAGATTCAAACAGTCTGTTCTCTTATAATACAAGTTCCTACCTACACATTTACCTTTATATAGTGGAGATTTAGCCTTCTCAGCAATGTGAGTATGCAAGGAACATGTGAACTCATTAGCATTTGTGAATTAAACAATCTGCACTAAGTGCAGGACAGTAAACATGTTGTACGGACCTACCTGATTTTTTTTGTGTGTGTGTGTATGTGTGTGTGTGTGTGTGTGTGTGTGTGTGTATATATATATATATATATATATATATATATATATATATATATATATATATATATATATAGATATATATATATAATACACACACACACACACACACACACACACACACACACACACACACACACAAATACACGAGCATTGAGAAATGTTACCTGCTCTGGGCTTCCATGTGTGAATGATTTAGCTGACTGCAGTAACAGGTCAGTTATCATAGTTTCTGCCTCTGAGTACATTGTGTCTACCATTCTTAGGAAGTACACTACTCTTTGAAACATGTATTAACTGCAAAGAAAATCACATAGTCTCATTGGAGAAGCATAGATTTGGGAATGGTGTTAACAAATTTAAGAGAAAAAAGGAGCTGCAGTCTTGCAGTATTTTTTATTTTACATTGAATGAGGAAACCTTAGCTTCCCTGATGCTAGTATCACAAGTATCCACTTAACTAATTTCAATTTACACAGGAGAAAGTTCAGAAGTTGATTCTGTTGCACATGTAATGTCAGTTGATACTATATAACATTTTGGCTATTTGTAACCTCATATTTTTCTTCATAGTATCTGATGCTATGTCAAATTCTGAGTATATGCAACCTATTTTTCTTCATATTGTAAGTTTGTGCCTGTGGCACATACTGATAATAATCTCAAGGGTGTGCTGGTGATGTCCTGGGGTTAAAATCCAGAGAAGATGCAGTTTGTGTGAACCTAATGATGTTTAAGGAGTATGACTGCAAAGTTTAGGAAACATTACAACTACTTATTTAACTAATTGTGTCATAATGTTTGCTCTATTTAAGTATTTTTTTTTTATTTATTCTTCATTATCTGTGCACTGTTTGCATTGCACACTTTTGACTGGCAGCAGTTCATAACCCTGAACTACAGTTCACTTCCTAATAAAAAAGTAAACATTTTAATTTGGGATGCCATCTGAAGTGCAACTTAGCCTGTCACCAATGCACAGATGCCAACACTCTGGATAGTATTAGTGAAATAAAATACAACTCTTAAGAGGATTCTTCTGTGGCACAAGGTTTAAGTGAAGTGAATTTAGAGAAAAAAGGTGATGCAGGGTTCAAATCCAGTTTGCAGATTTTTTTATGACTGGATTTGGAATAATTATTGACACCCAATGTTGTGTAAGAAATGATACACAAAACAAATATTGCCTATAGTTTATGTGAATGTGTGGTACAAAGGTTTTGGAAACTCACCTCTTCTCATTATTAATAATGATATGTGTGAGGGATGTTGTGAAATATCTCATTTTGAAGAATGTGCTAACACAAAATCAGTACCATGAGTAATGTGGAGATATTTGTCCTATATACTGGAGCAATTATCCATATTTCTCATTTGTCATCATGACACTTATACTATATATATAAACTTTGAACCAATAAGCAATTGTATGTACTGTGGCAATAATGACCTCTTGTCATTGTCTGTATGTCCCCATCTGAGCATTTGCCATTACATGAAATCCTGGTTATGTGTAACCTAAATGCTACTTGTGATGTTGCAAGCAGGTGTAAAAAGGATGACTGTGATACACTGATGCTATAATAACATTGTTCATTGCCACATGTATCTATTAAATGTGTTAAATTGCAATACTATTTTTAAACATTTTTGTGCAAAATGCCTTTTGCATTTGTGCTCTGCCAGCAGCACATTAACATTGTTCCATTTCCTAAGCATACTTCTCAACTGTCCAGATTTTTGCAGAATGTTCAGATTTTTACTTCATATTTTTTGGTTTGTTCCTGATAAAATGTGTGTTGTTCTGAAAATCACTATGGATTAAAGTCATTAAATAATGGCATACATTTCAGTTCTAGATTTCATATCCCAGCAGAGTGCTGCCTCCCTGACACCTCAGATGCTCAGGTAAGAGCCGCCCTCTCCAAAGCAAAAAACACAGCATCAATGGGACCAGACAGTGTTCCAGGCTGTGTCCTACATGAACTCCAAGAAGAGCTAAACCCAAACATAAAACTACTGTTCAAACTCAGCCTTACTACAGGATATGTACCCAAAGAGTGGCGTACAGCAACAGTGGTCCCTCTCCACAAAGGTAGTGCCTCAACGGATCCTGGAAACTATCGCCCCATAATTCTGACTAGCTTGGTCTGCAAAGCTATGGAAAGGATCATCATGGACCTCATAAATAAAGATATTGGGGACCTACAGATGCTGGATACTACCCAGTTTGGCTTTATTAAGGGCAGATCCTGCCTCTTTAACCTGGTCGATTTCTTTGAAACAGTCACCAAGGCCATTGACGAGGGGAAGGTGGTCTACACAGCCTACCTGGACCTCGCAAAAGCCTTCGATACAATACCCCTCTAGGGCATTATAGATAAGCTCACCATCTTAAATATAAACCCCTATGTCACTAGATGGGTTGCAAACTGGCTCAAGGACAGAACCCACATGGTTAGAATTGCTGGAGCCATGTCAGACTCCAAACCAGTTACAAGTGGCGTCCCACAAGGCTCAGTCCTGGGACCTCTCTTGTTTGTTATATATTTCTCGGTGGTATAGGCCAACACGGAAGGACTGTGGCTAACCAAGTTCACAGATGACTGCAAACTAGGCACCATAATCGACTCTCCAGCCGACACAAGCATCCTACAAAAGGGCCTCATAGAAACAGACAACTGGTGCCAGAGCCATAGACTCAAGCTAAATGCCAAAAAGTGTATAGTCATCCCCTTTGGCAAAAACAAAGTGCCCACAAATGACCACATAGGTGGTAATCCATTAAGTACGGAAGAAGTAATTAAGGACCTGGGGACCCAAGTTGATAGCAATCTCTCATTTGAAAACCTCGTGGCCAAAGTGGTTAGAAAAACATTTTATATAGCCCACCTAATCATGAAGGGATTCACATGTAGATCAGGGGAGGTCATCGTGCCTCTTTACTCATCACTCATCAGGCCCATAATTGAGTACAATGCCCCTTTTGGGATGTACCTTACCAGACACCTGCAGCAACTGGAAAGACCCCAAAGGTACCTCACCAAGAGGATCAAAGGGCTCAAACAGATGCCATATGCTACTCGGTTAAAGAAACTCCAGCTCTACTCAGTGGCATACTGCCTGCTCAGAGGCGATCTGTGCCTGACGTATAAAGCCATGTCCAACCCGGAATTAATGGACATGCTGCAGCTCAGAAAATCCAAATCCCATCGAGCTACGCACTCAAGAGTCTTGAACCTCAGCACTGAAATAAATAGGACATGCTGGAGGGACAGATTCATAACCCAGAGGCTCCTTTCACTCTGAAATAAAATCCCAGTCCAGGTTAGGCAGAGTCCCTCATTGACATTCTTCAAGAGGAATCTTGATGAGTGGATGGGAAATCGTAGGTTTACCCCGGGTATCACTTCTGTGTCACTGTTAGACAGAGGCACAGTATACTAACCTCAAAAAAGGGCATAGCAAAATTCATTTAAAATGGTTGGCGAAAGCCAAACACACTCTGGCTAGGCTTATAAATGCCCTAGGGCAGATAGCCTAGTATGAACCTATGAACCTATATCCATTGGAAAATGTATGCTAACACAAAAACCTGTTATTCTAGTAGCTTTGTAATTTTATAACAGCAATATTTAAAATCTGTCCCTATTTTTGGGCCTTTGTCCCCTCATTATTTATCACTCTATCCATATTTCTAGAGAAAAAGGTTGAGATGTATGTTCCTAAGGAAAATAGTAAAAATAATAATAATTTGGGCTGTCTTAAGTGCAAATTAGCCTGGCACTGGTGTACAATTATCAACACTCTGGATAGTACTCACTGAAGAAAGTGTACCTGTCAGTTAACTTTCTCTGTGACAAAAGGTATAAATCGAATGAGTTTAGAGAAATAAGACAGGTGATTCAAGGTCCAAATCTAGTTAAGTGATAATTGTACAGATAGAGAGGTCTCAATACATATTTACACACATTTTTACAGTGTTTTTATTTGAAGCTGAATTGTTTTCAGTATATCTAACAATATGTAAGCTGTTTTCTGTCCCCTTTTCCTTTATTTGGTATCACCAACAGAATTCATGTTTGCCATAAATTAAAGTTATGATGTGACAAGGAGATGTGTGAAGGATGACTGTAAGGCACTTCTTGCTCTGGTTATTACTAGGTATGCACTTTGGTTTATGTAATTTTTCTTTTAAATATCTCCTTTTTATTGTCTTTTGCAATTATGGTCTGGTCTGCAGCATGCAAATATGTTTTCTTTTGAAGAAAAAAGTGAAAAATTTACATTTTTGACACCTTCTTTAGAGCAAACAAGGCTGGTGCCAATGCTTGGCCATCAGCACTCTGGATAGTAATCAGTGAATAAATTATATTTGTCACATACATAGCTACCTCTGTGGCACAAAGTGTATATTAATTCAGCTTAAAGAAAGAGAACATCTTATGCAGGGTTCAAATCTAGTTGGCTGAAACTTTTTCAGGGGGGTGTCAGATTGCCATTTGTCAAAAAACTTGATTTGGAATGTCCAAGTAACACAATAAATGAACATGAGTATCATAATTATGTTTATTCCAACAAATGTATCATTATCACTTGATATAGAGGCCCAATACAATGTGTGTAAATTATGCTAGACATTACAGTGATGATATACAATGTACAATGCACATACATGGGCATGATGTGCCCAACATTTTTGTTGTAATTCTTTTGAGTTATCACAAAATTATAAGTATGTGTTTATGACAATATGTCTTGTGAAGTATGAATGCAACCTAACCCACCAGATATTACTCAGGTTATGCAACTGCATGCATCTGAAATGTATTTGCAAATACAAACACTACCTTTTCAATAGAAATTTAATCTCATAAACAAGTCAACTCATGGACATAAAGGCATCTCTTAAGCATATCTCATGTCATTGTTGCATCAGTTTATCTATAATCACAATGGTAAAAGTAAGTTCTCCTGAAGCAATGACAGTTGATAAGTATAGAACAGCATGTTATCCACTTTTTTTTTTTTTTATGGGTACAATTTCCATGTGGTACAACACAATTCTACTGTCTGTAAGTCTCAGTAGCCCAAATATATCACAAGTCATACTATATTCCCTACAAACAATCATGGTTACAACAGACATGATAAAGCATTTCAGAGATTAACACTGGAGCATGTGTCAATTTGAGCATCATGCATGGCGAAATGTCACTACCGTACTTCATACCTTCTATGTTTTTTGATGTACTCAGTGCCAGTGTGTCTGACAAACCATTGCTGTACCTCCAGTTGTGCAAATACAGTTGGTAAAGTGGAGCATCTTTGCACAAAAGCAGTTACATATCAGGTCTGAATTGGGCACCAATTTACACCCATATTTCTTGCCTGATTGCTGCATACATGGCCAACAATGGTAGGAATGGTGTTCCATTCAAAGCAAAAATGTGGTGTGTTGAAGAGTTTTGGATTTTTTGTGGCTCTCCTCGTGAAGCACTGCAGCAGGACACTGCTGTAGGGGTATTATACTGAGTCTCAGTATAAGTCTCAGGCTTGGACTAGTTTGGCCAAGGCTGTCTCCAATGCAACTGTCATCCCATACACTGTGCAGCAATGTTTTTACCACTACAGTGACATGGACAGGTGCAAGCAGGACCTCCTGAGATGATGGGATGATGAATTCAAGACTGCAAAATCCTCTCAGCTGTTTAAGTATAGTGACCCATCACCTGTTGATAGTATGCCATAATTAGCCAGCAAATGTATTTGTTCTGTTTCATATAGTTTTTTTTTCTTTTCTCTACTGTACAGCTACAGCAGAGATAGCAGAAAACCAAGAGGTGCATCAGGAGAGACTAACTCACCTCAGAGAGGCACAAGGTAATTACGCATCATGTCTGAATGTAAGGCAGAGAAGTATTTTCTTTCCATCACTGTATATCATCTTGAGCAGTTATACCGTACCTCACATATTAAACATACATGCCTCCTCAGATAGCTCTAGGTGACTGCATTAGGCAAGGAGTGTATCAGCTTAATTGTATTTGAGGTCAAATACACATTAGATTTTTTTAGGGTGTTATTCAGATGTTAAATGCAATACAACATGGCATTAACAATTACATTTTGGCAAACGTAGATAATACCTTTGAAAGCAGATATCTGACATTGCACAGTGACATACATGGTTCTCTTAATCTTATAATACAATTGATTGATTTAATTAAACATCAATGCCTTTCCAACATATCTGGTTGTGGCCAGATTGTACTTATGTGTTTGTTATATGGTTTTGTGAAATGAAATAATAAAATAATGCAACATGCAACAGAGATCTAATTCTGCATTTTTTTGTCTCCACTACCCTATCTCTTTCTCCCTTTTTAATATATATTTTTAATATATTGCTGTTCAAAACAAAATGACCATGAGTGCAAGGATGACCATCAGACCATCAGCACAGGCAGGTAGCCTGATTACTAGTTTTCAGCCCACCCTACCTCCATAGTTGGCTGGGGTGGCACCATCAGATGCAGCACAGACACCCAGCACATTTTGGTCACAACCTGTCAGTGTTACCTCCACATCCCCTGCCTTACCTGCTCCACCTGCGTCTCTAGGTCTGCTTTGCTGCTAATTCAGTGGTAATGGAGGTTGTGATTTTGTCACCTGTCATGAACTGACAAGGCTGATGGCAGTCATTATGGAGAGCGTTCTCAGTGTCCAAATTGGCAGGATTGAGAATGTTATGCAGCATATTGCCAAAACAATGCTGCATTCTGCACTGACCCAGGAAACTGACACAGAACACAGCGATGAAAGTTCTGAGAGTGAGGTCTAAATTTTCACTGTTCTCAAGCTAGGTGTTGATGCACCTCTGAGGTCCCCTCTCTCATGGTGTCCATTCTGTCCATCATTATCATTGTCTTGTATGTCCTATATGTCTGCTTCTGCTACATGAACCAGCCTAACCTAATCTACCTACCTGATCCTCTCATTCCTAATGACCTTCCCAAACATTCTTCTGTCTCTCCAAAAATGCACACAATTGGCACCTGTCACACAAAAAACAAAAATTACACCCCATACATATTTCTCCACTTCAATTATGTGTTATATTGATACGACTGGATTTGGTCCAATTTGCTATACAACTTTATTCTGTTCTTGTCACCCATCCCTGATGTTGTGACTCTGCAAAGTCATGAAACTGAGTACAATACTACATTTATGTTCTGAAGAGGTGGATTGCTATGCTCTTCTCCCACCATCCTCCTGCGCATTCCTATATTCTTTTCTATCTCCTACCCTCTACTTGGAAGTACACAACTGAAGGCAAAACTTTTTTAATTTTTTGCCTTCAGTCTTTTTATTTTGTTGCCCTTCATACTACTGTGCTTCATCTCATTGTGCTATGTACAGTCAGGCTAATATTTACTAAGTGTATGCTTGTATTGTCAATGTACATTGTGCAAGCGTGACACATGATGACCAACAGTGACACAATAAATGGTTAACATTTGTATGCATTCATCCTGGGATGAACTGTCATGAGGGTTTGCTTGACAGTCCACTGTTTTACAATTGTGATTGTCTTTGACACCCCATACAATGAAATAAGTAAATGTGTCTCACAGTAATACAATGTACATGAATGTCAGTATATAAATCTTAGTCGAGAAGTCTATCATTACAGGAGACAAGTGCCATACTGTTATGCTGGCCTTTCCAGGCATACACATTTGTCCAAAAACCTGTGATGTACAGTAGCTGATGTTCCAGAGAGTGAAATTTTACTAATTATAAATGCGCATTTTCACATCATTAAAGTCAGAATTCTCTTGTGGGACTAATGGTTCATACTGTGTTCTCTAGATTCTGTAACTAGGTAGGTAGGAGGTTCATTTCTCACAGCAGTGAACTTGTGTGTGTGTGTGTGTGTGTGTGTGTGTGTGTGTGTGTGTGTGTGTGTGTGTGTGTGTGTGTGTGCGTGTGTGTGTGTGTGTGTGTGTGTGTGTGTGTGTGTGTGTGTATACGCATGCGTGTGTGTGTGCATGTGTATGGTAAGTACAGGTAAGTAACAGCTCAGTGAGAAATGTGCTGTATCAATTTCCATTCTGGAAAAAAATTACTTTGGACACAGCTCCCTCTGCACTTTACCTCAGTTTTAACACAAACATCCTCTCTGCAACACAATGATGAGTTTGTCCTGTCCAAGTGCACTCTTTCCCCTTAAGAGACAGACTTCTCCAGTGGTTCTTGCAACTTACAGTATATTGTTGTTTGTAGATTCTGTAAGTAGATAGGTAGGAGGTTTAAATCTCACAGTGGGAAACGTGTGTGTGTGTGTGTGTGTGTGTGTGTGTGTGTGTGTGTGTGTGTGTGTGTGTGTGTGTGTGTGTGAGAGTGTGTGTGTGTAGCTGCAATATCAGGTGCATATATCTTCCTAAACAGACATGCTGTACTAACTGGCAGTCATGGGAACAACTTAAGCTGTGACATTATTCCCCAAGATCTCCCTTTTAGCACATAGATATTCTTTGCAACAAATAGATAAGGTCATCCTTTCATAGGTGCATTCTTTCATTGCAAACATCATACTTCTTCTGTGGCAGTTATGACTAATACTGCATTCTTTAGATTATGTAACTGGCTGGAAAGGTGGTTCAAACCTAACAGCAGTGAATTTTGTGTGCGTGTGTGGTTCTATTGACAGAGAAGTAACAATTTAACAACAGATGTGCTGTATCTACATCCATTCCGGGGAAAACTTAAACTCAGGATACAGGTCCCTGTGATGTTTATCCTAGTTTTAACACAAATTTCTACTCCACAACACACTGATAAGGCCACCCTTTCAAAAGTGCACTCTCTCCCCTTAAAGATTTTTGTCCTGTGGCACACGTGGCTAATGCTGTGCTTTCTACCTTATATATCCGAGATAAGTAGGAGATTTAAATCTCTCAGTGGAGACCTTGTGGGTGTATGTATGCACGGCTTCAATGTGAGCATGTATAGCTTCCTGAATAGATATGAAGTATCAGCTTCCAATCATGGGAAAATTTTTATACGGAAGAGTATTCCTATATCCCACTTTTACCACAAACATCTTCTCTGCAACTCACTGACAAGGTCATCCTTTCATAAGTGCAGTTTCTCATTGTAAAAGACAGACTTCGCCTGTGATGCTTGCAACTAATACTGTATTCTTTAGATTGTGTAACTAGATAGGTAGGAGGTTCAAATCACACAATGGTAAACTTTATGGCTTCAATATCAGGTACATATAGCTTCCTGAGAGGATGTGATGTATCAGCTTCCAGTCAGGGGAAGATTTTATCATGGGAAGGGATGTCTCCATCTCCTTATCCCACTTTTACCACAAATATTTTCTCTGCAAAAGCACTGATGAGGTCATCATGTCAAAAATGTACTATCTACCTTTATAAGTCAGACTTCTCCTATGGAACTTGCAATAAATTATGTGTTCTATAGATTGCATAATTAGATAGGTAGGGTTTTTTATCCGAGTTTGGTTAATGTGACTTTGTGTACTGTTGTACAATTGCATCTGTGACAACATCCCTTATGTAAATTTCCACTTAGGAGATGTATTTCACTGGCAGAGGGCTACTCTATAAATTTATATTACCCCCAGGAAATACCCAGTTTTGAAAACACAATGTTTACATCATGCTATCTAAAATGAACTACCTCACAGTGGTAATGAGTCATACTGTGGCAGTGGCTGCTATGATCTCTGCAGTGCAGAAGTACAGAAGAAGGAGGTTTAAAATCATCTTGTAATGATTGACTACTGTACATGTGTGTTTGTCTGTTGTGCTGTAGAGAAGACTTCTAATGCATGTAGTATTTGTTATTGTGCACTTCAGCCATCTATGTATTAAAAAATGGTAATGTCATGCATTCAAATGTGCACTGCTACAGTTGTAAAACAACATGTCTTGTATTTCAATGTTCTGTTTCTTGTGATCTTGTGATCTTAGATAGCCTATTCAAATTCATCCATTACTCCTTAGACTCCCTTGTGTCTGTATGGCTGTGAATGTGCATAGGTTCATAGATGTGCACTAGACTAATGGCCCTGGAGCCTTTACAAACCTAACCCATACTATTACCTTGACATTGTGCAACCTGACCTTAGTTTCCAGTACCTCTGTTGAGTAGAGCCATTGGAGTGATCTCTTTCCCATCCACTCATCCAGGTTTCTCTTGAAGAGGGCCAGTGATGTGCTCCATTTGACATGTATGGGAAGTCTATTCCATAGCAAGGGCAGTCTCTGGGTTATGAACCTGTCCCTCCAGCACATTCTGTTGATTGTGGTAATGAGGTTGAGGTCACTGGAGCATGTGGTGTGGAGGGATTGTGATTCCTATAAGTGTAGCATTTCTAACAGAGTTGGATCAGACATGGCTTTGTATGTCAAGCAGAGATTGCCTCTAAGTAGGCAATATGAGACAGAGAATAGTTAGAGTTTTTTGAGTCTGTCCATATAGGACAAGTGTTTGAGGCCTAGGATCCTCTTTGTGAGGTACTTTTGCAGCCTCTCCAGTTGTTGTAGGTGTCTAGTGAGGTACATGCCAAATGGGGCATTGCACTCGATGATTGGCCTAATGAGGGAAGAGTAGAGGGAGACAATGACCTCTTTCTTCCTGGATACAAAACCCTTAGTAATGAGATGTGCAATATAGTAGGACTTTCTGACCACAGTGGCAAGGTGGTAGTCAAAAGAGAGGCTGCTGTCAACTTGTGTTCTAAGATCTCTTATAACACCTTCTGTGTTCGGTGGACTACCATCGATGTGGTATTTCATAGGAACCGGGTTTTTCCCAAAGGGTAACAATGTGTTCAACCAGGTAACAATGTGTTCAACCAGGTATCTGCTGTCAACATGTATAGTTGGGGGTTTATGCTACAAGCATTTTCGGCTCATTTATCAGACATTAATACTTTATTGGATAATGTTGATGCTAAGGGATGGCATTTGCCTTTCCTATGAGAAATACTAAGGCTGTTCATGTGGTGTGAGGACATCAGACAATGTCCTGCATCATATTGCATTAGTAAGGCATGTTGTTACATCTACAATTATACACACATTCTGTATGATTGCTATTCCCCCATTACAGTGATGGTTGCATTATGCATCATGAGTATTTGTGTATACCTAGCAGCAGGCAATGTTGTGCGAGAAAGAGACATATAGCAACAGTCTTTTAAAGAAATTACAGGCAGACATATCACTTGCAGCAATAACATGATGTCATGTTTTCAAAGATCCACATATCTCACAATTGTAACAAAACTTGCAAGTGGCATGTTCATTCTTCCCAATATCATGTAGCTTCTTTCGTCACATAGTCAAGTGTTCAAACCCCACATAAACTGACTGCAAGCATTGTGTGTTCTAATGCTGTTATGCATGAATGACATCCACAACTGTTATAATGTGTACAATTGCAGTAGGAGAAGCCTACCCCATCCTTTTATCTCATAGAAATTAATTGCAACACAATCATATGATGTAATGACTTCACATATGTGAAGTCTCACAGTTTTGTTAGGACTTCCACTGTGGAGCATATGATTCATACAGAAGCTATTATTTGGTGGACTTACATAGCTTGCTGTTTAATTCCAGCAAAGTGCAACATTTTATGAATGTATTGATATTACACAAACAACACTGAATGAAGTTATTCAGTAATGTAAGTAAAGCCTGTCTATAATGTTATGCAGGTGCATGAGTACAAATGTATTTGGATCTCTACCCTAAAATGCTTTGATATTGGTGGAGGCAGTATTAGCCAGAAGAAAAATCTGATTTCTTTTACTGTAGATTGAAATCAGGTAAATCATTACTGAGTACTTCACTGATTTATGTGTTTCCAAAACAATGACCCTCAGAGGCAGCACCATGAGATCCCCTACTTGAACAGTTAGGAACTCAGTGAACAGTCTGGGTCAAACTTCATACTTTTCAAGATACTGATCTCTTGTTTAAGCAAAAAAAGTAATCTTTTATCATGTTGTCACTAACACACAGTTTGTCTGGGCTTCATTCATTTATCATTGCTGTTCTCAGGGTGTATTGCTTTGCAAGCACATTTTTACTTGTAATTGCTCCATGTTCAGTGAAGTTATTTCTGCAGAACTCACATGCATTTCAGTTTTCTCATCAATGCTGGTCTTCAACATATTAATTTTCTGACGTTATGATTTTTTTCTGTTAAAACATAATTTTGCATAATGGTCTACTGCATCACATATCTTACTAATGAGAGCCTTTGTTGTATATTGCTTCTATTTAAGCTTGCTGGGACAACAGGTGAATTACAGTGTGGTATTTGCTAGATGTCATCTTGGACAGTGCATGTTGCTGACACATGTTGGCCAATCAGTTTTTATTTTTTGTATTTCAACAGTCTTTTTCCTTAAATTTCTCACTATTTTCAGTTTGTGTGTCAGTTTTGCATGCTTCTTTGCCATCACTAATTTTAACTGTTTGTTAGTAATTAACTCACACAGCATGCCACTGTCTTTTTCAATTGTTAGTCTTGTGTCTCAAAACAACTATCACTTGCATAGTCATTATTTGTGCCCCATAGATTTCTGGCTCTGATTAATAATAAACACATATCACCAAATTTGCATTAATTTAACATGCAATTCTTGTATTCCCTAATTTATGATAAAAAATGAATGGATGATATATCATAAACTCTTCTTTTGCCAACAGATTGCCCAGAACTTAGTTTTCAGTGCTGCTAAACCACTGTTTTCTATCCCATTTAAAACATTAAATACCTTCATGCTTTCCTCACCTTTGACTAAAAAAAACAAACAAACAAACAAACAAAAAAAACATAAAACACTTAGAACAATTGACTTTCTCTGGATTGTTAATGAAGCCACTCGTAGTAAGTTATAGTTAAACCATTTTTGTTCTTGGACTTCCAATTTTCTGACAGGTTTCAACAGCAATTTAATAGCAATTGGTTGTCATCATTCTGAGAGAAACATTGAAGAGTGTCTTGACAAAATTGAAGTTGTAATCATATAAATATAAATATAAGGAAAACACATTTTTATTGTTTCTCAGTACAGGAGCATGCCATAGTGTGATGTCAAATAATTAGTGGTGGATTGCATCAAAAATGAAGTAACAAAACTTATCCAGCTAGCAACTGCAAAATACTTAGCAGTAACAATAAAAAAAAAAACACATTTGTGCTAAATTAGATGGAGAAAAAGTCTGTGACTACCATCAGTGTGGCTAAAAAAAATTATACATGGTCCTTTTCTTCTTAAACTATGCTGGATCGTCTAGACTCACATCCTGGCAAATGCATTGTTTATTTATTTATTTATTTTTTACTCTTGGGACATCATGCAATGCGCCCAGATCCCAGTGCCTCATATGTATGTGAGGTTTGCAGATTTATCTTCTGACTCCCTGGACTTACTCTGATACTGCTAAGATCAGTCATGAACCCAAATGATTTCCTGGGGGCTCAGCCATCTTTGCTTCTGTCCTGGGTTGGGATTTTTTTTTTTTTTTTATTTATATGCTTTACCCACTTGTATGCCTTGCCTTCCACATATTTTTACTAGGAGTGGGAACAACTTCCCTCTTTGAACCAATCCCCTACTAAGGGAACATGATCAACAAACACCTTCTTACCCAGGACAGGCACACTTATCCTTCCCTGCTGGCCTGCCAGTTGCCTGAGCCACTATTTAACAGCAGGCCAGCTGGGCTATACTTAAGGTTGGGTTCCTATCACATAGTCAAACTTGTACAAGTTCAAACCCCATATGGTCGAGACCATAAGTTCGAACTTGTACAGGTTCGAGCGTTTAAATGGAAATCTCTGTAAGGGGAGGTTTCTGTTCTTTTCAATGCGGTGCAATCTCGGAGTTGGTATATTTAAGTAGCAGGTGGTGTGGGGGACAGATTATTTGTTTTTACTTCTTTTTTTTTTTTTTCAATAGTTGAAGTTTTGTAACTTCGAATGGAATGGTTCAAACATTCCTTGTTCAAAGTTATAAAACTTTGACTATGTGATATAAACCCATTAAGGCTTTATTTGTCTGTGCCACTGGAGCTGCTATGACTTTATTAGTTTACTCACTGTAGTAAGGATAAGGTGCTAGTACTGACCAGACATAAGACAGATGTGCTACTGACTCAGTGGACTACTTACAACCATCCAGAATTCTTTTGTCGCAAAACTTATTTCTTCATGTATCATTACTTGTTAAATGTACCTTCCAAATTTCACATTCTAAACTCAAAAATCTAAGCATAAATAGAGAGTCCACTTCTGTTTTTACTATAAATATTGAAAATGAACAATTTCTTTGAGAACTCAGATTTTTTTAGCTGTACCACGTTTCAGTTTCATTGTCTAACCATTTTAATTGATTAGCGGTTATTACATATACCTTTTCTCATAACACAATGCGTTTTCTTTTGACTAGACCTTGTAAAGAATCTAAATTATTCACACTGGTTACATAGATGATACGTGTTCATGTTCATTAAGAAAATTCTGTATCAAATTTGACTTTCTTCAGAGGTTGTTGAAATCTTAAGGCCGAGACTAGCTGCTTTATAATAATCACAGCCATATTTCCTTCCTGCTTTCCTAGATTTACAAAATTAGTTTTATGTATGCAATTCTCTGTTTTGTCTTTTTCACTTAAGGTAGTGACAGGTCTCAGTTTCAGAATAATAGTATGTGTGGAGGAGGAAGGGCTCATCCTTGCTAGACAGTAAACATATTTTGTGGACCATGAATAATAACTGCAATTCCCTAGCAAATATGTGTTTCAGTTGCTTATGACTTCTTTTTTGTAATATAATCTTGGACATAATTATTTTACCTTAATATTTACTGCAGATGGTACGGTGGTACCATTGTTACCTCATAGCAAGAGGTTCTCCTGTTTGATTCTCAGAGTGGCTTGGGAGTGCCTTCTGTGTGGAGTCTGCATGTCCTCCCCGTGGTTGAGTAGCATTCAAAAGACATGCGTGCGTAAATGGGCGTGCCTTCGTTGAAGGTTGGGTGTCGAGCTGGCACCTCGTCGTTTCATAAAAAAAAAATCTACTGCCAATCATTAGTGGACCGGAGTTCCGCTGTGGCGACCCCTTACCAGGAAAAAGCTGAAAGAACAAAACAAACATTTACTGCAGATGTTTTCTTATGCTTTTTTCTCTGAATATTTTTTCAATAGATTTTCAAGAGACGGCTAATTGTGTACAGAAGATTAAATTAGTGCATGAACTGACAAAATAGCATTTTTTCCAACAACTAACAACATAGCTTAATTCAATTTTATATTTTAAATTTTCAGTTAATTACTTTGTTTATTTAGTTTTGCTGTTTATGAGTATTTTAAAAGCTGATTTGTCCTTGTATGAAATGACCATGCATTATTTAAATTTCATAATAACTAAATGATCAGAATATCAACATGTGGAGAATTACTAATACCATTTAGTGGTTAATTATTCATAGGTTCATAGGTTTGTTCATAGGTGTGTGTACTAGGCTAATGGCCCTGTGGCCTTTACAAGCCTAGCCTTAGGATTACCCTGGCATACTGCCACCCAACCTTAGTTCCCAGTGCCTCTGTCGAGTAGAGCCACTGGAGTTATCCCCAGGGTGAATTTTCTGTTACTCATTCACTCATCATGGTTTCTCTTGAAGAGGTTCAATGAGGTGCTCTGCTTGACATGTATGGGAAGTCTGTTCCATAGCATAGGCAGTCTCTGGGTTATGAACCTGTCCCTCCAGTTCTGTTAATTGTGGTAATAAGGTTGAGGTCTCTGGAGCGTGTGGTGCGGAGGGATTGGGATTTCTTTAGATTTAGCATTTCTAACAGAGCTGGGTCAGACATGGCTTTGTAAGTCAAGCAGAGATCGCCTCTAAGTAGGTGATATGAGACAGATAATAGTTGGAGTTTTTTGAGTCTGTCCATATAGGACAAGTGTTTCAGGCCTAGGATCCTCTTTGTGAGGTACTTTTGCGGCCTCTCAGGCTGTTGCAGTTGTCTAGAGAGGTACATGCCAAATGGGGCATTGTACTCGATGATTGGCCTAATGAGGGAAGAGTAGAGGGAGACAATGACCTCTTTCTTCCTGGTTGCAAAACCCTTAGTAATGAGATGTGCTATATAGAGGACTTTCTGACCACAGTGGCAATGTGGTGATCAAAAGAGAGGTTGCTCTCAACCTGTGTTCCCAGATCTCTTATAACGCCTTTTATGTTCAGTGGACTACCATCAATGTGTTAACTCATGGGAACTGGGTTTTTCCCAAAGGGGATGATGACACATTTTTTGGCATTGAGCTTAAGGCCATGGTTCTGACACCAATCGTTGGTCACAGTGAGGCCATTCTGTAGGATGTCAACATAACTTGGGGAGTTAATAATAGCTCCCAACTTGCAATTGTCTGCGAAATTTGTCAGTCAGAGTCCCTTTGTGTTGGCCTGGACTTCAGAGAAGTAGATACCAAACAGGAGAGGACCTAGGACCGAACCCTGTGGCACTCCACTCATGACTAATTGGCAGTCTGACTTGGAGTCAGCTACTTTCACACTGTGGATTCTATCTGTGAACCAGTTTGCAACCCACCTAGTGATATAGGGGTTGACGCCAAGCCTAGTTAGTTTTTCTATGATTCCTGAGTGGGAAATCGTATCATCTCAAGCAAAGTTGGCAGTGCCATGATTGCTCCCCAGGCTAGTGACAGCGGATAACATATACATACTAAATTTAGAGCACTTGATAATAGTTTTCAATCTTACTCACAAACACTGGCTAATCTACAATGTATGTACTGTACCTGTGTACTATGTATGTATTCTACCTATGTTCCAAATTTCAGCTGTACACCACAAATCTATTAATTACCTTTATTTTTAAAATTAATATTTTTTGTTGTTTGTTCTCTCCACTGTAACTGTTTATATGCCGCATACCACTGTAAAAACATGTCTCTTGTAATTTGTGTGTATACTGATCATATCTAAATAACTAAATGTGTCTGTAATTTTTCTTTGTGGAGCTTTTCTCCCCGGGCCAATGCTGAAAAAGGGCCTTTTCTGCTCAGTCAGACACCCCCGGTGAACAAATGTAAAATAAAAATAAAAGAAAAATAAAATAAAAAGCCTTGGCCAGATCAAGGTAGGCTGTATGAACCCTCTTGCCATCATCCACTCAAAGAAGTCAGTCTATTAGTCCTATCTAATTTCAGTTATTGTGCTTTCCACAAAGAATTGTCTAGTAGTGTGTACTAAAGGACACTACTGTATTTATTAGAAACACTTTAATTTATTCCAGCCTAGTGATGCCTGCAGGTGTTTTTGTACCTAGAGCCTTTAAAGGACTGATTTCATTAGGAAGTACACCTACCCTTGTGTTGCAATTTTCTTTTTTTATTTTACCTCAGTAACAGTGGTTGAGTAACATCTTGTGTCTTAGTGAGCACATTTAACACCTTTAGCAGTACTTTTGTCAGTCTTATAATATCTTTTACATATTCTCTACAAAAAAATTTTTTCCTGAGAGAAGTAGAAATAGAGCCTTGTATCATCATTGCTGCAATGTTATCTCAAACCTTTTCATTTAGTGTCATTATCAGTATCATACTTAACAAGGCCAGAATCAGAATGCTTTGAACTCCACTTAGCAGATGGTGATGCATAGAGGACTCTATGCTAGTATTACCCTTTAATAATATAATGAGAAGTAACATGCAGATCATCTGAGAAATGCGCCAGAAGGGTCACATCCAGACAGTATGATCTAGAGTTATGACATACTTACAAAATTTAAAAAAGACGAAAAAATAAATAAAGCCTTCATCTGTTACCACCAGGATTTCAGTTCCCACTTAAGAGAGGGTGGTTTGAGTGCCTTGTTTGCTTGTAAAACCAGAATAATGGGGATCCATGAAGAATTAAGATATTAGATGAGATTCAGGGTAAAGGGACACTACCGCTTTAACGACCTTTATGAGAATGAAAATGCTAGGGGTGAGGAAATAATTCGTTACAATGTGCATATCCAAGGACAACTTCATGTGGATGGTGTTTTACAATAGCTTATTTTATTTATGCATGAAAATATGGTTATATTTAGGGAAAAAGGAATAGTTTGGAAGATTTTTGGAGTGAGGAAGTCTAGGCAGATTAAACACAACAAAATAAACTCAGAGTCTAGTTTGCAGCAGGTTACAGGAATGGATGAAATCACGGTCATTACTTCCTTAATTTTAGTTTAGAGAATGTCAACCTAGTGAATGGCTAGTAGTATGGACTAAATGGCACTACTGTATTTATTAGAAGCACTTTAACGTATTAGAGCCTAGTAATGCATTCAGGTGTTTTTGTAGTTATACCCATCTGACATTTGTAGCTGTCATAATTCCAAAACATGCTACATGCAAACTTTTCAAATATTTTATTTTAATGCTTATGTGAGGTGCAAATTAACTGCAATGACAGATGATCTCTAGTGTTGATGAAGAGATATTAATTATTGCTCATGTCCTGTTTACTTATATTGCCATCATTATATTTCATCAACCAAGTAACACAGACAGAACTGCATAGCCTCATATGAAAGCGCACAGATGGGCAAACAAAATGGTGCTAACAGTATGTGCAAAACATTAATAGTTACTGAGATATTGTAAGTTACTTTCAAAATATTATATAATTAATATTTATTTAACATTTGTTAACCAGGAAAGTCTGACTAGGACAGAGCCTATTTTCAGTGGAGGCCTGGGCACAAATGCTCCAGAAGCACACATTGGAATGGGGGAGGAAACCCACACAAATGCAGGGAGGACATGCAGACTTCGCACAGAAGGCACCTCAGCCAAGAATTGAACTAGAGAACCTCTTGCTTTGATGTTGCAATATTAACTGCTGAATCTCTGAGCCGCTCTGTGCCCTTTGACTTGTAAAATCCAATTAAAGACCCCTAGGCCAGGATTCAGAAATAGGCCTGGGCCAGTAGTGAGCAACAAGTCTGCAGCAAAAAGTGCCTTTTAGAGCGGTCATAGAAACTATTGATTCTGAGACAGATTACCTGCATTGAAGACAGACCTCATTACTGACTACACTGCATGTTTGAATTGCTTGGTGATTACCACAAATGCTAATAGGTGCTTTTCTTCTACTCTCAAGTTAACAGAGATAAGCACCTCATTCTTTGTCCAATACACATACACACACACACCCACCCACCCACACACACACACACACACACACACACACACACACACACACACACACACGCACACACACACACACACACACACACAAAACACCATACTTATTCCCTCTCCCTGAGTATATAAAACATCACTAATTTGTCACGGAAACACTTTATAATTTTGAAATACTGAAATTTCAAATTTCAGTTACTCGAGACTATAAAGTTCAAGTTTTGAAATAGCGAAAGTGCATAATTGCAAATTTGAATATCTCAAAATCGTGGTTATGGCTTTACGCTATGTAATGTCCGGGGTTTATTTTATTTTATTTATTTTATTTTACATTTGTTGACCGGGCTAGTCTAGCTGGATATATGTCCATTTTCAGTAGAGGCCCGGGGAGAAAAGCTCCACACAAAACATGACAATGAGACATATTAATCATAAAAAATTAAAAGTACAATAAGAATATAAATTTAGTAATAACATCAACATATAGGTAAGCCACACAAAAATACTAGGTCAGTTGCAAAGCATCACAATTAAAAGGCTAAAGGCTACGTAAATAAGCTTCAACAATTAGTAGGAGAGAAATAAAATAATGTAAGAAGAGACTAGAAAGGGATTGCAAGAATAATACAAGAATTGGAGAGGAGTGAGAGACAATCGTCTAGAAGAGAGAAGAAGAAAGAAGACAGAAGAGAGGAGAGGGGAGAGATGAGAGAAGTGTGTCAGTGCATAAAAGGAGTGAAAAGGGCAAGAGAAAGTTGGGTGTTTGTCTAGCTATTAAGCACAGTGTAAAGTTAAAGGTAGAGCAAAGGGGAATGAGGAAAGTTAGTCTGGAGTACTACATGAACAAAGCCAGTGATTTTGGAAGTACAGTTTGATTTTTTGTTTGAAGAGAGGTAAGGAAGCGATTAGAGTTGTATAGAGTGTAGAGAGTTGTATATGGATGGTGTGCAGTGCCATGTGTGGATTTAGGTATAATGTCAGGTAAGTGAGTGTTTTGTAAGGGTTTTGGGTGGGAGTTTAAGTGTATGTGAGTGTGCTGATATGTGTGATGTGTGTGTGTGTGTGTGTGTGTGTGTGTGTGTGTGTGTGTGTGTGTGTGTGTGTGTGTGTGTGTGAGTTTGCTTTTGTTTTCTGTTTGTGCGATCTCAGAGTTAGTATATATAAATAGGGGGGAGTGGGAGGATGCAACCCTCCACATGGTGGGTGTAGGGGGCTTGTCCCCCTGGTTATTTATGATGTACGTTTCTGGATGTGTGTTGTTTTGTTTATTTATTTTGTGGTGTGTGTGTGTTGTGGTATATGCGTGGTCCGGTCTTTGCTGTGTTTTCCGTGTTTTAAATTTCGCGGTTTTGGGCTTTCGGTGTTGTGTGGATTCGATTTCATGATCTTGAGAAAATGAAATTTGAGATTTCGGTCTTTCGAGATTATGAAGTGAATCCATTTGTTATGCCCCTCACAAATCATAAATGATTATATTCATTCAATAATGATAGTCATTAGAATTGTTCAGAAAAAAGCATCCATTTGCAAGTCCTATTGAAATATTAACTTTGTAAATTGATTAGAGTAATATTTATAAGACTTCCTTGTGTAATCTTGTGTCATTGATATCCCCCACTTTTGTGTGGATGTCTTAAGAGGGCTCTCATATGGGTTCCACTTGAAAACATCAAAAACCCATAACATCTAAATTCATAACGTCTAAACCACAACATCTAAAACCAAAAACATCTAAAACTCATAACATTGAATCTCAAAACATTGAAAGCTACAAAGCAACTATAAATAACATCCCACAGAGGTTTTACTATGTTTATGCAAGGGGGCAAGCCCCCCTGCACCCCCCATGTGGGGGCACCACCCCCCACCCCCACTCCCCGTAAATTAAATATACCAACTCCAAGGTCACACTACAGTGGGGGAAAAAGTTAATTTCCTAACCCCATTGTAGTGCGACCTTGGAGTTAGTATATTTACTTTACAGGGGGGGAGCCCCCCCACTTGGGGGGGTGCAGGGGGGCTTGCCCCCCTGCATAAACATAGTAAATAGTGTGTGGGATGTAATTTATAGTTGCTTTGTAGTTTTCAATGTTTTGAGATTCGATGTTATGAGTTTTGGATGTTTTGGATTTTCGATCATTTGGTCTCACTGTTAGATGTTACGAGCTTTCGATCATATGAAGTGGAACCCTCATATGTTATAGTGAATAAAGTTAATCAATAATGGCAGATATTAAAGTTTCTTACTTTTTGATATCATGCAAGTATGACACTACTGTGTTGTTACTAGTTGTTGTTACTAGTCTAGTGTCTCCCACACGTTTCATGCTGCAAAGCTAAAAGTTGTATTGACTTTTCCTGAGATTCAAATCTAGAAAAGCATCCCTGATGTTTAGTATTTCCCTTCCCATACTACATGCACTACCCATTAATCTAGAGGGGTTTGAAATGTATAGACAACGCCCACCCTAAAAATGCCCCCCCCCCACATACACACACACCTGCCACCACTCAAACTTCTTCATGCACCCACATATGCAGCCACATACATATACACATAAAAGCACTCATCCCCCCTCACCCACTTTACCTGTCTACTAAACTCTCTGTCACATATCTGTAATGCATTGAAAATAATGAGGGAAAGTGAGCTTTTGGCTGAGTTATTTAATGTGACTGGAAGTAGTGATTTATACAGTTGAGTAGTTCTATGAAACATTCAGTTGTATAAAGCACGTGCCACAGGCATTTCCATTGGTGTGTTCATGGCTATTTATGCTATTTATGCTATGCTTCTCCCCAGGATTGAATTATTACCATTTGCAGTAGACCAGAAAAACTACAGGTCCTGCCTACAAATGTAAAAGTAATGAGACTTCTGGAGTAACCTGCTAAAATAAAAAAAAACCCTGCCCATTGTTAGTATTACCACATGGGAAATTAAGTCACCTTTAAAAGGCACAACCTGACCAACTCAGGTAATACACACCAGCTGTGAAGGGATCATTGCATTCCCTGAGTCCTCTCAAAATCTAGAAATCTATTGCTATCCTGAATAATTTGAAATAAAGAAAACAGACCCTAAATTGTAATAGGGTGGAAAACTAAAATGGTATATTTATTGTATTAAAACTACTTTTCAGATGGAACAAAAATAAATGCAATCTGTCAGGGAGTAAGAATTGTACCCTTTTTGTTTGTCTGTTTGATTATTTATTTATTTAATTATATATCTATATATCTCTCTGTCTGTTTATTCAATCTATTTAAATATTTACTTATATATGTATGTATTTATTTATCTGTGTTAACCTGCAAAGGAAGAGTCTGGTTTACAGACCCTTTTCACCCATGACCCAAACCAGAGTCACAGTATTAATTAGTAGTATAAACAAATAAACATGAAAATGGAGTGCTAAACTCCATATGAAAGGGAAAAACTACTTGAGCTTGGGAGACTATGAACAGGAAAAATAACTGATATAGCCTAGGACAGGTCATTTAAAGATGTTGCATACAGATGCTCAAATCTGTCCCACAAAGTGAAGCACTACATATAAAATTAAAAGCAAAGAAGACAAAGTCATTGATGCACCATATCTTACAAAGAAAAGGTCTGAGATAAAATAAATCAATTGGAAACATTTCACATAAAATATACAGCATTCCATACACAACTAACAAAATCATAACTGAGACATTGCTTGCACAGTCTCATAATTGTCTCAATCAAGTTCCATATGCTCCATCTTGAATTATCCCAGCACTGTGCTATAGATGCATAATGTTTCAAGTGCAGCCTAGATGACCTGAGCTTGAATTGGGACTTGAGAGCTGAAAGGACCACAGCAGGGATGGTGAAAGTGAGCAGCTAATACCAGTTTGTTTTTTTTACTTTCATTGCTCTTAGCTGTTTTACCTCATGAATTAGGGCAAAGCTAAAAGTAATTGGGGGAAGACCCAAAATAAGGGTCACTTTCAGATAGATTTAGGAAGCATGGAGAGTCTTAAAAAGCCCCTTGGGCTTGATAGTCTAGTAATCACCTATGAGGCGGTACACCTGTGAACTATTATGTCTTACTGGTACCTACAAGTAGACTAAACAAAGCTGATAGGTAATCTATTGTGCCAAGGACCATAATGATGGCAAGGTATCAAATGTCATATGTTCCATTTGGAAGATGTGCATGAAAAGGTGCAGTCACATAATCTTGTTTAGCTTACGTAGGCTTTGACACTACCATGGATATCGTGTTGCTGACCATAAGAGCGAGAGGTAGGTGTATGTGGGTGTACCAGACTGAGTATGTCAGAAGGAACAGGGATAATGTGAAAGTGGACACCATTATTAACTGTGAAAAACAAGTTAAACTTATAAACTTTGAGAAAACAAAAAATACCACTGCTGCGGAAAAGAAACTGGAAACAGCTCACCAAAAAGTCTTTTAATCCAAGCAGGCAATAATAAGATGAGCGCTTCTGATCACATTAATGCATGAACTTCATCAGAAAAACTACCATAATGTTAATGACTTAAATATACAAAAAGACCCGCCCTAACTCCAAAAATCACTGATGTCACTTCCTCAATAAAAAAGGCCATGGTTTCATTGATCAATAGAGTAAAATAAAATAAAAATAAATGGAATTAAAATAAAAAATACAGATCCTTTTAAGCCCTAAAAATATTATAAAATAACTTACAAATATACCACAATATCACAGTATCAATAAATAATAGATATTAATATATATTATTAGGAAATTTGTGTTAACATATATTCAAAATAAGATTAAGCTTCAAATTACTCTCCTTAAAAAAAGAAGGAAGCTCCTTAAGCAGGAAAAAAAGAAAAAAAGAAACCTAGTAATTATTGAGTAGTGGTTCTTTAGAGAATGTTAGTTGTCAAATATTTATTTAACAGCAACCTCAGAGAAGCCTGACAAATACAAAACTTTACTAACAGATATCCGTAATACCAGCTAGTTCAGTAATTAAACCAATTTGGAATAAATTTACCAATCTGGCCAGTGCTTTAAGTTTAAACAAACAATTTACTGAATCATCATCTTCTTTTGGCTGTTCCCATTAGGGGTCGCCACAGCGGATCATCTGTTTCCATTTCTTCCTGTCCTCTGCATCTAGCTCTGTCACACCAACCACCTGCATGTCCTCTCTCACCACATCCATACACCTTATCTTAGGCCTTCCTCTTTTCCTGTTACCTGGTAGCTTCATCCTTAGCTTTTTCCCAATAAACTCAGCATACCTATTCAGCACATGTCCAAACCAACTTAATCTTGCCTCTCTGGCTTTGTCTCCAAACCTTCCAACGTGGGCTGTCCCTCTAATATACTTATTCCTGATCCTGTCCACGCTCGTCACTCCCAGTACAAATCTTAACATCTTTAACTTTGCCACATCCAGCTCTAACTCCTACCTTTTTGTCAATGCCACTGTCTCCAACCCATATAACATAGCATGTCCACTACCCTCTTGTAGACCTTCCCTTTCACTCTTACTGGTACTCGTCTGTCACAAATCACTCCTGACACTCTTCTCCACCCACTCCATCTTGTCTGTACTCTCTTCTTCACCTCTCTTCCACACTCACCATTACTCTGAACTATTGATCCCAAGTATTTAAACTCATCCACCTTCGCCACTTCTACTCCTTGCATCCTCACCATTTCTCTATCCTCCCTCTCATTCACACACATATATTCTGTCTTAGTCCTGCTGACCTTCATTCCTCTTCTTTCTAGAGCATATCTCTATCTCTCCAGGGTCTCGTACACCTGTTCCCTACTCTCACTACAGATCACAATGTCATCTGCAAACATCATAGTCCACGGTGACTCCTGTCTGATCTCATCTGTCAACCTGTCCATCACCATTGCAAATAAGAAAGGGCTCAGAGCTTATCCTTGATGTAATCCCACCTCCACCTTAAACACATCTGTCACTCCCACTGCAGAATTCACTGCTGTCAACCTACCCTAGTACATATCCTGTACCACTCTTACATACTTCTCTGACACTCCTGACTTCCTCATACAATACCACAACTCCTCTCTAGGCACCCGGTCATATGCTTTCTCTAAGTCTACAAAAACACAATGCAACGCCTTCTGACCTTCTCTGTACTTCTCCATCAACACTCTCAGAGCAAACATCACATCTGTAGTGCTCTTTCCCGACATGAAACCATACTGCTGATCACTAATCATCACGTCCCTTCTTAACCTAGCTTCCACTACTCTTTCCCATAACGTCATGCTGTTACTGATCAATTTAATCCCTCTGTAGTTACTGCAGCTCTGCACATCACCCTTATTCTTAAAAAGTGGTAACAAAGCTCTTTTTCTCCATTTTTCAGGCATCCTCTCCCTTTCCAAGATTTCATTAAACAATCTGGTTAGGAACTCCACTGCCATTTCACCTAAACACCTCCACGTTTCCACAGGTATGTCATCTGGACCAACAGCCTTTCAATTCTTCATCATTTTCATAGCTATCCTTACTTCCTCCTTGCTAATCTATTGCACTTCATGATTCACT
Source organism: Protopterus annectens (assembly GCF_019279795.1). NCBI lineage: Eukaryota > Metazoa > Chordata > Ceratodontiformes > Protopteridae > Protopterus > Protopterus annectens. Next base: position 1,575,806,362 of record NC_056735.1, on the reverse strand, counting down.
ATCCCCACATCATCCAACCTTCTCTCCCTCTCATTCTCATCATTCATCAACCCCTCAAAGTACTCTTTCCATCTGCTCAACACACTCTCCTTGCTTGTGAGTATGTTTCCCTCATTATCCTTTATCACCTTTACCTGATGCACATCATTCCTAGCTCGGTCCCCCTGTCTTGCCAATCGGTACAGGTCCTTTTCTCCCTCCTTAGTGTCCAACCTTACATATAACTTTTCATATGCCTTATCCTTAGCCTTCACCACCTCTCTCTTTGCCATGCACCTCATCTCCTTATACTCCTGTCTACTTTCTTCATCTCTCTGACAATCCCACTTCATCTTTGCCATCTTATTTCTCTGTATACTCTCCTGTACTTCCTCATTCCACCACCATGTCTCCTTGTCATCCTTCCTCTGTCCAGATGTCATACCAAGCACCTTTCTAGCCGTCTCCCTTAATAACTCTGCTGTTGTTACCCAGCTATTTGCTGACTCTTCCCTGCCACCCAGTGCCTGTCTTAACTCTTCCCTAAACTCCACCTCACAGTTGCCCTTTTTCAATTTCCACCATTTGATCCTTGGTGCTGCCCTTACACTCCTCCTCCTCTTCTTGATCACCAATATCATCCTACAAACAACCATCCAATGCTGCCTGACTACACTTTCCCCGGTCACCACTTTACAGTCTCCAATCTCCTTCAAACTGGCCCTCCTACATAAGATATAATCCACCTGTGTGCATCTTCCTCCACTCTTGTATGTCACCCTATGCTCCTCCCTCTTGTTAAAATATGTAATCACCACAGCCATGTCCATCCTTTTCACAAAATCCACTACCGTCTGACCTTCTGCATTCCTTTGCTTAACACCATACCTACCCATCACTTCCTCATCCCGTCTGTTCCCTTCCCCAACATGCCCATTGAAATCTCCTCCAATCACGACTCTCTCACCCTTGGGTACAGTCATCACCACTTCATCCAACTCACTCCAAAATTTTTCTTTCTCATCCATCACACACCCAACTTGTGGAGCATATGCACTAACAACATTCATCATTACACCATCAATTTCCAGCTTCATAAACATCACTCTATATGACACTCTTTCCCCCTCCAAAATACTCTTAGCATGATGTTCCTTCAGGATAACCCCTACCCCATTTCTCCTCCCATCCACACCATGATAAAACAATTTTAACCAAACTCCGATACACCTGGCCTTACTCCCCTTCCATTTGGTCTCTTGCACACAAAATATACCAACCTTCCTTCTGTCCATCATATCGGCTAGCTCTCTCCCTATACCAGTCATACTGCCAACATTCAAAGTTCCGACCCTCACTACCACAGTCTTAGCCTTTCTCCTCTCTTCCTGCCTTCAGCCATGCCTTCCCCCTCTTCTCCTCCTTTGGCCAACAGTAGCCCAATTTCAGCCAGCACCTTGTTGGCTAACAGTACTTGTGGTGGTCGTTGTTAACCCAGACCGATACGGTATGTAAATATTTAGTGATCATTTATTCCTGGCCAGTTATTAACATCCAAAAGAATCTGCCATTTCAACTACTTTTGTTATAAGTGCAACATCCAAGGTCCACCTCTATCATTCATTACAACATTATCAATAGTGATAAACTTGAAAATGTGACCTTCCTTTTGCTGAACATGTCTTGCTAGAGCATTATTAAGGTTAATCTTCCTGATAGCATAATTATGCTCATAGATTATGTCCTGAAATCGGTGTTTGATTTTGCCCACACAAAATCAGGGACATCGTTCACATGAGGCAACATACACTAAAGCCTTGAGCTCACACCTAAAGTTACCATTTATTATGTAAATTCTATCACGAATGGGGAAAAAGTCACCTATGTTTATATATTTACAGTGAGGGCAAAAACCACATTTCCTCATACCAAGGAATTTCTTTGTTTCTGCTTCAGCGGGGGATCCCCTATTCTGCAAAATGTTTTTAAAGTTGAAGCCCCTTCTGTACACAGTCAGTGGTTTATTCCCCATTTTACTGTGGACATTAATATCATCTTTCAGAATAACCCAGTTCTTATATATGAATTATTTAATTTCCTTAAAATTTGTTCTGAAGATGGTTATGAATGGTACCCCTTCCTTCCCAATTTGGGAAGTAGTATTGGCCACTTCATTATTCACTACTGTCCCTACTGGTGGTTTGATGGAAGCTGTTGATGTATTGTCCCGATCCACAGCCACTTTATTCAAAATAAGTTTTAAGATACCATCAGCCCTTTTATTTCTTACTTCATCTACCAGTTCACTAAGTAATAAGGGGATAGCCTCTTTTACAGAACACATTAATTAACCTATTGATTTCATCAAGGAAGTCAGTGTCCAGTGTTACCATTCATGCTGCTCTCACCAGTTGGACTATTACTACCAATCTTTTTTGATGATAGGGATGAGAGCTGCTGAAATGGAGAAATAAGTTGGAATATATGCTTTTCCTACAAATTTTTGATGTATAAACTCTATGTAAACAGTCCTTCTCCAAAAGCACATCTAGATAGGAGATTCCTTCTGAATTAATCTCAAACATAAAGGAGAAAAACTGGGTGGTACTATTAAAAAAATCAATAAAAGTTTAATATCAGCTTCCTGCACTTCCAAACAATAAAAATATCCAGATAGTGCACATAACATTTAAACCATTGGTTAAATTCACTATTAAAGAGGTAGGTGTGCTCCCAGTGGGCCATGACTATATTTGCAAACACTGCTCCACATGTTGAGCCAATGACCACCCCGATCCTCTGTAAGTAAAATTTACCTTGAAATGTTATGAAATTATTACTCAAGACCAGTTTAAAAAGGTCCTCTATCATGTTTATTTTATTCTGGATGGTACCTGTTTATTCCAGGAATTTCGATGACCCACAAAATGCCTATATTCTGTGGAATGAACATATATAGATCTTTGACATCAACTGTAATTAATACATGTGTTGGGTGAAATTCCACATCATTATTTTTTTCAAGAAAACACCAGGAATCTTTGCAAATTTACCTTTCATTCTTCAAACCTGGTTCAAGGCTCCTGAGAGCACCCCGGCACTATCAGGTTTTACCTCATATCATGCGTTCCGGCCCCAAAACCCGGACCGTACCACAAAAGGAGGGGGTGTATCCATATTCATCAAGGATACCCATACCTCCAGGCTGGTGGCAACTCACGAAGCATCAGAGACCATTCAGGTGCAATTAACCATAGGCAAAACTGCTCTACAGTTTGTAGTATGTTACAGGCCACCCTCTCAAACTCAGGAACCCCACACAGCCTTCCTGAAGACACTGGAGAGTATAAATGTGTCTCCAAACACCATCATATTGGGTGACTTCAACTACCCAAACATAGACTGGGAACATTACTCAAGCCCCAATACCCTAGCCCAAAGGTTCCTGGAGTTCATAAACTCAAATGCTATGGAACAACTTGTCACCATTCCCACAAGAGATGAAAATATACTAGACCTGATCATCACAAACATGGGGACAAAATGCTCCACACCAGAAATATATCCCTCATTGGTGAGATCAGACCATAAACTAATCTCACTGGAGATCCACATCCCGCCCTCACCCCCAACAAAAAAGACCACAGTGAAGAACTTCTCAAAAGCCAACTTCACAATTCTTAAGACTGGTGTGGTATCCTTCAAGGCCCCTGAGCCATTGGAAACCACAACCCACGCTGCTGAATCCCTTACAAATGCTTTCTGAGCACCTCCAGGATTGCATGGATCAAGCAATCCCAAATAAAATCAAGACCCTTTCCACCAAAGGCAAGCGCCCGATCTGGTGGACCCCAGCCATAAACAAACTTTACAACAAGAGGAGAAAGCTACTACAAGATAGAGCAAAATCCCTAAAAGGGAAGACATCTCTGATCAATACTAGTAAAAACTACGATCACTCATAAAATCATCCAAGGCCAACTTTGAGAGAAAAATCGCCAAGGACTCAAAAGACAATCATAAGGCCTTCTTTAGCTATGTTAGAAATCTGGGTGGAAACTCCCAGATATGCTCAGAATTAGTCCAAAATGATACAAAAATCACTGAACCCACAGACATTGCAAACATACTGGCAGACAGGTTCAGTGAAAATTTCTCCCTCCCCAAAAGGAGAAATATCTATCCCAGCAGAGTGTAGCCTCCCAATCATCTCAAATGCCCAGGTGAGAGCTGCTCTCTCTAAAGCTAAAAACACAGCATCAATGGGACTGGATGGTGTCCCCGGCTGTGTGCTACATGAACTCAATGAGGAACTAAACCCACACATAAGGCTGCTGCTTAATCTTAGCCTTACCACAGGATACGTACCCAAAGAGTGGCGTACGGCAACTGTGGTCCCACTCCACAAAGGCGGTGCTTCTACGGACCCTGGTAATTACCGCCCCATAAGCTTAACAAGCCTGGTCTGCAAAGCTATGGAGAGGATCATAATGGAACTCATAAATAAAGACATAGGAGACCTACAGACATTGTATCCTACCCAATTCGGCTTTGTCAAGGGCAGATCATGCCTCTTGAACTTGGTCGACTTTTTTGAAACAGTCACCAAGGCCATTGATGAGAGTAAGACAGTTCACACAGCCTACCATGACCTTGCAAAAGCTTTCGACACAATACCCCACTCGGGTATCATAGAAAAGCTCACCAGCTTAAATGTAAACCCATATGTCACAAGATGGGTTGCAAACTGGCTCAAGGACAGAACCCACAGGGTTAGAGTTGCTGGTGCCATGTCAGACTCCAAGCCGGTCACAAGCGGTGTCCCACAGGGCTCAGTCCTGAGCCCCCTCTTGTTCAGCATCTACTTTTCAGAAGTGCAGGCAAACATAGGAGGATTGTGGCTGACAAAGTTTGCAGATGACTGCAAACTGGGCGCCATAGTTGAAAATCCATCAGACACAGATATCCTTCAGAGACGTCTCATAGAAATGGATAACTGGTGCCAGAGCCATGGCCTTAAGCTAAACGCCAAAAAATGTATAGTCATACCCTTTGGTAAAAACAAGGTAACCCCAAGTTACCATATAGGTGGCAATCCATTAAGCACAGAAGAGGTTATCAGGTACCTGGGGACCCAAGTTGACAGTAACCTTTCTTTTGACACTCACATTGCCAAAGTGGTTAGGAGGACCTTCTACATTGCCCACCTGATTATGAAGGATTCACATCCAGATCAAGGGAGGTCATTGTTCCCCTGTACTCTTCACTTATCAGACCAATGATTGAGTACAATGCCCCATTCGGAATGTATCTTACCCAACACCTGCAGCAATTGGAAAGACCCCAAAAGTTCCTCACCAAAAGGATAAAGGGGCTCAAAAATATGCCATATGCTGCCCGACTGAAGAAACTCCAGCTCTATTCAGTCGCATACCGTCTGCTAAGAGGTGACCTGTGCCTGACATACAAGGCCATGTCCAACCTGGAATTAATGGACATGCTCCACCTCAAAAAATCCAAATCCACCAGAGCCACAAGAGCAAGAGACTTAAACCTCAACACGGATATAAATAGGACATGCTGGAGGGACAGATTCATCACCCAGAGACTCCCTATGCTGTGGAACAGAATCCCGGTCCATGTGAGACAGAGCACCTCGCTGGCTCTGTTCAAGAGGAATCTTGACCAGTGGATGGGAGATCGTAGGTTTACCCCGGGGATCATCTCTGTATCACTGCTGGACAGAGGCACGGCAAACTAATGGGTATAGTATTCTTCAACCTAAGGGGTGGTGAAAGCCACACAACTCTGGCTAGGCTTATAAATGACCTAGGGCAGATAGCCTAGTATGAACCTATGAACCTATGAACCTAAATATGTCTTTAATTTGATATCTAAGAACTTGGCACAAGCTGAAGTGATACTGTTCCAACTTTCAACTGTTGGTCATAATAGGGGATTATTTAAGTTGTTAGGAGTTTCAGAACTCCAAAAATTAATGGTACCATTTCTGCCGTCATGTGTCAAGTAGTTATACAATTGTAAATGAATTCTCTGTTCAATAAAAAGTCCATAATTTAAGCCCCATTAAATTCACTCTTAGTAACTTCCTCGTTGGTGTGGTGTCTGTTCCAAGACTTCAAACATATGCTTGTTATAATTATGCAAATCCATCATCACCAACCCACCCCCTTTATCCAGTTTCATATATCTCACTTTTTGTTGCTTAAGGAAACTCATTTCCCATTCCTCTTTTTCCAAATTAGAACGGATAGAAACATTCTTTTTATTATAGAAAAGTTTTTTTTTAAATCAAGCTCACATACTTTTTCATATAATTGAACCAGTGGATGCAGGGGGGGTGGGTTAAATTTACTGGTGATTCAGAACTTGTCATTGGTAACAGCCTCATTTTCCATTAGCATGCTTAATTTAAGCTTTCTTATTAAGTAAATTTTGAAATCCATCACAGTATCCACAAAGCTTGTCTTTTTTGAGGGAAGAAACATTAAAACCCTTGTCAAAAATATTAACTGCTTCCTCACTTATCGTGTCTTAGAAAAATTGTACAGGTTAAAATCCTTGTTAGCATTTTTCACTATTATACACCCTTCATTCACTCATTTTTCATGGCTTAGCATTGAATCACTCAGTCCTACTGAGATTGGCTCACTCTCCTCCGATTCCTCCACCACGGTTGGTTGGTTCTTGGAGTCTGGTTTCTTGGATTGGGTCTTCAGTGGTTCATTGTTCGAGGTGGGTGAAAAACCTGTTTATTTTGTTGATTCCATTCCCTTAATATATCAGAATGTCTTAATGGTGGATTTTTGTCATCACTCACCCCAAGGGACTTCTTGCTGCCACTGATTATTACTACAGCTATTAACTGTATCCATTTCACCCTGATTAATATTATTATATGGAAAGGAAGTCAGAATCTTATTATACAGTGATATATATTTTCTCCCCAATTGTTAAAACACTGGTGGAAGTGGATAGGCTCTGCCATTACTGTAGTAATCTTCTCAGTCTCTCTGTAGTTTCTTGATTTTTCCATTCCTTAAATTTTGCACATGTTGATCAACACTTTTATATATCCTAATAAGATCAAATTTAAACTATTCATACTGGAGATCTTGTTTTATACTTCCAAAAATTTCAATCCATTACCCATTTTCTCAAAGAGTATTCCATTACGTTTAATAAGTAACTCAAGGACTTTGCATCTATATTATTTAAATGAGGTTTCAAAACTTCGAACATGCCTTCATCGACAGCTTAATATCAAAAAGGCCAAATTCTGAACACACGGAACAGCAAATTTTTCCTAAGGAAAAAAATCACTAGTCTGCAAAAAATAAAGAAAATAAAGTTTGGGGCTTTTGTGCCCCCCACACCCCCCTTAATTAAATATACCAACTCCGAGATCACACCACAGTGTAGGAAATGGCAAAGACCCAAAAATGGCCCAGTGTTTTTTTTTTCCCTAGGAAAAAAAATCGCTGTTCCATGTCTTCTGGATTTGCCTTTTTGACATTATGCTGTCGATGAAGACACATTAGAAGTTTTGAAACTTTGTTTAAATAATAGGGACCCAAGGACTTCACACCCTTGCCTATCAAATAATTTCAAAAAGACCAAATATAGGGATGAGTTAATCTACACTCCGTTAGGAAACCACCATTGCCTAAGTCCTTTAGAAATGTGTTGTGTTTTTATACATTCTAAAAAGTATACGTTCTTTAATTGTAGCTTTTTGCACTTCAGGATCCTATAATCCATTTCATCAAGTGTCTCTTGTATAACTAAATTAGTTTTGTTGATGTTATTTCTAAATTCAAATCCTTGTAAAAGCCACTCATTCAGAACTGGCACTTCACCTCCTATGGTGTGATTCCTCGCTGGTTCATTATCAATTTCCTGCATGGGACGGTCTGGGATGTTACCCTAATATTAGGGTGATCAGGGGCTCACCTTTGTCCTCAATATATGTTACTATCATTTGGATCATCAGGCTTGAAAATAAAGATTGTATTTTTATGGCTGTTACAGAATATATGGGCAAATCATTAGAAGCCCCCATCTCGGTTTCATTTCTAAACTGCCCATTACAGAGTATATTATCTTCATGGGCTAGATGGTTAACCCTTTGAGTAAGCTGCTGGATGAGCAATGTTAGTTCAATGATAGTCTTATTAAATTTTTCTCCTTCCATTTGGGAAAGCAAGGATGGAGAACCAGCTTCCACTTCGGCAGCCATAATAAACAGAAAACCACAAAAAACAAGCACAACTTATACACTTTGAGAAAACAAAAAATACTACCGCTCCGGAAAAGAAACTAGAAATAAATCACCAAAAAGTCTTTTAATCCAAACAGGCAATAATAAGATGAGCCCTTCTGATCACGTTAGTGCATGAACTTCATCAGATAAGCTACCATAATGTTACTGAGTTAAACATACAAAAAGACCCTCCCTAACTCCAAAAATCACTGATGTCACTTCCCCAATAAAAAAGGCCATGGTTCCAATGAACAACAGATGAAATAAAATTAAATAAAATAAGTGCAATTAAAATAAAAACCACAGATCCTTCTATGTCCTAAACATATTATAAACTAATTTACAAATGCACCACAAAATCAATAAATAATGCATATTAATATATATTAATAGGACATTATTGTTAACATATATTCAAAATAACATTCAAAATAACATTAAGCTGCAAAAAAAGAACGAAGTTCCTTATGCTGGAAAAAAAAAGATAAAAGAAAGAAAGACCTAGTAGTTATTGAGTAGCAGTTCTTTAGAGAATGTTAGTTCTCAAATATTTCTTTAATGGCCCCTAAAAAGAGCCAGATAAATGCAAAACTTTACTAACAGGTATCGGTAACACCCACTAGTTCAGTAATTAAACCAGTTTGGAATAGATTTACCTATGTGGCCAATGCTTTAACTTTAAGCAAACAACTTATTGAATAGTGATCATTTATTCCTGGCCGGCTATTAGCATCCAAAATAATCTTCCATTTCAACTTCTTTTGTTCTAAGTGTAACATCCAAGATCCACCTCTATCATTCATTACAGCATTATCAATAACCATAGACTTGAAAGTGTGACCTTCATTTTGCTGAACATGTCCTGCTAGAGCATTATTAAGGTTAATCTTCCTGATAGCATAATTATGCTTATAGATTCTGTCCCAAAATGTGCATTCAGTTTTGCCCATATAAAAGCAGGGACATCATTCACATAAGGCAATATATACTAAAACCCTGGACTCACAATTAAATTTATCATTTACCATGTAAGTTCTAACATAAATGGTAAGAGTCACCTATCTTTGCCATTGCTTCAGTGGGGGATCCAATATTTCCCAAAATATTTTTAAAGTTGAAGCCCCTTCAGTACACGATCAGTGGTTTATTCCCAATTTTGCCCTGGACATTAATATCATCTTTGAAAATAACCCAGTTCTTATATAGGATTTCTTCAATTTCCTTCCTGGAAAAAGAGTTGCCACCCAGAATAAAATAACCTTGATGTAGGACCTTTTGCAACTGGTCTTGAGTAACAATTTCATAACATTTCAAGGTAAATTCTACATACAGAGGAATGGGGTGGCTATGGGCTCACCATGTGGAGCACTGTTTGTGAATATAGTCATAGCCAACTGGTAGCACACCTACCTCTTTAAAAATGAATTTAACCAATGGTTTAAACTTTAAGTGCACTATCTGGAAATTATTTTTATTGGTTGGAAGGGATAGGATGCTGATATTAAAAGATTTATTGAATTTATTAATAATACTACTACCAGTTTATGCATGAGATTAATTCTGAAGGAATCTCCTATCTAGATGTGCTTTTGGAGAAGGACTGTTTGCATAGAGTTTATACATAAACAATTCATAGGAAAAGCACATATTCCAACTCATTTCTCCATTTAAGCAGCTGTCAATCCTATCATCAAAAAAGAGTGGTAGTAATGGCTCAACTTGAGAGCGGCACGAACAGTAACACTGGACACTGACTTCCTTGATTAAATTAATAGGTTAGTGGATATATTCTGTAAAAGAGGTTATCCTCTCATTACTTGATGAACTTGTAGATGAAGTAAGAAATAAAAAGGCTGATGGTATCTTTAAGCGTATTTTTAATAAAGTGGCTGTGGAATGGGACAATACCTGACACCTTCCATTGAACCACCAGAAGGGAAAATAGTGAATAATGGAGAGGCCAATACTGCTTCCAAAATTAGGAAGGAAGGGGTAGTATTCATAACAACCTTTGGAACACATTTTAAGGAAATTAAAGAAATCCTATACAAGAACTGTGTTATTTTCAAGGATGAAATTGAAGTCCAGAGTAAAATGGGGGATAAACCACTGATAGTCTACAGAAGGGGCTTCAACTTTAAAAACATTTTGGAGAATTGGGGATCCTCCACTGAAGCAATGACAAAGAAATTCCTTGGTACGAGGAAGTGCGTTATTTTGCCCTCACTGTAATTACATAAACATAGGTCACTCTTTTAACATTCATGTTAGAACCTGCATACTAAATGATAAATTTAATTGTGAGTCCAAGGGCTTTAGTGTATATTGCCTCATGTGAATAATGCCCCTGCTTTTATGTGGGCAAAACCGAATGCAGATTTCATGACAGAATCTATGATCATAATTATGGTATCAGGAAGATTAATGTTAATAATGCTCTAGCAAGACATGTTCAGCAAAATGAAGGTCACACTTTCAAGTTTATGGCTATCGATAATGTTGTAGTGAATGACAGAGGTGGACCTAGGATGTTGCACTTAGAACAAAAGGAGATGAAATGGCAGATTCTTTGGATGTTAATAGCTGGCCAGGAATAAATGATCACTATTCAATAAATTGTTTGTTTAAACTTAAATCACTGACCAGATAGGTAAATTTATTCCAAACTGGTTTAATTACTAAACTAGCAGGTATTACAGATACCTGTTATTGTTTGTAATTATCTGGTTTCTTTTCAGGTGTTGTTAAATAAATATTTGACAACTAACATTATCTAAGGAACCACTACTCAATAACTACTAGGTCTGGTTTTCTTTTTCTTGTTTATTTCTTGGTTAAGGAGTTTCCTTCTTTTTTCAGGAGAGTAATTTGGAGCTTAATGTTATTTTCAATATATGTTAATATGAATTTTTTATTCATATATATCAATATGCATAATTTATTGATATTGTGGTATATTTGCAAATTAGTTTATAATAGTTTTAGGGTTTAGAAGGATCTGTGCTTTTTATTTTAGTTCCATTTATTTTATTTTAATCTATTGATTAACAGAACCATGGGCATTTTTATTGAGGAAGTGACATCAGTGATATGAGTTAAGGTGTGTCTTTTTGTATGCTTAAGTCAGTAACATTATGGGAGTTTATCTGATGAAATTCATGCACTAATGTGAACGAAGTACCATTACTAACTAGTCTGACAAACAGTATACTGTGCCAGTTTGTCAAACAAAGGGCAGACAAGACCATGGTGTTAATACTACAATATACGCTGATATGTATTATGATGCTAAGTTAGTGTAGACAGCAAATGTCATTGGTTTTCCAGGTTGAAATGCCACCTGTTTGGGCATTCAGTGAAGTGACCCACAGCCAGTATGGTGAGATGTGTAACCTGCATGCTGCAGAACCTCCTTATCTATGGCTATGTCCACAACATTGTAGTGGGCCAGGAGTCTTGCATGCCTGCCATAGTATGACACCAAGCATATTTGAACATGTCGTGCTTGGGTTAAGTTTGGAAATGGACAACGTGTGGATCCCCTGAACATGTCCTGTGTGCATGTATGGCATCGGGCAGGCATATATACAGAGGGTGTGTCAAGCATAAATGGGTGTCTCATATCGGTATGACAATTACCTCTACACAGTGACAGCAGTCGGTAATATAATGCTGCCATGATATACAGATCTTATTTATATGATAACTGTAAACATATTCACCTTTGCTTCTGACAAGATGATCCAGCCTCCTCATCTACAAGAGCACATTGTCCTCTATCTCGTAGCAGCTGAAAAACAGAAACAACTCATGCAGGAATCATGAATTAAATATTCTGCAAAGGTCTTTTTTGCTATGTGTAAAATAGTTGTACAATTTCAGAAGCAATGTCTCTGATCGCATCTACCCACTGGTATAGGAGGTTGACATGGCATCTCATCTGGTCACTGTAGTTGTCTGTACTGATTGCCAGAATACTCAATGCCAGAAACAGCATTCACTGCCCTGGCAAAGCTGTCATGCATTAACTTTTTTGGGGGACCCTCATGAAAGGCCCTGATCATGCATTTCTGGTGGCCTCTCTACACAAGGAATACAAATATTTTGGCCTCCTTATCAGAAAACCTATGAACCCTGATAAAGGCAATGCCATCAGAAGTCATAGCAACTTATCTGGTCACAGTCCATAGGAATACAGTAGTTCTCTTGCATCCATGTACATTACTGTTGCTTCCACATGATGGAAAACAGTCTGCACACAATTTGTGTGACATGCTTTGCAACAATCGTATTATAATGTGAATATATGTCATATGGCAGAAAAGTGTTAGAATGTGAATCATGTAATGGAAGGAGTGTAGCAGCACAGTACCTCCATATGCATTTATTTATGCAGTTTAGTATGTCTACAGGCCATCATGCTGCAATTATTTAACTAACTCACATCCCATTCAGAGTCTGTGACTGACCTACACATGCTCATTGTACTTTGCAGATATGCATGCAAATGCATGGTGTTAACAGATACTTGTTGCACAACCATAGTCACATACAAATTGCAGAAAAACACTATTTAAAGACAGTTGATCTAACCAGGCAATTTGTTTTTGAGCAAGCAATTGAGTGGCTGTGTACTTGTGGTGCTATGAAACTTACTGCATTCACTAGCAATTCACATTTAAGTGATTAAAGAGTGGTGCCAAGTTATTTTTCAACTGTTTTGTTCATGTGCTGCACATTTATGTTGTTTATTGAATGGCACAAAACTTGCAGAAGAGGGCTGTATTTGTTGGTGTAGCTGACAACAGATGAATCCTTTCTGGGGGATATGAACATGGAAAGTAGTTTCAGGCATGACTTTCAATGCCACAAATGAATGTTTCATGTGTGTTTTATTATGTGGAAGACATGCTACTTTCTACAGTGGACTATGTGTATCATAATTACTGTTGACATTCATTATATGTGAACTGTTTTGCTTGATTCTGTGTAATTTGCATAAGCTGTTAAATATGCTGTCATGCACAGAAATGGAGAGTTACAGCTGGTGAGTGGGAATTGCTCATTGTGAGTCCTTTGAGTAGTAGAATGTGTCTACTGAAGAGGCATGTGCAAAGTAACAGTAGTTTTTGCCAACATTTGTGTATGTGTGTCTTGTAACCTGCATCTTCTATGGGTGCCAATGCAGTGGACTTGTGACCACTATACATAAATACCTTTTACATCCATCGCCTGAGATAGCCTATGGTTATGGGAAAGACTGTACTGTCTCGATAGATGGAGGAAGAAAACAGGTCAGTACAATTTAATTAACTTACTAGGCTGGTAAAGCTTCACAACGGTTTGCAGAAATTGCAAATATCTTGCTAGTTTTAGGGAGCACTGTTGAAAATTATCTTCAGGCTTCTCTTGCATTTATAGACTGCCTCTTCCTAAATCTATACTACAACATTGCATTTCTGGATTGGAATATTGGGAGGGGGGATATTCACACAGTCATGAAGGATTTCTTATAAGGATAATAGATGGGATTATACTGACATCCGAAGGGTTGCATAGATATACACCCCAGCCTACTGTTGGGCTGCCAGCACACTGATTTTCGGGGTCATACAATGGTTAAGAACACTGTGAAGGTGAATTTAATGTAGATGACATCCACATGGTATGTCATTATCAGGATGGTACACATTCAAAGGTAGTAAATTAGGGTCTATATTAAATCAGCGAACACTTAAAAAAGTGAACGCTGATTTATCAACCCCATGTAAGCGAAAGCTTACAATCCCGAACACTTAGAACAGCGATTTTTTTCCCCCTGGGAAAAAAATCGCTGTTCCAAAAAAGGAAAAAAAAACTTCAAAACATTACATAAAGTTGTGGGGCTGTGCCCCCCATCCCCCCTACTTAAATATACCAACTCCGATATCGCACTACAGTGAAGAAAACGGCAAAATAATGAAGGTGGTCAAGTGATTTCTTTCCTAGGGAAATAATTTGCTTATATGCTGTTTCAGTATTTTGCCATTTCGTGCTTTCAAGTTCGATCAAGACGCATTTGAAAGAATATGTCTTCGATCATATAATTGGGAACCATAAATTTCACTGCTTTGCCCATAGCACTTCCAGTTCTGGGGACAGACATGATACATTGAAAAATGCTTGTACTCATCCACAGTTTGAATAGAGGTTATACGTGTTCTGCTGTAGGCCATAAATACACAGAATACAAGCCCTGCTCCAGACACGCATGTGTTTCTGCATGGCTTCCTTGAGAGGGTAAGGCAGCATCCTGCTGTGTTGCATTATCAGTGACACATTACACAGACTATGTAAACACTGGAATATACTTGTGCTGCTCAAGTAAACATGTCACCAGCTTACAAGTATGTATCTTTATGATTAAGGGTGGACATGCTTGTTGTGGAGAAAGGCAAAATGAAAAGTTTAGCCCAGGCAGAGAATGCTGTCCTGTGGCAGAGGCTGTGTGAGCTTGTTTAGGGGATGTACTGGAAAGGAAGATCATAGCAATATTTTTCTGATTGTGGTGAGCATATCTGGTGGGACTTTGTAGAATAAGTCAGCACAGTCAGTCATGAAAGCAGAACCCATAAACCAGCTCAGAGAAGGGTTACTTACATGATTACAAATGCATTCCACAAGGCAACTCACCTGATTTAGGAGCAAAAGGTCAATGGAAAAGGGTCAGCTAACAGAAGCAGCATTAAATGACATAATGGAATCCTGGCATCTGACATAATGGAATCTTGGCAAAAGAGGTTATAACCCATCTATATTCAGTACATATCTGGCCCATAATTGAGTATAATACCTCATTTGGCTTGTACCATACTAAGCACCTTCACCAACCGAAGTGACATCACAGGTTTCTAACAAAGAAGATCAAGGAACTCCAGCATGTGCCTTCCACAGACCAAATAAAGTCCCTGTCACTATACTCCATATCATATAGACTTCTTAGGGGAAACATATGCCTGGCATACAGAGCAATCCCAGACCCAAACCTAATGAACTTGCTGCATATCTGTAAATCAAACAGGAGCAGGGACACCCATTCAAGGGGCCTAAATATGGACTGCAACTTAAATAGGACATGCTGGAGGAACAGATTTATCTCCCAGTGACTGGCACATCTTTGGTACAGTTTACCAATTCATGTGAAACAGAGCACCTTTATGACACTGGTTAAGAGGAACCTGGACAAATGGATGGGGAAAAGTAAATTCTTACTGGGAATAGCACCCACAACCCTCCTGGACATGGGCAGTCATCACTAAATGTGATCTTGGGTATTGATTAGCATTTCTATGGTATTAAATTGGGATGAAATGGCTAGGCTTAAAATGACCTGCAACTGTCTATAGTCTAATAATGTCCTATGATCCTATGTCATGGGAAAAGACCTGTAAAGCGTACCTTGCGTATCAGTTTTTGATGCCTTTCATGTATCTGAAGAAGTCTTAATAGAAGAAAGCAGTAGAATAAAAGGATTCTTATGTTAAATCCAGTACTTTGTCTTCACTATGCTACTTTTGGTTGTTCTGTTTGATATATGTTTAATATGCCACTTATTAAGGTGTTCTGGTTTTGAGTACTAGGCTTGCTACTCTTGCAAAGCATTTTCAGCTTAGCCAAGTTACATTTTGATGCTTGGATTAACCTATTCCATTTGGTATTAAACTGGCATTATCAATCCCATGGCTGATAAATGTGTATTACCTCTACTGAGAATAAATGTGGTCATACCAAATATAACTGGGGGCCAATGCATGGAATCAGGCATTTAGGAGCTGCCGCTCTCCATTAGTAGTGCAAGAAGCTGTCCTGGTGTAAAGATTCTATTTTCCATCCATAGATCCAAGTTGCAATAAAATATAGATAGGGAGTCTATTACAGAGGAGCTGTACCCTCTCTGACATATGCCTATCCCTCCAAACTGCTCTGTTAATGTTGTAGAAGAGGTTTTGATTCCTAGAGAGAGTATTTCTGATGCCGGTGAACTTGTTTGTGTGCAGTAGGTCCATCAGTACTGAGCTGGAGGATGGTTTACATGCCAAACATTAGTAATGCATAGTTTTAAATATAAAAGTTGTGTTAGTGAAGTTTGTTAGAAATGTCTCTACTCTTTATGTATAACATTATTTATTTTTTATTATTAAATAAGAGATTAGAAAATCAAAGAAATATTGCTTGTTTTCCCTCATGCTGTCTTATTTAAAATGCTTATATTATATAGTAAAGTTTTTATTCTTTAACTAAAAATGTCTGTCTTCTGAAAAGTTGATATTATGCAATCTAGAAAATTATAGGTTTACTCATGTCTTACTGCCTGTTTAGGTAAACAATTGTTAGTGAAAGCTATGAGTCACCTGATATAAAAAGAATACACTCTTGATACTAATTTTGTCACTAGTATATTTTTATAAACTTACTCGTTACTTTTCCAGCTTTTCTTTGTGGAGACATTAATTAAGGAGAAATAATACCATACATTTTGCAAGGCATGAAATACAGAAAGTTGTGTCTAGCATACATGAGATTTAAATATGAATGACAATACAGAAATGTCTGGCTATTTAGAATTAGCTTTAGAAATAAGTGAACAAATGGAAATTACATGTCTGTAGTATACAGAACCTACTAGACATTGTTTTAATGCTCGGTGTCCAATTTAATGACAAACAAAGAATAAATAAGCTCATGAATAATAGTGTCCTATTTACTAATTTATTTGAGAAGGATTGGAAAGCAGTGTTGTCACCCAGTGGATGTAGAATAGTCTGGTCTTACTTTATTTATAAGTATGACAGAGACTCTAAGAAAAACTTGCCGCACTGTAATCAGTGCAAAAATTGAGAATGAAATTTCAGGCTATTGTACTTTTCTAAATGTTTGATTTTGAGGGTGCATGTTTATATAAAATATATAAATATATTTGTATGTGAAAGCTTGAGAGTGATGGATTTGATTTGATAAGAGGTTGTTAACAACCCAGAGCTGACACAATCAGATATTAATAGAAAGAAAAAGCTTAATTGGAAGAGAGGGATAAAGTTTTGATCAAAACAAAAATCTAATTATTAGTTTAATTTTGTTTTACATGAAATATTTCAGGTAATGTATAGGTTTGGCATTCTGTAGCATATGTTATTAAGTGCATTTTCCTTTTTATATAAAGAAAGATTTGAAATTTTAAATATATTTACTTACTAATCAAAGTACATTCTCATGTTTTCTTTTTCTTGAAAGAAAAACTTTCTGAATTTTTAATAAAGAAAAACTGAGTGACTAGAGTGATTTTTAAGAAAAAAAATGGTTCCAGATTCATTCCACAGAAGAAAGCAACACATGCTGTTTTTGCTTGGATGAAAGGAATGTCTGCAACTTGTTTTTCCCGGTCCCCTTCAAGAAACACATTTCACCAAATGACATTTGACGCCCTTCATTAAATTTTTATAAACATAAATGCTAACCAATATTAATTCATTTCAGCCAAACATGACACAGGTGAAATAACATCCATGTAACATTATCATAGGACAGGACAGCGTAAACCTGCTCATCCTGATCAGTAAGCAGCGTCCATACCTCCACTCACTTACTTATGAAGCAGCGTACCCGCTCACTTCTGTTACCATTTAATGCATTATACCATCAACCAGTAAGCAGCTTCCTCCGCTTGCTTATGTACTTATCAAGCAGCGTAACCATTCACTTTCCTTTCCCAACTTATTGAATTGACCATCCAACACCAGAGGGGGAACAGAAGAGGGCAAGCCTGCCCCTCTTCTCCACCCTCCAGCCTGAACAGGCTGTTCCCCCTCTCTCCACCAAACTTTCATCATCTAGCCACCATTAGGGGATAAGACCAAACATCATTTGGTGTACAATAATCATCAGGACATTACCAGGCCCTGGCAATTACCTAATAATTACCAGGGCATTACCTGCCACTGCACCAGGAATACTCAACCCCCAACCTCTGAAACTAAATAAAAGCAATTGCATAACACCCATCCCATAGCAACTCCATTTACTTGCCCAATGACATGCAGAAACAACCTAAAAATTTTAAAATGCCATTTAACAACCGCCTTGCCAACACCAACTACCCATTATAAACAGTAAGGCACTTAAACCCCATGATAGCTTTAGTAATCTGACCCCTCTTAGCTCTATCAGTACCCTTGAATGCCACCAGCAATATACCAAACTTGAAAATGCCCTATGCCACCTGGTTGAAACAAGGTTAGTGACATGCCAACTCCGTCCAGCATGTAGAAATTAAACCATACCCTTTCTGTCCTTCAAGTACAGTAAATCAAACCACACTTCCATCCAAGGACACATCATCTAGCTCACCACCTGAACCCACTTACTCAATACAACCCACTAATCCCCTACCCCTGAAGGCTGCAAACCTACCTGAGCCCATCCAAGAACCCCCCCCCAGCTACCAATAATACAGTGTAAATTCACTCCTATGCTCCCCATCCAAAACAAGCAAAACAAACCATTACATTGTAACTGTTGGGAAGGAAATATAACAATTCCATATGTGGGTGCCTTGCTGGAAGACCATGATCTCTTTTCACACCACTCCATCAACCAACATCATCCTCGACCCCCTCTCACACATGTCAAAGACACCTTCCTTCAACCTATCAAGTAATGCCCGGTCAGCCCATCTCCATTTGCATCCTCCGAGGGATCTGTAAAAGAAAAAACTGGAAATACTTCATTCACACATAATCACAGCTTCTTAATGACAGTATGCACTACTACTGGCATATCTCCTTCATCAACTGCTTAAAATGTAGGGCAGGATTCACGAAGGCTAGTAGTACGGAGTCTAAGAGTAGGGTAAGACTCCATGCAGCCCTCATGATCCAGGAACAGCCTGAAATTCCATGTAAGAGACCAGCTAAAACGTCTCTTACATGGACTGGGCG
Source organism: Protopterus annectens (assembly GCF_019279795.1). Classification (NCBI taxonomy): domain Eukaryota; kingdom Metazoa; phylum Chordata; order Ceratodontiformes; family Protopteridae; genus Protopterus; species Protopterus annectens. The sequence goes on along the minus strand of NC_056735.1, from coordinate 1,575,787,126 downwards.
TGGATATGCTAATCACCTCACTTGCAGCCGAAAGGCATGCAAATGAGGTAGATTAGTGATCCACGAAGCCCAAACCAGCCCCTGTAAGAGCCGTGTTAGCTGCAGAAATGTACTCAGTTGACAACTGAGTACGTTTCTGCAAATAACACAATGGAGCCATGTCAGCTCCAAATAAAGGGTGCATATGTGTCAGGCAGCATGCCAATGGCCAAATATGTGGCCATTGGCAAGGTACCCCGATGCAAATATGAGAAATAATTTTTTTTTTTGGTGATCGCCGATGTTTAAAAGCAGCGCAGCCCCGCGCAAATGGGCTGCACTATATAAAACATAAAAATGAAGGTTATAAACCCACAAATGTGGGTTTTATGCAATACATGGATTTACAATGCAGGGACCAGCAGACCAAAAACAACATGGCCACCGTTTAGTGGTTGCTAAGGGGGAAGCTGAGTCTAAGATGTAATGAGTGTTAGGATACTGAATTCCACTGTCACATAGCAAATGAGCACATTCTGAGTAGTGTAAGAGTTACATAAGGGGGAGGAACAGAGTAGGAGATAGGTGACATCATAGGGGGGAATGGCAGAAAGAAATGCAGTTCATTGGAGGTCAGTGTTACATGACAGATGTCAGACACATATCATGGAAAGAGGAGTGCCACAAAATAAGCATGGGAAAGTCAAGAAATGGCCAACACCAAAGTTTCTTGCTGGGCGTGTATGCGCACGTGTGCGCGACATGAGGCACGAGTAGGGCAGTGTGCGCGCGTGTAAGGCAGACTGAGCATGTGGGAGCCTGTTGGCAGACTTGTAAGACTGTTTGCGCTGGTGTGCGCATGTGTTAATCCGAATAAGAAGATTCTAAACCGTGTAAGTATGTGTGTGCACGTGTAAGCCACTGTGAGTGTGTTTCTGCTGGTATGCGCGTTGCTCCCCCATGAGGAAACAGAAAGGAAAAAGGAAGCAACAGAATAGGAAGGAAGCTAGCAGGGAATACTGCTGGAGCTAGCAGGTGAAAACAATTAGAAGCAGGCAATTACACAGGCAGAATAGTAGCCCAGCCCAGCACTTAAAACTCTACAAACAGCAGTGCAGGATGTTTCTCACAAGAGACACTGCAAGACAGGAGTAAGCTATTAGAAGTGAAAACTGAAAAAGCTGAACTCAGAGCAGAAATGCTAGGGGCTGCCATAGCTGTCATAAGGAGACATAGGCGACTTGCTGAGGGTGGTGACAATGCAAATGGTGCCAGACAACCCACCGTGAGGAGACGGAGAAGAGTGTACGGGCCCAGGATCACCTACCACGGGTTACAGGAGCTGGAGATAGTGGAGCACTATAGAGTGGACAGAGACCTCCTGCAGCAAATTGTCGAGTTGGGCAGGCCATGCCTCACACACAGAACCAACAGAGGGGAACCCATCCCAGTGGAAACCAAGGTATGTGTTGGCCTAAGAATACTAGCAACAAGTACCTTCCAGAGACCAACTGGTGATATGATGGGGATATCACAAGCATCAGCCTCCAGGGTACTGCACCAGTTCCTGGATGCCATGTCAGCACATGTCAGTGATCATGTATATTTCCCCAATGCCCATGAGGTATTGGCCAGCAATATGCGTCTCTTCCAGCAAATAGCGGAATACCCTGAGGTAGTGGGTGCAATAGACTGCACGCACATACGCATCAAAGCACCAGCTGGTGAGCGGGGTAGGGCCTACATAAACCGCAAGGGCTTCCCCTCCATCAACTGCCAGGTCATGTGTGATGCCCAGGGCATAATAATGAATGTGCGTGCTGGCTGCCCTGGGAGCTACCATGATTCCCATATCTGGCATTTGACGCAGCTGTACCAGACATTTGCCAATGGGGACACCCCACATGGACACCTAGTGGGGGATGCAGGTTATGCACTGGAGCCGTGGCTGATGACACCGATCAGAAACGCACACACACCTTAACAGGAACGCCATAATGAGGCACACGCACAAACACGTAATGTAATAGAGCGTGTGTTTGGGCTGCTCAAGTCACGGTTCTGGTGCCTGGACACATCTGGTGGAGCCTTGCAGTACTCACCAACTACATGTACCCAAATTGTCATGGTATGTGCTATGCTACATAATATGATCTTGAGAAAACAGCTGCAGCAGGACCAGCATAGGGCCGGGCCAAACAGCCCCCCACCATTGCCAAGGCCATCACAGGCAGAGCATGACTCAGAGGAGGAACAACCTGAGCCTGCCCCAGTAGGCAGAAGGAGGCGTGCCCAGTATGCCCTGGCCTTGGCAAGGAGGCAACGCATAGCACATACACTGGCTCAGTAGGAACCCTGGGAATGATACCCCTCTCTGACTCACTCATATAATAACAGGGATGCCTAAAATGACATAACCTGCTCTCAAACATGTACAGGGAGTGTAGTATGTGCATCCGACAGAGGCAGCCCTGCAGCACCACCTGAGGCATGAATGCCATGTGTTAAACAATGTAACACCATGTAGTATATGCAAAGTTGATGACCCTGACTAACATCCTACCCTCACCAAGCATGATGCCGCAATATGACGATGAGATGATCAATTGCAATAATTGGCTGAAGTATTGCTGTTAGTCAAAGGGAATCAAATGTGTGCCAGCCTGGGATGACATGCTGAGCATGACATGATGCTCCACCTGCTAGGGGTGGCGTGCACCTATCAGTCCTGGTCTTATGGATACTGGCAAAGGCTGTTGTTACCCACAGTGTGCCTTGAATAGGTAAGGCTCAAAACACAAACCCACCTCCATAGGTATCACAAGGGATAAGAACCTAGATGTAATGCTACCCAATGCCAGAAGTCTAAAGAGCAAGATGCATGCAGTCTAAACTCCCCCAGTATGGAGAATGTTGATATCTGTCCTGTAACAGAAAACTGGGTCAAGGCTCACAACTGCACCCTAACACTACCAGGTTACACCTCATACTGTGCTGTACAGCCTCAAAACATGGAACAAGCTACAAAAGGAGGGTGACTAGCAATAATTGTCAAGGATAACCACACCCCCATGTTGGTACCACAACAAGAAGCAGCATGGACTAGCCATGGTCAAGTAACAGTGGCTAAAACTGCCTCCCAGTTTATAGCCTGCTACAGACTACCGTCCTAACACCAGGAACTGCACATGGCCTATGTTGGAATACATGAATATATCAAGCCCTCCAAACCACATTATACTGGGTGACTGAAAATACCCAAACATAGACTGGGAGCATTATTCTAGCTCCAGCACTCTAGATCAAAGTTTCCTAGAATCCATAAACCAAAATGCCCAGGAACAATGTACCACTCCCACAAGAGGGGTAAGCATACTGGATGTGATAATCAGCAACATGGGTACTGGATGGCAAGATGAGAAGTGTATCCCTCACTGGTAAGATCAGACCATAGAGTAATCACACCAGATATACACATCCTGACCACAGTCCCTGGCCAGAAAACCACAGTGAAAAACATGTGTAAAGCAAAAGTTGCACCCCTCCAAACTGATGTGGAATCCATTAAAGGCCCTGTGCAGGTGCAAAATATGGGCCACACCTCAGAACCTGTTATACAGGCATTCCATGAACACTGCCAGGAATGCATGGATTATGCAATCCCAAATAAAACCAAGACACAATGCCATACACGCAGGCATTTGGCTTGGTGGACCCCAGCCATTACCAAACCATGCAAGAGAATGAGGAAGCTACTACATGATAGAGCAAATATAAAAAGGGAAGTAATATCTGATCAGTAATATGGCAATAAAATATGTCCACTCATACAATCCACAAAGGCCAGCTACAACAAGTTGAATCTGTGAATCTTGAGGCAATGTTACACCTGCCCCATGTACACAGACATCCCTCACCTCCCCCCAAGAAATACAAATATATGTGAGAGATGCAACCATTTATCCAAACCGGAGGCTGAGCTCTCTCAACTCAGTACGGTCAAAACTAGTCAGGAGGAGAAGGTAACCACACACACCACAAACCCAGTCTCACATAGACCTATCACAACTGCAAACCAAAGACATAAACACAGAAAAACATTCCCGGAGGCTCTAATTACAAACACACCACATCAACAGAGGCCTCCAAAGCAGACACCCAAGCAACCACTACCTCCAAACATAGCACATGCAACACATAGTACACAAAGCTGGTGTGCCAAACAGTCACAGGCCAGAAGGAGAAACAACATGCCTGATACAGTTGTAATAGGTGACTCCATAGTCAGACACACTGCTGTCCTGCTCACCAGACTGAACAAGGGAAAGGGTACAGTAAGCTGCCTGTAGGCTGCTACAATATGCCACATAACACAAGTACGCAGGTCACCCCAAAGCAAGCAGAAATATGATGCAGTCATTGTCCATGCTGGCGTGAATGACCTGAGATGTACCTCCCCGGACTACATGAAAAGAGACATAGATGAGCTCTCCAATTATGTAGTCCAGGCCGGTATGACACTGACTGTGTGCAGCATCCTACCCTCACCAAGAATGATGCCACAGTACAAACACAGAATGATCAGCATTAACAAGTGGCACAATTACTGGTGTCATTCCAAGGTGATCCAATGTCTGTCTGCTTGGGATGTCATGCTTGACAAGCCATGCTGCTGTGCAGGGATGGCTTGCACCTGTTACCCCTGGGCGTCTGGATATTGGATAAGGCTCTTGCCACCTCCATAGAGCCTTTTGTAGCAAGGCTGAAAAGACTAACCCACCCCCCTAGAAAACATAAGTGGAAAGAAACATAAGGGTAATGCTGGCCAGTGCCAGATGTGTAAACCTCAACATGCATGCTCCCGAGGCCCTCCCCAGTATGGAGAACATCGATGTCCATGCAGTGACAGAAACCTGCAGCAAGGCTCCTGACAGCACACCAGCACTACCAGGTTATACCTCATATCATGCGTTATGGCCCCAAAACCTGGACCAAAACATAAAATGAGGGGGAGTATCCATATTCAGCACAGATACCCACACGTCCAGGTAACTGACAATGCATGAAGCATCGGAGACCACCCATGTGCAACTAACCGTAGGCAAAACTGCTGTACAGTCTGTAGCATGCTACAGACCACACTCTCACACACAGGAACCCCACTCAGCCATCCTGAAGACACTGGACAGTATGAATGTCTCACCAAATACCAAACAAGGTACTCACAAATTACCACATAGGTGGTAATCCATTATGTATGGAAGGAATAATCAGCGACCTAGGGACACAAGTGGACAGTAACCTGTCATGTGACACTCACATTGCCAATGTGGCTAGGAAGACTGTCTATATTGGACACGTTATCATGAAAGGATTCACATCTACGTCAACCGAGGTCATTGTGCCCCTATACTGCTCTCTTATCAGTCCCATAATTTAGTACAATGCCTCATTTGGGATGTACCTTACCCGACACCTGCAGCAGTTAGAAAGACCTCAAAGGTACCTCACCAAGAGGATAAAGGGTCTCAAATATATGTCATATGCTGCCTGGCTGTAGACACCCCAGCTGTATGCAGTCACATACTGCCTACGCAGAGGCATTGTATGCCTGTTGTACAAGGCCATGTCCAACACAGGATTAATGGACATGCTCCACCCCAGAAAACCCAAATCCATCGGAGCTGTGAGAGTGAGAGATGTCAACCTCAACACATAATGAAATAGGATGTGCTGGAGGGACAGATACATAACCCAGAGGCTTCCTACACCCTGGAACGGAATCCCACTCCATGTTAGGCAGAGCCCCTCACTGACTCTCTTCAACAGGAATCTTGCCAAGTAGATGGGTGATCGTAGATGTACACTGGGGGTCTTCACTGTGTCACGTCCAGACAGAGGCACAGTAAAGTAAATCCTAAATGGCCCTAATATTCACATAGCAAGGGGTGGCGAAAGCCACACACACTCTGGCTAGGCTTATAAATGCCCTAGGGCGGATAGCCTAGTATGAACCTATGAACCTATGAAGATGCAAATTGTACAGGACACTAAGGATAATCACAAGGCTTTCTTAACTGATGGTAGGAACATTGTTGGTAATTCACAGATATGCTCTGAATCACTCAAATATTACAAACAACATACCAAACACACACACATATTGCCAACATCCAAGCTGACAGGTGCAGTGCAAACCGCCCCCCCCCCACCCAAAATGCAAAATATCTATCCCAGCAGAGTGCTGGCCCTTTGACATTGCAGATGCTGAGGTAACAGCCAGCATCTACAAAGCAAAACACACAGCATCAATGGTACGAGATGGTGTCCTGGGCTGAGTCCAACATGGACTCCAAGAAGAATGGAATGCCAAATAACACTACTGCTCAATGTCAGCCTTACCACAGGATATGTACCGAAAGAGCACAGTACAACAACAGTGGTCCTTCTCCACAAAGGTGTTGCCTGAATGGATACTGCAAACTACCACCCCAGAATCCTGACAAGCTTGGTCTGCAAAGCTACGGAAAGGATCAACATGTACCTCAGACATTAAGATATTGGGGACCTACTGACACTGGACCCTACCCAGTGTGGCTTACTTAAGTGCAGATCCTGCCCCTTAAACATGTTTGACTCATTTGAAACAGTCATTAAGGTCATTGATGAGGGGAATGTGGTCCACACAGCCTAGCTGGACCTTGCAAAAGGCTTCCATACAATACCCCAAGTGTTCATTATAGATAAGCTCACCAGCTGAAATATAAACCCCTATGTCAGTAGAGGGGTTGCAAACCAGACCAAGGACAGAACTGACATGGTCAGAAATGCTGGAGCCATGTCAGACTGCAAACCAGATATAACTGGCATCCCACAAGGCTTGGTCCTGGGACCTTCCTTGTTTGGTATATATGTCCCATAGGTACAGGCCAACATGGAAAGACTGTGTCTGAACAAGTTTGCAGAGGACTACAAACTGGCCACCATATCTGACCCTCCAGCTGACACAAGCATCCCACAAAAGGGCCACATAGAAACAGACAACTGGTGCCATAGCCATGTCAGCAAGCTAATTGCAGAAAAGTGTATAGTCAACCCCTGTGGATATACAGTAAGTGCCCACCAATTACCACATAGGTGTTAACCCATTAAGTACTTAAGATGTAATAAGAGACCTGGGGACACAAGTTGATAGATATCTTCCATTGGACAAGCATGTGGCTGTAGTGGTTACAGAAACATACCATATACCCACCTAATCATGAAGGTAGTCAGATCTAGATCGGGGGAGGTCATTGTGGCTCTGCAGTCATCCTTCATCAGCGTCACAATTGACTACAATGGCCCCTGTGGGATGTACCTCAGCAGACACCTCCATCAACTGGAAAGACCCCAAAAGTACCTCACCAGGAGTATCAAAGAGCTTGAACAGATGCCATGTGTTGCCTGATTAAACAAACTGCAGCTCCACACACTGCCATACTGCCCACCCAGAGTCAAGCTGTGCCTGATGTATAAAGCCATGTCCAAGTTGGAATCAATGAACATGCTGCACCTTGTACAATATGAATGGCAGTGAGCTATGCACATGAGAGACCTGAACCCCAGCACTGACATACATAGGACTAGCTGTACTGAATGATCCATAACACAGAAGCCACCCCCACTCTTGAGTAAACTCCCAGTACAGGTTAGCCAGAGAGTCACTCATCGACTCTACTCAAGAGGAATCTTGATGAGTGGATGGGAGATGGTAGGTTTACCCTGGGTATCACTGTTATGTCACAGGTAGACGGAGGCACAGTATACAAACCATGACATATGTCATGGCAAACTCCAGTTACAATGTGTGTCAAAGGACAAACACACTCTCTGACTAGCATTAGAAATGGCCTAGGGCACATTGCTAGTGTTTGCCAATGTCCACCTATGTTGTGGAATACACTACCAATGTTGGACAAGCCTGGTTTAAGTAGTCCATATCTGAACATAATGCAACATGGTCATATGTGCACAACTGGCCCCTAACCAGTCTGTTGTGCTCACTATGAAAATTTAAAGCAGTGATAGGACTAAAGCCCTGGATACTGTCCACCACAGTGAAAGTACTGAACCAGTACACTATATGGTACTACAGTGTTAGGTCAGTATGAAACGATGTTGACAACTGTATGCAAAGTATCCCATGCAAACCTTGCAGGCACAGTATAATCCCTGTTGTGTTCAGACACAAAGCAGTTGGCCAGTAAGCACACAACATGACACCCAACACACAACCATGAATGTGAGATATTGTTGAAGTTCACACTCATCCACAAATGTGGTAGACTGCAGAGTTCAACATATGGAAAGCTCACACTGGGCATGCTCGCACACTTTGATAAATGAGACATATGTCAGACAACATGCCATGGAAAGCCTGAACTGGGCATGCTCACACACTTAGGCCATATCTCAGTTTAGCAGTTGGCCACACATATCTGGTATTTGTACGTGTTATTCCAGGAACCAACCACATTACAGCAATCTGCCCAGTGCACACAGTTAAATGACTACAGAGACATAAGTGATATAGTGGATCCCTCTCATATTCAAACATCTTCCACAGATACACAAGTTGTTCATAGAAACAGGGAATGCTATGGCAATAAAGACCTGCAAACAGTCTATCAGCAACAAATATTGTGCATCTGACAATTAAACATATGGGTGTAGAGGTCAATACTAGGCTGTTTGCCCTAGGAAATGAAAGCTTAGCCAGAGTGTGCTTGGCATCTGCCTCCCCAGTACAGTAGTCTACTGTGCCACTGTAAAGTAGGTCACATAAGGCACCGTTTGAGGCTAGTGTGCTGTGCCTCTGTCAAGCAGGGACACAGTGGAGATCCCAGGGGTTGAATTTGCTATGCCACATCCATGTTGTTGGTGTGTGCTGGAAGAGGGTTGGTGAGGGCCTCTAACAGTAAGTGGGCATCAATAACAGACTGAAGGGAGCCTTATCTGCAGTGTCTGGACAATTTAACTGTCAACACTTTGTCGTGATGATTATGAGAGATTGAAGTGTCGTGCCAGTACTGTTCAGAGATTTCCTCCCTCGGTGGGCTACTGCTCTGCAATGTATTAGCTCACTCCATCTGTTGGACAGCTCATATATGGCTGGTGTACACCTGACAGGTGTCCTGTTGTGGAGGAGTCATGGGTATATTTGGGATAACATGATCAATGCAAACCTTCCACATGCTCATAGAATGCAATTGTCAAGGATTATGCAGAGTGACCTGTATACTCCCCCAGCATGGGTCCTTTGAAGTCTTCCACCCCAGTCTTCACAAATGCAAAGTCTGCTTTTGATAAATACACTTTGTTTGCAGTGACAACCTTGCCTGTGGGTGGGGATGGGATATGGATGTCCAGGGAAAGGTGGGTATGGTCAGATATCAACAATGGTGGTCTACATCTGGTGTGGAACAGTGAGTACCCATGTTGCAGATGGTCAGGTGCAATATGTATTCCCCCTTGTGGCTGTGGTGAGTGGTCCTGCCATAGCACATGGACTCACAAATTGTAGTGGCTGTAGGGTAATGTTGTAGAGGCCTGAGTAGTTCCCACACACAATATACCTGTACCTGACGTTAACAACTGGAATGGTGTATGTGAACACCTTCATATCTTGTCACTGTTCCCAGGGAAGGAAAGTGTGTGTCCTGGATGTGGGAGGGATGGTCTGCACTAGCTGTGTTGTGTGTTACAGGTCCTGTGGTCACGAAGCATGGTATAAAACATAACCTGCCAGTGCTGATGTGCATATCTGACCCTGAAGTCGGTGGCTGGAAATGCATATATATGCTATCCCCCACCTGACAGGTAGTAATAGATGTACATACCTCTGTATAAATAATGATGTCAGCACCCTATAAATACTGCAGGTGCAGAGCAGAAGCCCAGTAATTCAGATAGTGCGCTCTGCTAATGTGTCTCCCTTAACTGTCATAATATAGTTAGGTAGGGGTTTGAATCCTGCAAATGCTCTGTGTGTGGGTGAGCGGGGTTGATGTGTGTTGCAATTCTGTGTGAGAGAAATGTCCCTTTTGGCAACTAGGAGAACACACTACAGGATGCACATTCCCCTTTCTAAACACTGATGATGTCAGCACCCTATAAGTTCAGCAGGAGAAGCAAAATCTCTCAGTAATGCGAATAGCATACTCTGCTAATGCGTCCGTCTTGAGTGTCATAACATAGTTAGGTAGGGGTTTAAATCCTGCAAATGCTCAGTTTGGGTGAAGGGGGTTAGTGTGTGTGCAATTCTGTGTGAGAAGACTGTCCCTTTTGGCAACTAGGAGAACACACTACAGGATGCACATTCTCCTTTCTAAACACTGATGATGTCAGCACCCTATAAGTACAGCAGGAGAAAGAAAACTTCCCAGTAATGCGAATAGCGCGCTCTGCTAATGCATCCATCTTGAATGTCATAGCATAGTTAGGTATGGGTTTAAATCCTGCAAATGCTCAGTGTGTGTGTTTGTGTGCAATTCTGTGTGAGAGAAATGTCCTTTTTTGCAACTAGGAGAACACACTACAGGATGCACATTCCCCTTTCTAAACACTGATGATGTCAGCACCCTATAAATACAGCAGGAGAAGGAAAACCTCCCAATAATGTGAATAGCGTGCTCTGCTAATGCGTCTGACTTGAGTGTCATAACATAGTAAGATAGGGGTTTGAATCTTGCAAATACTCAGTGTGTGTGTTTGGATGAGGGGGGTTAGTGTGTGTGCAATTCTGTGTGAGAAAAATGTCCCTTTTGACAACTAGGAGAACACACTACAGGATGCACATTCCCCTTTCTAAACACTGATGATGTCAGCACCCTATAAGTACAGCCGGAGTAGAGAAACCTCCCAGTAATGTGAATAGCGTGCTCTGCTAATGCGTCTGTCTTGAGTGTCATAACATAGTTAGGTAGGGGTTTGAGGGTATGATGCCAACTAAGGTCAGGGTCATACCAGCCTGTGCCACATGCTCAGAGAGCCCTTCTATGTTCACTATCATGTAGTCCAGGGAGGTACATCACAGGTCAGCCATAGTGGCATGGACAATGACTGAGTCATATGTGTCCATGCCTCTGACTGACCTGTATGCTTGTGTTATGTGGTGGACCATAGTGCCCCACGGGCATATCACTGTGACCTTCTCCATGTCCAGCCTGGTGAGCGGGACCTCACTGTACCGGACAATAAAGGTACGTAACACAACTGTAGCAGGTGTGTTGTCTAGCCGTACAGGCTGTGACTGTTTGGCACACAGGATTTGTGTGCTATGTGTTGCATGTGCTGTGTTCTGGCTTAACATATGCCTGTGTGCCAGCTGCAGAGGTGTCTGCTGCTCAGGCAGGATGCTATTCTGAGGCTCCACGAATGCCCCAGTGTGTTCATGTGTTTGGATTGCTGTCAGTGTAGGTCTACATCAGACTGGTATTGTAGTCACTGTAGTATTTCATGCCACCTGACAGGTTATGCCAGTACTGGATTCAGAGTGCTTAGTCCCCAGTTTGGCTATGTGGTTGCATCTCAAACATGTGCTGTACATCCATGTGTAGGGGAGAGGGTTGACTGTGTACATGTGGCAGCTGTGACATTGGCACATGACTCACATATTCCACAGCTGTACCATAGAGGTGACTGACAAGTGACCTTTGCACATGCTACCATAGTATTGTGATTGCCATGGTGATTAACAGCACACAGGGCCAATGGGGAACAAGGTACAGATGGTGAGTATGTGAGGGTGTAGTGCGTGTGATTAGTTAGCACTGGCATATATGACTGCTCATGTGGTCAAATGCCAGGTAAGTCATATGCAATGTGTCACAGGCAACGTACATGTGAACAGGACAAACAGGGATGTTCTGCCAAGTGAGACATGAACATACATATAGTGAGCTATGCAGATGCCACTAGGAATCCACAGAAGCTCTGTAAATCTGCATTGCAGGTGGAATCAGTGTTCCAGTGTAACTGCAAGCAAACATGCATGCAAACAAAGCAACAGTAAGCAGGGCTGCATGTAGTCCATTGTACAACAAACAAGCTGTACCACTTCCAGTAGGTAACAGTGCAAATATGCAGGCACTATACACATGTGCATGGAAATACGCAGGTCAGATGGCCAGGGTCCAGTCTCAGCGCACACAAGTGTACAGACCATGTACCGTCAGGATGTACAATAACTGGATGGAAACCCAGGTGCTCATACCTGCAGTAATACACATGTCAAATAACAGACACTGAGCCTTCACTCAGTGGTTCCATACTTAGTAGGATGTATGCTACCTGTCCTGCCACCACAGTATCCCTGACATTTATGGGGACTCTCCCTCCTGTGAAAGTTAGTTTTGTGTGTTGTGGCTGTCTAGCATGGTATGAGATGTGAGCTTGCAGTGCTAGGGTGCTCCTGTGTGTCCTGTACCAGTCGTGTAGTACGGCACACATATCAACATCCTCAAACATCCGCATTGCAGAGTCCAGTGTGGGCAACATGCCACTTTCAGTTTACATGTCCATCATTGCGTATCAATACTTTCATTACCTTATCCCCTGTGCTACCTATGTATGTGGCCTTCTGTTGACATCCTTACCACCAGTATGCAAACATGTGCAAATGATACACTATGGTTCTTACCATGGGTGTAGAAAACAGTACAAGACAATCATACCCTTACTGCATCAGGCATGCTGGGATATACCCACAATTATATCAGCACACAGTACTGTTAACAACACGATACTATTACTACACGTCTATGTAGTCACCCTGTGCATCAGTAACATGTTAACCTGTACCTGCACTGATGTTACAGATTGCAGGAGGTGGCAGAGTTTCATCATATGCACAGGGTGTGAACTTGGTATGCCTGAGTCTGCCACTGATACCACCAATTGACATGTATGTGTATGTGTGTTTGTGAGGGACAGCAGTACAAGGTGGGGCAATGTTGATGCAGTGTGTGCATGTATGCGGTAGCCCTAGGTGTTGTCAATTCGCATGTGTGTATGGATGCACACAGTTCCACCTCATGGCTGTCATATACCGGTGTTTGCGGACAGCCACAGACTGTACCTGCCAGGTCATACAGATCAGTGTCTCTGGCCACGGACATGGTACCTGTGCCTTGCAGGGGTGCTACGGACCATACCCGGTACCGATCCAGACTGGGTACTGTCATCAGAAGCAGGTGTTTGTTGACTGGACACAGATCCCTGTTGGGCCTGTCCAGAGCCACGTGCACGTGGTCTCCTGGGGCGGTCTGATGACAGCACAGACCCAGCATTGCTGGGGCTGCTGCTGGCACTATGGGGGTGGCCATGGCCCTGTTGTCGTCCTTGACGACTGCCAGCTGCTGCTGTTGCTGGCATACGCCCACGTCGATGCCTCAACCATCCACCATTGCCCTGGCTCATGGACATGTAGTTGTGGAACTGATCTAATATGTCCCCAGAACGTCTGTCTATGACATCGGTGAAATTACAGATGGCAGCCGCAATGTCTCGCATACTGTCAGTCATGGCTGTGCGACATGCTGTCAGCTCCCTCAGACCCTGTCTGGTGTACTGTTCCATACGTGACTGTGCCTGCATCACAGCCCGAAACATAGCTGAGGTTGTAAGACCTCTGTGGGCATGTCTGACAGGGGCAGTATGCCCACGGATGCTCCCACGAGAACCCCTGGACATCTGTCTGTGTGGTACCATCTCAGGGCCATGCCCATGGCTGCTGTGTGGGGAAGCATGTGCCACAGATACCACATTACCCTGGTCAATGCCCACTGGATCCTGTCCATCACCTAGGGACATTGGTGACAAAGGATGTATTGGCAGGATGACTGTGTGCATTGATGGGGTTGACAGCTGTGTACTGTCAATTGGCTGACCAATGACGGACCCTGGCACACCTTCCTGTGCCATTACACAGATGTCATCATTATCAGTACCCCTGGCACCTGATTCAGGTTCCCTGCTGCATGACACCAGAGCAGCACCAGAACCTGTGGGAGGGAAACAGGAAACACATTTTACAATGTCTACACAATGTTATCAGTGATGCACACATGCACACATGCACACATGCACACATGCATACATTCACACATGCACAGGTGCACACATGCACACGTGCACACATGCACACGTGCACACGTGCACACGTGCACACATGCACGCATGCACACATGCACACGTGCACAGGTGCACACATGCACACAGTTGCACACTTGCACACAGTTGCACACTTGCACAATACTCAGTATGCGAGATATAAACACACCGACACAGACACACCTGCATGCATACACAGAGCACTACTAAGTGAGCCTAATATTACTATTACTATCAAGACTATTAAAGGTATTGTTAATACACACTCACCAACATAAATAGACTGCATTGCTGTTACACCGGAGGGACCTGCAGAAGTGAGGAAATTAATGTCAGTGGGCACAACTGTGCCATTCTTACTGAGTATGATACAGGTCAGTAGTACAACAATTGCCTTTCACAGGTCAGCTGCTGATATTGAGAATATCACACTTGCACATTTAATACTATGATGACAGCTACAAACCAAGGACACACCTCACACATGCATTAACTACCAGTGTACACAACAGTGAACTATACATATGGCATATTACCTGCACGCTCGTAGTCATGGTGCTGTGTGGCTCCAGCCTCCATCATAATGTAGGTCTGCTGCTGTTGTTGTTGTTGGTGGGCTAGAGCCACAACACTTATGAGTAGTCCCTCCAGTCTGGAGAGTGGGGGATGTGTAGCCACCCCACCACCTGGCACACTCCATATGACATGCTACCAAACGCCAGCAGTCAGAACACTGATTCAGGTCCAAAGCACCTCCTCACTCTGGGGGTTTGTATCGAGGTACTGTATGGGGTACATCATCAACTACTGTGATCTGACCACAAACTAATTGCCCTGGATATACATATCCCACCTCCACCACCAGCACAAATGACTACAGTGAATAACATTTCAAACGCAAACTTTACACTTCTTAAGACTGAGATGGTATCCTTTAAGCCCACTGGGCCAGTGGAAGCCACAACCCACAATACTGACTCCTTCACAAATGATTTCTACGGACATCTCCGAGAATGCATGGATCATGCAATCCCATATAAGACCAAGACACTCTCCACAAAGGGAAAGCATCCTGTCTGGTGGACCCCAGCCATAGACAGATTGCATAACTAAAGATGGAAGCAAGACAGAGCATAATTCCATAAAGGGAAGGCATGTCTGATCAGCACTAGTAAAGAGTTATGTTCTCTCATACAAACATCCATGGGCAACTTTGAGAGGGAAATCACCGGGGACACTACAGATAACCACAAGGCCTTCTTCAGTTATGTTAGAAACCTGGTCAGAAACCCTCCAATATGCTCATAGTTAGTACACAACAACAAATAATTCACTGAACCCACAGATATTGGCAACATTGTGGCAGACAGGTTCAGTGCAATTTTCCCCCCTCCCGCTTCCCCAAATGAAGACATACTTATCCCAGCTGAGTGTAACCGCCCTGTCATCACAGATGTCCAGGTGAGAGCCGTCCTCAGAAAAGCAAAACTCACAGCATCAGTGGGACCTGATGGTATCCCCGGTTGCATGCTACATGAACTCCAAGAGGAGCTAAACCCACATATAGAAGAGACTACAGGATATGTACCTGTACACTGGCGTACAGCAGCAATGGTTCCACTTCACAAAGGAGGCACCTCTACATACCAATACAATACAATACAATGCAATACAATACAATGCAATACAATACAATACAATATGCTTTTGCCCCTGGGACTACAGCAGCATACTGTTCTGCTACCCTGACCATTGTGACACATGTGATGTGATGGTACCTGCTCCTGTCAAACAGTTACACAGGGTGACTCATATGGCATATTACCTATCTGACTAACATTCAGCAGGGGTATGTGTGACATGTACTCATGGGGAGTCTTGCTTCTTAACGCTGTGTGGTTTATTGCAGGGTATATCTTACCTGTGGGTAGGAACCTGTACGTCCACCATGTGCTCTCTAAGGTGGTGTCAAGGACGACACACAGCGGTCATTTAGGTTGTGGATGGTGTGAGGTGTTACTATGGTTGTTGGACATCTGTCATGGGTGTGACTTAAGTATCTAAATCTAGGAGTGGCAACCTCTATGTGGGTAGTATGTGTGCACTCTGTGTTGTTGTCAGTCACTGTGCATTGGTAATGTGATTGAGTGCATTGTCCCAGTGTCGTACATGTCACTGTGTCCTTCTCCATATCTGTAGCTGTCATGTGAGGTACATACCATGGCAGCCATTGTGTGGTGTGGAGGGGTACACTAACCTACATGTCCATAGCTGACACACCATGTCTGCTGACACATACCATGTACAGGTATTCCAGGAATAGTGTGCCACTGTGACTATCACTGGGGGGACTATTGTACACATTTATGACCCTGTTCACCCCTGACACATGCAGTGGTGGGCAGCCAATTACATATCTGGTTGTTACTGGTGTAGGTGATTTGAAATGGGGTATGGTACTCCAGTTTCAACACTGGTGTTCACTCCATGTCTTTGTCACCAGGAACTTGTTGCAATACATCTGTACACATGTGCCTCACTCAGACTATATATATACATCTCTCTCTCTCTCTCTCTATATATATATACATATATATATATATATATGTATATATATATATATATATATATATATATATATATATATATATATATATATATATATATATATATATATATATATATATATATATATATATATATATATATATATATATATATATGTCTGTATACATATACACATATATATATATATCGATGTACATATATTGCTATATATATGGAGAGGGGGGGACTGTGACAGAGAGGGAGTGAGAGTGACAGAGGGGGGTGGGACAGGGGGAGTGCGAGATCATCATATACAGTCATATCTGTAGATAGTCAGATCTGTCTGTCTATGTATATGTATCTACATATATCTATATCTGTATGTGTGTATTACATATACATGTTTTCACATATTCTATCTATCTGCATCTGTCTATGTATTCCTACATCCCTCTCTATCTATCTATACATATATGCATATTATATATATATATATATATATATATATATATACATACATACATACATACATATATTGACATACATACGTATCCATATGATAGATAGGTATATCAACATGTTTGTTTAGAAAGCTGTATACACACACTAACATACTGCTGAACATACATAACTGTGAAACCTACTTTGTACATTGCACTACAACCTACATTCAACCTACATTGATATGTGCACATAGATGCCCTCACATACATATGTATGTACAGCCTTCACTGATAATTGCTGTATGTCCCCTGCCCTATGCACATCTTCATATACATATAGATACAGACCAATGACACATATGGAGGGTTCACAGTATGTAGACTTTTAAAGTATTACTTTACATTATGTGTGTTTGTCACAGCTGCTTGCATTGCCTTTTGGATTGGTGTCCTGCTGCTGCTCCAGTTGACAGATGTCAGCTTTCTAGTAGGTTTTGTTGAGTGTTTTTGTTTGTGTATCTCTCTCTCTCTCTCTCTCTCTCTCTCTCTCCTTACCTCCAGAGGGTGCAATGAAAGTATTGCATGTGTGGACTGGGAGTACAGCATGCTTTTGTAGGTATCTGCATATGTCCAAGTGATGGCCTCTGCACCAATTGTTAGCCAGCATTTGCTAATTGCATGCAGCCAGTTGTGTACTGATTGCAGTTCTCACTGTGATTTCAGGACAGTGCTATAAAAAGGTATGTGAGATAGGAGTAGCCTTCAGAGTTTAAGGGCAGGGACCATGCTGGTATGCTGTGGACAATGTTCTGTGAGTGTAAAGGTTAGTATCTCTCTCATATTTCCGGCTGTGTTGTAGATTAACATTTCTCCATTCATTTCTCCAGTTTCCTGTACTAAGTGTATATGTACACTGACACCTAAGACTACTACTACTGTTAATGTGGGTGTGTGTGCTTTCCTGTGGGACATGTGGTGTAATTGGTATATAGCAGTGGCTCTTGCACTTTGTTGCTATGGCTTCAATATTTGCCCTTTGCATTCACTACTTGTATGCCTGCTAGGTGTCTTGACTGTAGTGTGTTGCTGTGGCTTTCCTATTTTCCATGTACATTCACACCTTGGAATGCTTGCTATATCTGCTAGGGTGTTACTGCATGCAGTGTGGTCTGGCCATGGTGTGGGCCTTGACATCTATTAGGGTATTTGAGTATGCTGCTGAGCAGGCCCCAGAGACTCTCAGGTGCATCTTTTATCTGCCTCATGGAATGGTACGTATCAGTGGGGTACACCCATTAAATTGTCTGGTATTCTGCAGTTGTGACTGTGGGTTAGCATGAGCATATGTATTACTACACTATTTCCGACGTGCAAGTGGTGCATACTTTCAGTACTTCATAGTTACCATTGCATGTGTTGTAACACCTTTCTGCCTACTGTTTGTACATTTCACAGGGAGTCTGTGGGGCATCCCTGTAACTCAGTCACTGTTGCTATGTCTAGGCTCTTAACTATTCAAATATGGCAGTGTCAGACCTCTCAAGTGTACAGATATTTGCAGGATGTCCACATTTTTGCCTCATATTTTGGTCCATATCTCATAAACAGCTTTTTCTTGCAAATCACTCAGGGCTCAAGTCAGACTATAGTGACAAACATTTCAGTTTCAGACTTTGTACCCTTCCAAACATCCAACATAATGCAAAACCTGTTACTCTCTCAACTGTCTAAGTTTGTCGGAGCAATATTTGAAATGTGTCCCTGTTTTTGGGCCTTTGCTCCACATTTTTTATTACTTAGTCCGGATGTGTTGCTGTAAGAGGTTGTGGGGTATGGGCAGTGATTATCCTGCTGTGAGTATGTGTGTGGCTTGAAAGGTGCTACAGTGACATTATTACCTACTAGCTACCAAGTAGCATGTGTGTTTCTGTTCACACACTACTATTATAGAAATCCACTACATTTGACAGTAAATATACATGACATGCTTTGTGTAATACACATCCTATATTCCCTTTACATTCATTCCTACTATTGCATGATATATTTATTGTACCACAATGTTCTTATATAACAGTCATGGCTTAGTGGTAAGTCATGCAGACTACTGTTTCCAAGATCCTGGGTTTGGGACTGACAGTGGGATTTTATTTTGCTTTTGAGCAGACTACAGGCCTTGTCATTCAGAGTGACTAAGGCACTTTTAAGCAGTTGTAACCAGATTAGCGCTAGTTTGCACGGAGCTCATGCATGCGCACTGGCATTCAGCTCCGCGCATACCCGCTTACAACTGCTTAAAAGTGCTTACTCTTGCGCACACCCTCGCTAATTTCTTTGAAAGAAATGAAAATGGGGAGACAGGAAAGTGGTGAAAAAGGGGTCACAAAGAGGGTATGACAGTAGGGAAACAAGCTCGGGTTTTGCAGGAGGGATATAGGTAAGGCCCATAGCTGCCCATTTCTTCATCAGCAACAGCTGTGCATATGTTTGTAATTTGGTGTGACATTTGAAACCTTCCACCCCTGAGAGAGATGTAAGGACAACAATAATACTTGTTGTACAGCCAATTGTAATTGACAGTTCCCATGTCCAGCAGACATGTGTGCAAAATGGGCAGCTATGTATGGGGCGTAATTTTTTTGTGGGTACAGAGTGCCCTTTTTTTTTTTCAGGTGAGAGTGGTATGTCAGGTACAGGAAGTCAGTATAGCTGGGGAGGTAGGTTGGGTAGGTTAACAGACAAGACAAACAAGACGCATACAGGGGCGGTGTATGACACATGTGGGGAGGGGTTACACAATTGACGGGGATGGAAGTTTGGATATCTCGAGCCCATGAGCCCACAGATGGCAACAGTGGAACTGAGATCCCCACCCATGGGCAGTTGCCACTGTGCCTTCACTGCCCAAGATGGGGCTGTGCTGTGGGCTGTGTAGGGCGGGCAGCAGGCATGCCCGTTAGTTGTGCCACCCGTGCCTCAAGCTGGCGTAGGGGCCCAAGAACAGCGTCCCGGATCTCCCTACGCACCATAGTCCGGACATTACGGAGGGTGAGTGGATGTTCTCCTCCAGCCACACTTGTAGAGGGGGGATGAGCCCCATCCCCTGCAGCGCTTCCACCCACAGGTGGCACAGGGCCACCGGAGGAGGGTCCGGCCTGGTCACTACTGCCAAGTGCACTCGCCAGCTGAGGAGGGAGAGGTGGGTCCGCTGGAACCCGCCTTCCATGTCGTCCTATGTTTTGCATTATGTTATGACAGTTTGGGTTAGTAACGTACAATACCATTCACAATTAGTTGTAACAGCATGCATTAGTATTCCCATTAACCAAACACCCATATATTCAAACCATTGAACAGCAAGCATAACACATGCATAATTTGAGCAGCAATACACAATCCAACAACATGCAGATTTGATTGATGGCAACAGGCCATCAGGTTTGGATGTATGAACAGGGCAAATGCATCAACGTACATGCAAATATGTATGAATCAACAGGACAAATGTCCAGGGGTGTTAATTGTGATTGCACATACCAATTTCTCGTGGAATGGATTATATGTGGTTATAGGGTAGGGTGAAAAAAATTTAATTAACAACTTCAAATACCAATACATATATTGTACATTTCTAATAGCTGCAGATATATACACACTACAGTTCTGCCTACAGTTTCCTATGTGATAACTACTTCAGGTTGGTGATAGGAATGTTACTGCTACATCAATATACATTTTCATTTTTATTCATACACATTCATATCTGGCTCTGTTCAGCTACATCATCCTGCTACATTTGCTTTATATAGCTATAGACAACTGTGGATGTTTGGTATTTCAGACAACCATACTATCTGCATATTGCAGACTGAGAGCAACATATCCAGATTTTGGGACACACATTCCAGCTGTGGTACCGTTTTCAACACATGTTACTGTTTGGTTCTGCCTGTCACATTCATTTCATTCTGTACTGACTGCAGTATACTTTATTCAGGAGTTATTACTACTTTATTGGTGGATTCATAACTCTTTCTCACACTCTCTCACTTGTTTTATTTTTACAATTCAGGATGGTACTTAATTCTAGGCTTTATTGACATGTTTTACCTGTAGTTATAACAATCCTTTCCAACAGTCTCACTTCTGTCATGTTTCTGTATTTCAACAGGGATATATTTCACACATGTGTTTTACTCAGCTTCTGCAGCTGTACTTTTCAGCCTGCTGCAGGTTATGTACTATTATATTACAGGTGGGACATCTTTATTTCAGACTTGTTTCATTTTTATGTTTGGATTACAGGCTGCATCACACTTTTGTAATCAACCAATACTTGCAAACCCTCTTACACTGTTACTTGCACATTTTATTAATTAGTGACTACGCTGCACGCTTTTGCTAACTGTCATACCTATATATTTATTTACAGTTACAGGGAGAGAATTACTGACCTGCCTAGTGGCGCAACCATGCCAGCCTATCACCATAGGCTCGACGGTTCACAGAACGGACACCTGCAGTTGTAATATAAATAAAGTAATATTGGAATACACATCTCCATAATATCAGCTAGGTTAATTTCTTACATAAATAATTACATGTAACTTACTCAGTAGTGGGGCATTGGGCATTTGCCGGGCCTCCTGGATCCAATGGTTCAGTTGGTCCTGCTTCTATCTCTTCAGGTCTGCATGGTGGTGATGGACCTGTTCACCAGTCCTTGCTATCCTTGTGGCACTAGTGAGATCATGAGCCAACTGGTCCCTCACCTCAGCCCTATATGCTCCCCACAGGACCTGGCCCTGCATGAGTTGGGACTCATGATTGTGGACAAGGAGCCAAACCATATATTTGGACTCCTCAATGCCCCACCTCTGTCCTCGGAAGCAACTACCCTCACCTATACCTGATATCCTTCCAAAGTTGGTTGGCAGCCAGCATTCAACTACCCAGTATAACTGAACAAGTATGACCGTACATGAAATCGGCTTTTTTTTTTTTTTTTTTGTGAACATCAACTGTCTGTCATTATTCTCTAACTTCAGTGAAATTATTTGACCCTAATTTGGCAAAATCACAAAATTATGAAATGGAGCAAATCCAATGCCATTGGCTGTTCCTAACACAGCAGTAATAATTACAATATCTGATATGGTGGTAAAGGTCCTAACACAGCAGTAATAATTACAATATTTGATATGGTGGTAAAGGGAAAAACCCATAAGTCAGAATTTTGGTTACGTAGCATGGCACAGGTCACCACACCACATGTGACTATGATGTGTCCAAACACAGATGATGATCATGACATAATTAATTGTTAAAACAGATAAAGATGAATCACATTGACCAGACTGTCCAGCCAAGTCACAGCAACACAAGAATACTTTCTAATACATAAAACAATCATGTCGCTTCGCAGACTTTACTCTCATGTAATTCCAATACCACTATATGCACTTCTGTAAGGAAACTCTCACAACTGTGTTCAAAGTCCTACCACTATGGAAGTGCCACTACAAACATCACCCACAGTTCAGTACACACAGCAGTAGATGAGCATTCAGTATCCCACCCTCCTAGAGACAGACATCCCATAGAACATCCAGGAACCCCCCACAAGTGTCCCAAATGCTCCTCTGATACATCACAAAAACTCTGAGCATGAGCTGAACAAGTGACATTCACAGCTGCCACAATGCAGACATGCACATACACACACATACACATATCCACAACACAAGGGCTTGCACATGCCATCAAAAGCCTTTACCACACCTGAAAGCCACACAACCCACAGCTCGTCCACAGTCAGCCTCCATGCATCACATTCATAGCCACCACAGGGCTCCACTGTGCATGCGCCGAGGGCAACCATGTCTCTGAGCCTGTGAAACCCACCATCACCAGGCACAACAAGCAGCCAGCAGGAAAGCCCACAAAACAGTGAACCACCAAGGTAAACAACTAAACTGTGGTCTCCGTGGCTCCTAGATGTGCCCTGTAATGACCAATAACAATGTACTCAATTAACCTTACCACTAAAGAATACCAGGGAGTCATGACCTCTCAGAAAATCTGTCACTTTTGCATGCAGATGGGCACCGCAATTCTCATTACTGCAATCACAGGTCTTCAATACATAGCCCATTCCATAAAAGCCAAACTAAACCTTTTCAAAAACCTGATTAAATTATGAGGCCACAAAGTAGTGCATCCCTTAAGTACCCAAAGAAACTGCGAGGAAAACCTGGACATTTCTGAACCATTTTGCATCCCGCCCTCCCTCTTACTTCCACTCATCGCAGAAAAAACATTAACTGAGATTGCTGCTCAGCTGACTAAAACAAAACTAATTCACTAAGCTTGATTATGAATAAAGTTTACCTTTAACCCCCGACTCGGCCATTAAGTCGGTAGAGATCAAAAGACATGGCATCCTCACAACATCCATGGTCAGCGTTCTGCTGTCTGCAAGAAAACTGACAAAGCTATATGTGTAAATTGGGATAACCTCACTAACCAACTGAAATACAACCATGTGCACAAAGCCAAAAGCAAACATTGTGAGGAAACTTCCACAAACAGTACTGTCGCTGTGCAAGCATGCAGTACCCCAATGCTACCTTTCATAGGCATAGTGGAAGATCCACAGCAGAAAATGACTATTTGCATGCTCCATATAACAACCTATCAGTATTATGGTATTTGTGTTGGCCTGCCCAATGCATAAACTGAAATCTTAAACTCTGCTACTAACCCCAACACTTCCCTCGCATTTGACTCTACTCAGTTGCAGTTGCTTTTCTTCCCATTGCAGAGAAACTGTTGCCATCAACTGCTAGCATTCTGGAAATATACCAACCACATTTTATAAATATCTCTAGTAAGAAAAGATAGGGAAACATTTACCATTTATAAAATACAACTTCATCCAACAACTACTCCAGTCCATACCAGGCATGCGCCGACTACAACATTACCTTAGTCAAGAGCTTAAAGCCCGCAAAAATATATTTGCAGATCTTTTCACCAACCTAACTGCTGAAACCTCCATACACTCAACACCACCAATGCCAATGTTGCCCTGGATCCGCAAACTAAGTGTACCAGACAACAGACCCTAAAGAAAGAATGTAAAAAAAAAAAAACAGCAACTGAAAAATGATAAGGAGGTCATAATACGGCTAGACTCCCTCATCATACTGCTGGAACTTACAATATATGCCTTTCAATCTCTTACAGCAAAATCTGACAGCCCACCGACAAAGCCCTAAATAAAAGCGGGCCAAAGGCCCAAAATTAGGGAGAAGATTCAAATATTGCCCTTACAAGCTTAGAAGTTTGATGAGAGAACAGGTTTTGGATTAGCCTGGACTTTCTAAAGGTTATGAAATCTGGAACTCCACTGTCCATCATTTTCCTCCAACTTCAGTCTTTAAGGATTCACCACTAATTCACCAGAAAACCTCAGTCCTCTAGGTCGTCATGGACATAAACTTGCAGTATAGCAAGTTCATGCCAAAATGTGACTCCTACTCCAGTTACACTTGTCTAACCTCCTTTAAGCCCCTCCCTACCCCTACCTCACTTCCTCCCAAACCTCATCCATTCCTATTTAACCCTATCCTTCCCCTAACCTCCCAATTCCTGGTTCTCTATCCAACCCCCCCCCCCCCTTGAAGATGTCCCTGGACAAATTTGTCTGTTTCAAACCTCATTTGTTATTCAGGTAAATGTTTTATGAAGAATTTGGATTTTCGGATTATAAATGCTTTGTTATAGATAAAACTTATTTTTTTTAATTAGGTGGGGTGGTTTCTGGTTACTAGAAGTATTGACTGATTCTATACCTCCTCATTTTAACTTTTTTTATTGTCTTTTTTTAACTCACTTTCTTTTACTGGAATTTCTAGCATGTTGGCTTAATGTACAGTTATTTATTCATATATCTGTTCAATTACTCTGTATAGAGTGATTTGTTTTGGAATAAACTTTCTTTCTTTATTAATTTTACTACTGTTATCTATGCTTTATACTATTGATTTTGACTTCAGAGTAAAGAGGAGACAATCATAGAGCTGTGGTTTAGCCACATCATGTGATTTCATGAAATGTCTACTGTTTTGCAATTCAGTGAAGCAATAAATGTTATTGTAACATCTAAATTTCCATCCTGATGACATTGCATTGCAAGAAATTTGGGGGGGGGGTTTCTTAAGAGTATGATCAGTTAGACTATGCAGGCTTTTCAGTTTTCATCTACTGAACATAGAAAAAAACAGTTAAAGTGTCCGGGTCTATATTACGTTATCGAATACTCATGTATTTGAAAATGTAATAGTCAACCCCTAAATGTCGAAACTGTCAAACAACTACAAAAATACAAGAACCCACCCAAACAAACCATTTAAATGCTGTAAGCAGCACCCCCCACACCCCCGCTACTTAAATATACCAACTCCGAGATCGCCATACAGTGCAGACAATGGAAAACTTCCATTTCCGCATTATACGGAGATCTCCATTGAAATGTTTGACGTTTGACGTTTTCGACATTTATGGGTCAACTATTACGTTTTCAAATACATGAGTATTCGATAACATAATATTGACCCAAGTATTCTACTTTTAGCAGTAAATATGAAAGAGGTGTGGCTATTTTAAGATTATAGAAATTACTTGGAGTTATTGTATTTTTTTATTTTTATGGTAACTGAGTAATTTAGTATGATATAAAGAATCAAACAGGAAATGTTTGCCTTTTCCAGTTAGGGGTCGCTACAGTGGAACTCCGGTCTGCTAATGATTGGCAGTAGATTTTTATGGTGTCAAGTTGCCAGCCCAATGCCCAACGCCCAACTTTCAGCAAAGGAACACCCATTGATACATGTATTTTGAATGCCACTCAACCATGGGAGAACATGCAGACTCCACACAGAAGGCACTTCAGCTGAGAATTGAACAGGAAAACCTCTTTCTGGAAAGCAGCAACTCTACCACTGCACCACCACAGCTTAACAAATAAAAAAGGAAATAGCATTTGGTTTAACAATAATTGCAATGTAGATTTTCTTAAAATAAGGGTATAACATGACAAAAAATTATGTTTTATTTCCTTTTTGCTTAAAGAATCAAAAAGGAAATAAAACATTTTTTGTCATGTTGTTATACTTCTATTTTAAGAGAATCTACATTGCAATTATTGTTAAACCAAATGCTTAATTTTGACTGGTGATTTTAATTTATTGACATGTTATTATAGAACAATGAAGCTCAATAAAGAAAACTGTCTTGTTTGCTAAAAACATTTTAGACAGCATAACTGGTTTGAGACTTGTTTATTGTGATTAACAGATCTGAAAACTTTTAGACATGTTTAAATTAGATATAACTCTTGAACTAGAATAGACAAATATAAATGATTACTGACTATGGAAAGTCTGTTCTGAAAGTCAGTTCTGAAGTCAATTATTTAGGATTATTTGATTCTCATTTGCTTGCCTGGCCTGTATAACATATTGAGTGTATCAACAAATTTTGTAAATGATATCATTTCTGCTTAACATTATTTTTTGTTTGCAATTCTCTGGGAAAACTATATTGCTTATTTGTTTTAATTAACAGTTTTCTAAAATACAGCTCCTTCTTCCATCTTATGTTAAATGCTATCCCTTTCTTTCCTCTGTAGTCTTTGGTTTTCTATTATATGTTTAATAGTCATATTTTTAATGTGTCTTACATTTTATATATCAATGTTACATATAACTGACAGCTCAGAGGTTAAAATTGTGGGCTGTTGTTCCTGTGATACAGAGTTGGATTTCTTCAACTCTCCTATGTGGTTTTGACCAAGTCATTTAACCAGAAATTGTTCCTGGGTAACCCCTGAAATGGGTTATGTGTCCAGTGAGCTTATCTAGTTAACAAATAAGATTATCTAGTATTATTATTCCAGAGTAAGTATTCAGGAAGATTGCTGTTCTTCACAAAGGTTTAAATACATTTACCTACCAGCTAGTAGCAGGCATGCATCTGAAATGAGCACCAGTAATTAGTTAGACAGCAGACATAGGCATTTGTAGTTCACCTGCTCAAGCATGTGAAAATAAATGCATGTACATATTCACACACACACACACACACACACACACACACACACACACACACACACACACACACACACACACACACACACACACACGATTGCATTCTTATTCATATATGCATACACACACACACACACACACACACACACACACACACACACACACACACACACAAGTGATTATATTGCTATTCCAATATGCGCGCACACACACACACACACACACACACACACACACGCACGCACGCACGCACGCACGCACACACACACACACACACACACACACACACACACATGATTGCATGCTTGTTCAAACATGCATGCATGCATACATACACAGACTCAAATACGTACACAAAGACATGGAAATATATGCTATCTGTAAGTGCATGCCACATTGTATAAGTATTACAGACTTTCTGTCTTACCCGTGGCTTAATGTATACAGTATAATCAGATGTAATCATTCAAGCTCTCATTGTAATGCATAATACATATGTGTAAAAACATATTTAGACAATGCATATCAAGCCTTAATGAGTTACAATGTCAAAACAATTAATTCTTGTTTTCTACAACTGCATTTCTATGGTAGTAGATATACTGCAGACATGTTTGAGTATTTTCTTGCAAATAAATAATATGTGTTTCTGCCTGGATGCGGTCAACATCCTAATGAAAACTGCTTTATTAAACACAGCAGGCTGGTTTAATTCTTTTCAAAGAGCAGTCACATCATAAATGACATTGCACCAGCTGTTAGAAATTGAAGCAAAGGTATAAGAAATATGCAGCTTGCCTGAAGGACTCTGTCTGCATACCCAGCTATGAGAAGGAGAAATGTTCTTGTATTCCATTTAATCATTCCAAGTCTGCAGTTTTCAGTATTAAGGTACTTGATGACATATAATCAAAATTCTGCAGAGGAAACTGTATTGCATAATATCACTTATTTCTTCAGGTAAATTTGTGACTTGTGCTTTTCTTATTCATGAAGTAATGCAGGTTTGTTGTCCATGTATAAGATAAAGAATAGCATTGTTTATTCAGCAGGAGTTCAGCCTTAATAAAAATGCAAATGTCTCCCATTGGAAACTCACAGGATCCTGGGTTTATACTGTTGAGTTCAATAACAATCACTGTGTTTAAGTATTCCCAGGGAAGATTATACTGAAATGAGATAAGAAAAATCTGAGATGTCCAAGTACAGATAACGGATTTTCTAATGGTACCATAGGCTCAAAACAGATACTGTCCTGTCACGTTTTCACTACAAATTAATCTGTAATCTTGATCTTTTTCATGGTGACAGGGGAAAATTGTGTGAAACTGCTGCCTCTGTTATACTGAATAGTGCTGCCACAGCAGGGCCTGCTCTCAGCAGATATCATGCAAGGTATTATTTGCTGCACTATGCTTCTTAAAAATAGTGTTATGAGCATTGAGACAGAATTCTATATGCATTTTATAACTCTGCAGCTTAGAATTGCATTAATAGAGTTGATAGATTTATTCCTGATGCTGATATATACACAGCATGCAATGCATTGTATCATTTTGAATGAAAGTGTGTATTTTTTTTAATCCCAAGGGATCAAGCCCATGTAATGCACTGCTCAAACTGAAAAGCTATTCATTTCTATGGGTTTTGCTTTAAATTATTGATGTTTTTATGGCTCTGTTGCATATGCCTTTTTACTTTCCACCTGCTATTATTGCCTTTTGTTTTTGTCAGCATCCACATTGAAATAAGCAATCTACCTCTAAGGGATATTTACCCTGAACTTGCCATTTGTGATTTGAGTTGCACACTTACAAAATTACATCCAATATGTTGATGAATGCCAGTCTATATATGAAGTCTGATTAACAGAAAATTTAGAGTGCAGTATTACAAGAAGGGATCATTTGTTTCATTTTATAGTTTCAAAAAGAGAGAGAAAACTAGAACCACAACTTCTACACAAAAAAAGAAATGTATTTAATTATCTGGCAAGGTTAAATTCTAGGGCAGATTTATGGATTTAGAGATAATGTGGTTAACAGCCTTGTCACTGATGGAATTTAGAGTTCTGGTGACCCAAAGCAAGTTGCATTGATTGATTAATCAATTAATTCTGTTAATAAATCATGGAGAGTAATTACATAACAAGGTTTGTAATATGTAATGTATTTAAATGGATAATACAGTTCTATTTTAAGATAGCATGATGGTGTATTACAGTAAAAGGTCATTATGTACTCATCTTGTGGCATACATGAGGACAGTAAAATGAGAATTCTAGCCACACAGCACCTGTAGGTCATCTTATGTCTTTATTTTTTGGAAATACTGACCGAGTAGAGCAGAACATAGAGTGTTGACTGCCCTCCAATTTTTGCCTTAGTTACAATGTTATTAAAAAAATAAAAGATGCAGCCTTAACTTTCTGGTTTATTTTGGTCACTAGAGTTACAGTGCTTTCAATTTCTACATACTATAGTGGAGAAGTTTCATAATTCTTCAATATTTTGAATTCACAGATCAGATAAAGGTTAATTTGCAACATGAAGAAAAGATTTTGATATTATTGTGAGAAAAAAAAATAATTTAACATATATTTATCAAATGCTTTTCACACATTTCAGTCACCCAGCCTGTTACTTTGATGATTTGCATGGCTAACTGTGAATGAGATGGCCAGGATCAAAGCCTGTTTTGAAGAAAAGACATTTATATTTTGTGTAATGAATGAGAGTGCATCTAATGAAGTTAGAACATGCATATAATAAGGTCGCGTTTGCAAAATCTTTTCTCCAAAGAACAACTAAAATTCAAACAGATGTATCACAAAGTCACCTAGATATAATCAGAAAAATGAAGCGATGTACGATTTTTGACATTAGTTGATGCAGTAATGTGTAAAGATAAGCATTTCTCAATGCCAACTATTGGCTATCATTACATTAGCAAACTAGCAATGAAGATATTGATGCATAATTATTTGAGGGATATGTTGACTTTTTAATGAACAGTTAACCATGCTGGAGTTGATAATATCACACAGGAAGAATTAATAACAGGTAAATACATTTTCCTACGTGTAGTAATGACATCTAATCCTGTGTATGGATGGCATTCTGTATTTTCCTTTATAGCAAGACAGAACATTTAAATGATTGCGGAATGCAACATTTTTAAACACAGTATATTTTTGATGATGCAGAATATAACATTTTCTAAAACAACTCCAGAAACTGGTATTTGACATTGTAAATAAGTAATGCTGAAAATTTCACTGGCATGCAGTGAATATCCATATAGTCTGGCATATTTCCCAACAAAACACTTAATAAAACAAGTTAAAATATTCAGAGTTTTTTACACTGTTCAGTACTTTACCTCTGTTACTAATGAAAATATTTTGAAGTTAATTTTCTTTTGCAAATCAGGCATGTTCCAGAAGCCATTTTGAATACTCTGTCTTTGAAGAAATGTTTACAACACAATATAGACTTTGAAATTTAGAACCATTTAATACTTCACTTATTACTGTATAACACATTTATTTTTTAGTGTACACCTTCTTTCAACATATATTTTACTCTCATGATAGTTTAGCACTCCTAGTGAAGAAAAAGTGTTTTATCAGTTAATACTTAGTCATGCAAACATTCAGTCATCACATCTATGAATTATTACTGCAATCATATAACACAGTTCATGTTCTTCAAGATATGAAGAAAATGGTATTACTAATAAATACTTCCTAAAAGTCTTGCATGTCAAATTTGCAAATGGACAAGTATCATTGTATTATTAATAATAGCATTTTCCTTGAATAAATTAACATTTTCAAGTCTGCCATATACCAAATAGATTACAATGGTAACATTATTTTTTGGTATAAGGGAAATCTATTTCAATAAGATGCAATGAATAGCAATGATAGAATACTTATATAATAAAATATAATATGCAATATATGTATATAGCTCTACATACTGCACAATGAATGAAAATGGTGGAACTATATTCTTATTAGCAACACCTGTTGCATAAATAAAAAGCAAATAGCACAATAATTCCATAAAATGATACTAAACTTGCAAAATGCTAAAATCAGTATTTTTATGCACCACGTTGTTTTTCTGTTTAAAGCTTTTTATTTGTCAAAACATTTGTAATGGTCTTTCTTAAGAATGTTTCCACTCGGTTGTCATTTTGTACTGCTGCTAAGCCACTGTAATTTTGAATTGGTTATTTTGTGTGACATATGTGGCATCAGAATTTTTATTTTATTTTCAAAACTATTTATCTTTGAAAACCTTAACTGGTCAGTTTTATTTAACCAGTAAAGGTGAAATGGGACTAAGATCAGATAATGTAAATATTTCAATATGTGTGTTTAATTCCAAAAAATATTTTAATGGTCCCTTAAGAAGATAATTCACTTTATTATGTTGCAAATAATCTAATTGTATTACTAAATTTTTTGCTGTGCTTTCAAATTGTGATAATGCAAGCAATTATGTAAAGTATGGCAGGTTTTGTTTTTCTTTTTATATTTACATTTTAAAGGAATGCAGAAGAATTAAAGATTAGACAAAAATATTCTAAATAAATTGTGTGATTCTCTAATAATGCTGTTTATTTATTTTTTCAGTATTAATGTGTAGGAGAGACATTTGTGGACACAGCTGGTCTTTAAATTACAAAAGATATTAAAAACCCTTCTATGTTATAATTTTATTTAACAATGTCTTCTTCTTGTATAGTTGTAAAGTTCAAAAATGATACAATGTGGTTGCCAAGAAACTTTCTCTGTAGTTTAGAAAGAACTCGATTTTGGGCAGTAAGACTGCAGCCAAATGTAACTGCATTAAATGTAATTCAAAGACATGTAGCTGCAATAAGAAAAGACCTTATTATCAGCTAAGTTGCATTTGTCTGAATCATCTGTAATTGCTTTGAGTGCAAATCATCACTTTCCTATAGTAAACACCTTGGATGGCCCATGCATCGTGTTGGCACAGCACCTTTCTATTCAGTCAGCCAGACACACACCCCCAATGCGACCTATAGTGGCAGGAGAAGGATGGATAACAGATTCCATATCAGTTTACATAGAGGCCATACTGAGACCTCTTGCAAGAAGCACACCTTCCATCTTAAAAGATGCATATCAGTTGATTGATGAATTGGAAAATATATCTAAACAATCACTACCAACCACTTGCATATTAATGACTCTAGATGTTAAGAGTTTATTTACTTCGATCCCTAATGAATATGGGATCAAAGCTATTAGAGAATTTTTAAGTTCAACAGATAAGTTTAATAGTGATAAACAACTTTTGATCTGTACTTTATTGGACATTATATTATCTAATAATGTATTTATGTTTAATGATGAACTATTTTTACAGAAATAGGGTGTCGCGATGGGCACCCCATGCGCTAATACTTATGCGAATCTGGTAGTATACTTCTGGGAGAAGACATTTGTTTAACAGTGTATTCTATCCACATGTACTTTTGTACAGACGTCTTGTAGATGATATATTACTATTTTGGGATGGCAACATAGATATGTTAAATGATTTTATAAGTTATTTAGAGTCAACCACTGACTTGTTAAGGTTTACCATGGAATCTTCTTATTCAAAGATTAACTTTTTGGATATAACTATCACTAAAGATCCACAAGGTCATCTCTCTACTTCTCTTTATAGAAAGGCATGTTGGAAGAATGCACTGTTACATTTCAGTAGTATGCATCCCCGATTCATATTTTCAAATATTATTAAAAGTCGGTTCATCAGACTTACGAAAATATGTAAGGATATTGTGGATTTACAAGAACAGATAGGAATCATGGATGGATTTTTCACTGAAACAGGATATAATAATTCCATGATTAATAAAATAAAAGAATCTGTCTTAGGCAGGACTAGTGATACCAGGGTTGGATTGAGTAAAATGGCCACTCAGTATAGAAAAACTTATAACAATACTAGAGTGACATTTGCAGCCAGATACACTAATGAAAATAAGAGAGTCGTAAATATTATAAAAAATAATTGGCATGTACTTACTGTTGATCCATCCATAACAAATATTATAGGAGAATCACTTAGTTTTAGTTATAGAAATAGCAGAAATCTTAAAAGGATATTATGCATAGACCATACTTCTGTGAAACAAGAAAGGACATATAAGAAGCAGCAACACTTTGGAACTTTTACATGTAAATGCTGCAATATGTGTAATATGATAACTGATACACAACAGTTTATTCATCCTATAATTGACTATAAATTTATTCCTAGATTCCATGCAACCTGTAATGATATGAATCTTATATACCTGCCGACTTGTATGGTATGCCCAGCCTTTTATGTAGGAATGACATTGAGAAGATTTAAAGATAGAATTTATAACCATATATATAATATCAGACGGTTGAATCAACAGAATGCATTAGCCAAGCATATAGTAACTCAGAAAAGTCATCATTTTAAATTTAGAGTGTGACAGTTAGTAACAACAAACAGGACAGGGGGTAACAATGTGAATTATCTAGAGTCAGTGGAGATCTGCTGACTATTTAAGTTGTGACCGCATTTACATCCTGGTCTCAATCAATTTATAAGCATTAAGCCTATACTTGAAGGACGTAGACTTAAATGAATGAGAATAATACTTAACAGAGATGAATATACATTATTATTGTCTTTTATGTACACACACATATATATATATATACATATATATATATATATATATATATATATATATATATATATATATATATATATATATATATATACATATATGGTTCCCTATCAGAAGCCTGAAGCACTATAAGCCTGAAAATCAAAATCCTGAAAACTAAAGCCTGAAAATTCAAAGTCCCGAAAGCCCAAAATCCTGAAAGCACAAAATGGACATACTGACGTCATTGTGGCTTTGCTATTGTTAGCCCTGTGGTGTTAGGTCATGCGTTGGGTCCAGGTAAGTGTGCAGTTGGTTTTATGTTAGGGTTAGGGGCGGTTTAAGTGAGTTAGGGTTAGGGCGCAGGTTAGGCATGTATGCAATAGTGACAAATATTGGGGTTAGGGGCGGTTTAAGTGAGTTAGGGTTAGGGCGTGGGTCAGGTGAGTGTGCGATAGTGACGGACCTTAGGGTTAGGGTTAGGGTCAGGGTCAGTTGGTAGATATTAGTGTCTTTATAGTGACATATTAGCATTATTTGTGTTTTCAGGATTTTGAGTTTCAGGATTTTGGGTTTTCGGGATTTTGAATTTTCAGGCTTTAGTTTTCAGGATTTTGATTTTCAGGCTTATAGTGTTTCAGGCTTCTGATAGGGAACCATATATATATATATATATATATATATATATATATATATATATATATATATATATATTTGTTTATTTATCTATTTACTCATATATATTTTATACCCCTTTTCATATATATTTCCTTTAATGTGATTTCACCCATGAAAAGTAATGAATGAAAGTTAATGTCTGATTGTGTTCATTAACACAGCTAGCTGAGCTAGAATGCACAGCTGAGCAATTCTCTGAATTACTCTGCTGAGTAGCTGTAATGGGGCTGTCTCTGAATCTTAAAATTTATCTCCAACCCACATTTATACCTATTACTAAATTTCTGTTCTTTATTTAATTTTTTTCTCAGATATTTTTATTAAAGTTTTGACTTCCAAACAGCAATACTAAACATTAGAAATATATAAAATAATATAACTTTATATAAAGAAAGAATCATACAAAATGACAAAACAACTATTTATAAAGGTTTCTACTTTATAACAAGAATCCTAAAAGAAACCAAATATAAACTTTAATTATTTAATTACTGACAACTTTTTTTTATCTAGCAGTTCTTTAAATTAGATCTAAGTATTGTATGTAGAGGTGGCTCTGGTTGTTCTTGATTTTATTGTAATAAGTTCCATTTGCCATACTTCAGTTGTAATGTTAATAAATACTTTTATAGTTGGAGTAGATTCATTTCCAGTTCTTAATATATATATATATATATATATATATATATATATATATATATATATATATATATATATATATATTTAGTTTAAATCATAAGCTCAAAACCTGATAACTCCAAAGCACATAACTCCGAACTTCAAACCTTGAAGTTCAAAAACGTCAAACCATAGAACAGAGATCATAATAGAGTGCAGGAAGGGAATAATTCCCTTTACTGCACTGTAGTGCAATCTCTAAGTTGGTATATTTAAGTAGAGGGGCATGTTGGGGGTGCAGGGGGGGGGGCTTGACCTCCTGCACAGAGCTTTTTTTTTGTTTTGGGTAATTAGGGTTTTTTTTTTTTGGTGGATTCGATGTTGTTAGCTTTCAAGGTTTGAAGTTTGCGGTTTTGTGCTTCAGAGTTATCAGTTTTCGAGCATCTCATATAGACCTATATATATATATATATATATATATATATATATATATATATATATATATATATATATATTTTTTTTTTTTTGCTATCATTCGGTTACTCCATAAAAGAGGATATTCTATTCTTGTGACAACAGATGGAATTGGTATAGTAAATAAAATTAAAGATTTAGTTAAAAAGCGGACCGGCATTTCACTGTGGCAACCCCTAACCGGGAAAAGCCGAAAGACACAAACAAACAAGTTAAAATAAATTTATCATTAAATATAACCTGTAAAAATTATATTATCCCAGAATGTTTTAAGTACAGCAGAATCAAAATGCATATGCTGCCAGTCAGCTTTGACATTTAACTTACATCTCCAACATCCTAGATTTTTGAACATTAATGCAATCATATGTGGTATGATAAAAGTTTTGTGCATGAAATCTCCAAGAGAAAAATTTCCATTTTGGTGAGGATGTAGTTAGCTCTGATGATAATAGCATTATATTTTATCATCTTCCCTTGGATAGCTATTCTTCATAAGTCTGAAATAATCCCAATAACTTATTTTATAATATTTTGTTGAATTTTAACCACTTTAAATATTTTAGATAGAAGTCTTTTCCACAATATGCTCTGATGTATAAAGAAAATTAAAAGATTAATAAGCTTAGGAATAAAGTTTCTTACTGTTAGTTCCATTAAATTAATCTTGTATTCAACTGATTGTTTACAAAATTTGAATGTTTAACCATATTTTTTTATTTAAACAGATTTATGCATAATATAATTTACAGTTTGTAATGTTTCTCTATTCAACTGATAACAATATATCATTTTTAAAGTACAATCATTGTTGATAAATTAAATGCACTTATATTATTTTCAGTGTGAGCTATAGAAAATATTTAAAAAATCCATGCTTTATATTGTGGATTCCTGTAGATAGTTCTAAAGATGATTATTATCATGGAAATGAAAAATAATTGAATGGTTTACTTTTAGCAAATGAAAAACTATCTTATAGTAACCAATAACAATTATTAGTTAATATTTTATGATGGTGTGAACTTATCAGTTGATTAGATTTTAACCAAATGTTTTCTTGTTTGTCTTTCCATTTGGCCCTATAATTATTATTTAACAAAAATTATATTGTTTTTTATAACTGATTATAAAGAATAGAATTCTTGATCTGGCAAACCAATGCCACCTAAAGACCACTCTCTAATGTGGTGATTTAAGGCTAATCTAAGTTTGTTGAGAAACCAAAGAAATTTCAGGATTAAGGAATTAAACTCTTTTATACTAATTTTAGGGTGAAGAAAAGATATAAATTTTATTTATATATATATATATATATATATATATATATATATATATATATATATATATATATATATATATATGCATGTTTTGTACGATAATCATTTCAATTAAAGAAAGTCTTTCTTCCATAGTAAAGAAAAACATATTCCATTTATTCTTTATAGAACTTAAACTATTATTATAGTTAAAAGTTATTATATTTTTCACATAATCTGTTAAGGTTTTCCCTAAATAGTTATTTTTTACTTCTACAATATATATAGAAAATCTTTCATTCATTTTATAAGTATTGCAATTTATAGGTAACATTTTTGTTTTGCTTCCATTAAAGTTAAGTCCTGACTTCTTCTGGAAGACTTCAATAGCATTAAATACAGCAAGGGGAGAAGTATTATGATTATTCATAGTCAGAATAACATCATCAGCAAACAATTGAATTTTATAACTTAGATTATAAGTTTATCTGTATGCCTTTGATATTGAAATTTGATCTTATATAATTTGCAAAGGGTTCCATAATTAAAGTAAAAAGAAATGTCGAGAGAGGACATTCCTGTTTAGTTCCTTTAGTAATCTTAACTGACTCTGAAATATGTGAACTTATTTTTATATAAACAACAGAATTTTCATAAAGGAGATTAATAAGTTGTAAGAAATTATTTGAAAAATGACATCCTTCTAATACTAATAAAAAGTATTTCCAATTAACTGAGTCAAAAGCACTATTTATATCTACACTTACTAATGTTAGTTCCTTTTTTTGTGTTATTGACATAATCTATTATTGTTAGTATTCTTTTAATATCATCATAGGAATTTATTATAAAACCAGTCTGGTCTTTATTCACCAGACATGGAAGAAACTGTTATATTCTGCAAGCATGAATTGCCATAAATATTTTATAATCAATATTTAATAGTGAGACTGGTATATATGAAGAATGTTCTTTCAGATCTTTATCAGCTTCTAAAATTGGGGGTATAAGACCTTTAACTATTGAAAAAGTTTTGAGCAAAACACTCAAAGCATGTTTAGCCATTAGTTTCTATAATATGGGTATTATTCCACCATTACCTGTAGCCTTATTAGGTTTTAATTTATTGATTTGAGCTTTGAGCTCAGACATTGAAAGCGGCCTATCAACTAATTTCATCTGTTCTTCATATAGTTTATTTTTAGTATGATTTTTAATGAATGCTTTAATTACATCTTGTGATCCATTGTTGGATTATATTGATTCATTTTATTAAAGTGAGTCCTAAATACTCCTAGAATATTGTCTATATCAGTAAGGTTTTTTTTTTACCATTAGAAGAATATAACTCCTTTATATTATTAGTGTGATGATACTGCGGTGGTGGTGCTGCGGTAGCATTGTCGCCTCACAGTAAGACGCTGTCCAGTTCGAATCTCAGCTAGACCGTCTTCTGCGTGGAGACATGCATGAATGGGCGTACCATTGTTGAAGGTTATGTGTCAGAGCTGGCAACTCGGTATGTAAAAATCTACTGCCAATCATTAGCGGACCGGAGTTCTGCTGTAGTGCCCCCTAACCGTGAAAAGCCAAAAGACACAACAACAACATATGATTAGTGTAATGATCCCACTTAAACTTGAGGCAGTAAATAAGGAACCTCTGTTCTCACCACTGTCTCCAGTAAGGGAGCGTCACTGAAAGCAGAGATATAAATGCACAATTTCCTTTTAGAATACACTGGGAAGAGGCTCCAAACCTCTAGGTATTTGACAGACTCACTCTTAAATATTCAATATTTACACATACAAACATTCTTGGTAAAGACTGGCATAGAGTTACCTGCTATGTCCTCCTTCACAAATGTCAAGGTAGATTGCTGCTGACATTCAAATACCACAATACCCTTCAAAAGAGGTGTTCAATTTTATTATAAAGGGTAGCATATAATCCAAGCACTAAGGCTTTTCAGAGTTGTCCTGGTATTATTTCAATAAGCATAAACACTTTCAGGTTATTAAAAGCACTTTTTAAATAACCAGTGACAATAAAAGGTAGTACAATATTTAATACATAAAATGGTTTAAAACATATGCACACTGAATAACTGATTCCAAAAAAAAACACAGAGTTTCACACAGGAATTATGGTGCAAAGCTGATAGATCTCCTAGCTATGCAAAAGTTGGTGCAAAGCTGATAGATCTCCTGGCTGTGAGCAGAGTTGGAATCTATTCCAAACTCATAAGTACACTTTTTGCAACTTAATTTGCCCTGTGCTGTATTTATACATTTGCTTATTATTTATATTGGTGCTGTATTGTTTCTGTCCTTTATTGTCTCCACTGCATTTTTTTTTTCCTCAGGAGAGCTGAGAAGCTAGTTTCAGGTAGGGGTTCATTGAGCCAGCCCAAATCCTAGCTGTTAGTCATTGCCTGAGGTGTATTTTCTCTCTTGTAATTCCAGTACAGACTGCATTTCTGTGAATTGGTGCAAAGCTGATAGATCTCCTGGCTGTGAGCATAGTTGGAATATATTCCAAACTGATAAGTACACTTTTTTGCAACTTAATTTGCACTGTGTTGTATTTATACATTTGCTTATCATTTATACAGTTGCTGTATTATTTCTGTCCTTTGTGGTCTCCACTGTGCCTTTTTTATCAGGGTAGCTCAGAAGCTAGTCTCAGGTAGGGGGTTGATGAGCCAGCCCACATCCTAGCTGTTAGTCATTGCCTGAGGTTTATTATTTTCTATGTTGTAATTTCAGTACAGACTGCATTTCTGTGAATTGGTGCAAAGCTGCTAGATCTCCTAGCTGTGACCAGAGTTGGAATCTAGTCCAAACTGATAAGTATACTTTTTGCAAATTAATTTGCACTGTGCTGTATTTATACATTTGCTTATTATGTATACAGCTGCTGTGTTGTTTCTGTCCTTTGTTGTTTCCACTGTGTTTTTTTTTCTCAGGGTAGCTCAGAAGCTAGTTTCAGGTAGGGGGTTGTTGAGCCAACCCACATCGTAGCTGTTAGTTATTGTCTGAGGTGTATTTTCCCTGTTGTAATTCCAGTACAGACTGCATTTCTGTGAACTGGTGCAAAGCTGATAGATCTTCTGTCTGTGAGCAGATATGGAATCTATTCCAAACTGATAAGTACACTTTTTGCAACTTAATTTGGGCTCATCTTCCCTTGGACAGCTATTCTTCATAAGTCTGAAATAATCCCAATAACTTATTTTATAATATTTTGTTGAATTTTAACCACTGTAAATATTTTAGATAGAAGTCTTTTCCCCAATATGCTCTGATGTATCAAGAAAATTAAAAGATCAATAAGCTTAGGAATAGAGTTTCTTACTGTTGGTTTTATTAAATTAATCTTGTATTCAACGGATTGTTTACAAAATTTGAATGTTTAACCATATTTTTTTACTTAAACAGATTTATGCATAATATAATTTACAGTTTGTAATGTTTCTCTATTCAACTGATAACAATATATCATTTTTAAAGTACAATCATTGTTGATAAATTAAATGTACTTATATTATTATCAGTGTGAGCTATAGAAAATATTTAAAAGCACTGTTTATATCTACACTTACTAATGTTAGTTCCTTTTTTGTGTTATTGGCATAATCTGTTATTGTTAGTATTCTTTTAATATCATCATAGGAATTTCTGTTTATTATAAAACCAGTCTGATCTTTATTCACCAGACATGGAAGAAACTGCTATATTCTGCAAGCATGAATGGCCATAAATATTTTATAATCAATATTTAATTGTGAGACTGGTAAATATGAAGAATGTTCTTTCAGATCTTTATCAGCTTCTAAAATTGGGGATATAAGAGCTTTAACTATTGAAAAAGCTTTGAGCAAAACACTCAAAGCATCTTTAGGCATTAGTTTCTATAATATGGGTATTATTCCATCATTACCAATAGCCTTATCAGGTTTTAATTTATTAAGTTGAGCTTTGAGCTCAGACATTGAAAGCGGCCTATCAACTAATTTCATCTGGTCTTCATATAGTTTATTTTTAGTATGATTTTTAATGAATGCTTTAATTACATCTTGTGATCCATTGTTGGATTATATTGGTTCATTTTATTAAAGTAAGTCCTAAATATTCCTAGAATATCTTCTGTATCAGTAAGCTTTTTTTACCATTAGAAGAATATAACTTCTTTATATGATTAGTGTGATGATCCTACTTAAACTTGAGGCAGTAACTAAGGAGCCTGTGTTCTCACCACTGTCTCCAGTAAGGGAGCATCACTGAAAGCAGAGATATAAATGCACAATTTCCTCCAAGAATACAAGAAGAAATACAGGAAGAGGCTCCAAACCTCTAGGTATTTGACAGACTCACTCTTAAATATTCAATATTTACACATACAAACATTCTTGGTAAAGGCTGGCATAGAGTTACCTGCTATGTCCTCCTTCACAAATTTCAAGGTAGATTGCTGCCGACATTCAAATACCGCAGTACCCTTCAAAAGAGGTGTTTAATTTTAGTATAAAGAGTAGCATATAATCCAAGCACTAAGGCTTTTCAGAGTGGCCCTGGTATTATTCCAATAAGCATAAACGCTTTCAGGTTATTAAAAGTACTTTCTAAATAACCAGTGACAATAAAACGTAGTAAAATATTTAGTACATAAAATGGTTTACAACATATGCACATTGAATAACTGATTCCAAAAAAACACAGAGTTTCACACAGGAGTTATGGTGCAAAGCTGATAGATCTCTTAGCTGTGCAGAATTTGGTGCAAAGCAGATAGATCTCCTCACTGTGAGCAGAGTTGGAATCTATTCCAAACTGATAAGTACACTTTTTGCAACTTAATTTGCCCTGTGCTGTATTTGTACATTTGTGTATTATTTATATCGGTGCAGTATTGTTTCTGTCCTTTGTTGTCTCCACTGTGGTTTTTTTTTCTCAGGATAGCTCTGAAGCTAGTTTCAGGGATGGGATTGTTGAGCCAGCTCACATCCTAGCTGTTAATCATTGCCTGAGGTGTATTTTCTCTGTTGTAATTCCAGTACAGACTGCATTTCTGTGAATTGGTGCAAAGCTGGTAGATCTCCAGGCTGTGAGCAGAGTTGGAATCTATTCCAAACTGATAAGTACACTTTTTGCAACTTAATTTGCCCTGTGCTGTATTTATACATTTGCTTATTATTTATATTTGTGCTGTGTTCCCATCCACCCTCACTGTTGGCATCTTGTTCTTATACTTGGTGACTTTGCAGTTGCCCACCCCTACTGTAAATTTCATCTGGAACACTCCCCCCAAGTTTAGTGTCATTAGCTCGTTTACCTATTACAGAGAGAATATTTGAGAAGGCCAACCCACTTAATTTGTTAAGTTATCTTCTGCTCCTCCTTTCTCCCTTTCCACTTTACTAAAAAAAAAAAAAAATGTTGCTTGAATCTCCCTGTGTTCCGACTGAGTGTGATTCTCAGCTGATAAGAATATTTGTAACACTTTTCAACTGTTCAGAGTTGAATAAAAAATAATTGAATTCAGTTCAGAATACATTTTGAATAAATTGCATTTATTTAAATTGTATTTGCTTTAATACTGCTACACACTGAAGTGTGCTAGCTTGGACTGCACTTGAATTGCTTTTAGTGCTGTTTTAGCTGCTTTTCTGTAAAAAAAAACTCTAAGCCTGTTTCCTACCTTTCCTGTAACTAGTGTAGTCCAGATGTAGATTTGCTGTATCCAGGACTGTATGTAAACTTCTGAGTCCCCAAGCCTTTCTGTGTTGGAGGGAAGCCTTCTAGCTTTTCAGTGGGAGTGGTAAGCACTAGGTAGCATATCTACCACAAGAGAAGTGATTTCTGGATCAGAAATTGTAGTGTATTAGCCATTTGGGCAGTTTTTCCATCTCTTTCAACTTCTAGTTTAAAAGCAAGTGTTTGCACTTGTGTCCCACCTTTCCTGTAAATAGTCTAGTCCAGATACAAGTTTGCTGTATCCAGGACTGTTTGTAAGCTCCTGAGCCCGCCAAGTCTTTCTGTGTTGGAGGGAAGCCTGCTAGCTTATTAGTGGGAGGGGTAAGCACTAGGTAACCTAGCTACCACATAAAGAATGGTTTCTGGCCCAGAAATTATAGTTATTGGCCGGATGGGCAATTTTTCCATCTCTCTCAACTTTCTGATTTAAAAGCCTGCATTTGCACTTGCTTTTCTTTCTGTAACTAGTCTAGTCCAGATACAGATTCTTAGTTTTAGCACTTGGCGTGCTCAGCAATTGTTCAGAGCTTGTTGTAAGCACTAAATAAGCTACAATTTGCTACAGCACTCTACCTTCCTCATTACCTATAGGAAAACAGTTTTTGTACTTACTTTCCTCACTTGCTTAGAGAAAAACAGCTCTTGTACTCACTTTCCTCACTTATCTAGAGGAAAATATTTTTTTATTCAGGCATGTCCAAGGGTCAGGTCCCAGTGTTCTCTCCTGTCTATCTGATGAATCTGGGCATCTTGTGGCAATGTAGCAATTGCCTCATGTGCACGGACAAGCCTCTCCTTCTACCACCCAACACTACAATCTGAGGGAGATGCACTTATCTAGCCAAATTGGAGGTAAAGCTCCTTGACAGTCAAGAGAAGAAGGTAAACACTTTCACCACACCACACTCATCACATAGTCCCACTAAATCTACACCACCAAAATCCACACATAGCAACACAAAAACATTTGTGGAGGCTCTCAATAATAATCTGCTCAAGCAACAGAGACAGCCAAAGCAGAAACACAAGCAACCTTCACCCCCCAACACAACCAAAATGACACATAGCCCACAGACTCAGTGTACCACTCAACCACAGCCCATAAGGCAAAACAATGTACCCAACACACTAGTCAGACGTGACTCTATAGTCAGTCACACTAATGCCCCCCTCATCAGGCTAAATAAGATGAAGGTTACTGTCAGCTGCTTGTCAGGTGCTAGGATCCGCCACATAACCCACGTACTCAGGTCACTCTACAAC
Organism: Protopterus annectens; assembly: GCF_019279795.1. NCBI lineage: Eukaryota > Metazoa > Chordata > Ceratodontiformes > Protopteridae > Protopterus > Protopterus annectens. The sequence goes on along the minus strand of NC_056735.1, from coordinate 1,575,743,147 downwards.
AAGTACAAAGATGACTCTTTCATTGTCCATGTTGGTGTGAATGACCTGAAATGTACCTCCATGGACTACATGAAAAGAGACATGGAAGAGCTGTCTGATCATGTAGCCCAGGCAGGTATGACCCGAGCCCTGAGTAGCATTCTGCCATTGCCCAGAATGATACCGCAGTGCAAGGACAAAATTATTGACTTCAACAATTGGCTAAACTTCTGGTGTCATTATAAAAGGATCCAGTATCTGTCTGCCTGGGGAAACATGGTCGACAGACCATGATGCACTGCCAGAGATGGCCTGCACCTGTTGTCCCTGGGATTCCGGATATTGGCTAAGGCTCTAGCCACCCCTATAGTGCCTGTTTTAGGAATGGTTCAAATGACAGATTCACATTCATAACAGGAACAGCCAAGCAAAAACTGAGGGTAATGCTACTCAATGCTAGAAGTCTAAATCTCAAAATGCACTCACTCGAAGCACTCCTTAAAATGGAGAACATTGATATCTGAGCAGTGTCTGAGACCTGGTTCAAGGATCCAGAAAGCACCCCTGCACTACCAGGCTATAACTCATACCATACTTTTCGGCCATGTAACCTGGACCGGAACACCAAAGGCTGGGTTGTGTCCATATTCATTAACGATAGCCACACCTCCAGGCTAGTTGCTCAGCATAATGCATCTGAGGTTTTCCAAGTGCAACTAACTCTGGGTAAAACTGCAATCCAAATTGTAGCTTCCTACAGATCTCCCACCATGCCCCAGGATTCACACTCTTCTTTGTTTGATATACTGGAAAATATTAGGATTCAACCAAACACCCTAACAATGGGTGATTTCCACTACCCCACCATTAACTTGGAAAACTACTCATGTACCAAAACCTTCGCTCAACTCCTTCTGTAATTCATAAATTCGAATGCCCTGGATCAACTTATCCACACCCCAACTAGGAGCAGCAATATTCTAGACCTAGCCATTCCAACATGAGTGACCGGTGTTCCACAACTGAAGCCAAATCCTTGTTGGTCCAATCCGAGCATGAGCTAATCATCCTAGATATCCACATCCCCCTCCCCCATTAAGGAAACCATGGTAAAAAAGTTCTCCAAAACCAGCTTCATGTTTCTTAATACAGAAGTGGCGAACTTCATGACACCCATGCATATGGACAATACAGTTACAACTGCAGAATCCTACACAAATCCACTCTATAAGCACTTGCATGAGTGCATGGATCGTGCTATGCCAAACAGAACCAAGACACTATCCTCCAAAAAGGAAGCCAATCTGGTGGTCCCCTGCCATAAAATAACTGTAGAACAGAAGGAAGAAACTGCTGCAAAAGAGAGTAATAGCCCATGAGTGGAGGAGCTGCCTGGTCAGCCTCAGTAAGAAACTGAGATCCCTTATAAGGTCCTCCAAAGCTAGCTACAAAAACAAAATTGCCACTGATTCTAAAGACAACCACAAAGCAATATATAGCTATGTCAAGAATCTCAATGGCAACACCCAGATCTGCTCTGAGTTACAGCACAACAGCATGAAAATTACAGAACCAACTGATATTGCCAACATCCTGGCAGATAGGTTCAGTGCTAACTTTACCCCCTCTCACCCCCTAAAGGGCCCATGTCTATACAGGAAGAATGCAGAATCCCTGTAATCACAACTACACAGGTAAAAGCTGCACTCTCTAAAGCCAAAAACAGAGCATCCATGGGACCGGACAACATCCCAGGCTGCGTTTTACATGAACTTCAGAACGAACTGGCTCCCCACCTAAGCACCATGTTCAATCATAGCCTCACATGAGATTTTGTGCCCACTGAATGGCACACAGCAACAGTTATCCCACTCCACAAATGTGGAGCCACCACTGATCAAAGGAATTATCATCCTATTAGCCTGACGAGCCTGGTCTGCAAGGCCATGGAATGTATCATCATGGAACTCATAAACAAAGACATTGGTAACCTCCAAACTCGCGACCCCATCCAGTTTGGGATTGTGAAAGGCAGACCATGCCTCCTGAACCTGATTGACTTCATTGAGGCAGTCAGCAAAGATGTAGATGAGGGTAAGGTGGTTCACACAGCCTATCTTGACCTAGCCAGGGCTTTTGACATCATCCCCCACTCTGCAATTATAGCCAAACTCACTAAACTAGGTATAAATCCCTACATCACAAGATGGGATGCCAACTGACTCACTGACAGAACCCACACTTTAAAGGTTGCAGACTCCAAATCTGACTTCAAACCAGTGACAAGTGTAGTACCAAAGGGTCAGACCTGGGACCACTCATGTTTGGTATCTACTTCTCTGAAGTACAGGCTAACACAGAAGGCCTCTGGCTAATGATGTTCACAGATGACTGAAAACTAGCAATCATAGGCAAGTCCCCAAATGATGTGAACATCCTACAGAAGGGCCTGACTGAGATAGATGCCTGGTGTCAGAGCCATGGCCTCAAGCTCAATGCCAAAAAGGGCATTGTCATCCCCTTTGGTAAAAACTTTGTACCCATGAACTACCACATAGGCAGCAGTCTACTTAACACTGAATGTGATAAGAGACCTTGGGACCCAGGTGGACAGTAGTCTCTCCTTTGATAATCACATCACCACAGTAGTCAGGAAGTCTTTCTACATGGCACACCTCATCACAAAAGGGTTCTCATCCTGGAAAAAAAAAGGTCATTGTTCACCTCTATTCGACACTCATTAGACCCATTATGGAGTACAACACCACTTTTGGAATGTACCTCACAAGATATCTGCAGCAGTTGGAAAGGCCACAGAAGTACCTCACAAAGGGGACTACTGTCTGTAAACAGATGCCCTACACTGACCGTCTCAAAAAACTCCAGCTTTACTCCGTAGCATATTGCCTACTCTGAGGTGATCTCTGCCTAACATATAAAGCTATGCCAAACTCAAAGCTGTTAGATGTGCTACACCTGAAGAAATCTCAATATTTCCAAGCTACATGCTCTAAAGACCTAAACCTTGTCACCACAATAAACAGGACATGCTGGAGGAATAGATGCCTGTCCTAGAGACTTCTGTAGTGACCTTCTCATTTATTGTTTTAATTTGTTGTTTGGGATATTTTTGCAGTGACCCTAATGATAATGGATATCAGCTGGGTGTAAAAGCCCTGTATTTCTTATACTTAATCAAGCACTCTCTTTGTGTTGTGCTGATGAGGTTTGAGGTTATAACAAGGCAGCAATATGCATATCCACAGCTGGTGTGGTTTGGCTTTATTGGCCTGAAATTGTCCATTAAAATGACAAAACATGCCATGGGCTTTCAGAATCGTGTTTTAGCTGAAACATCTGATGTTCATAAGGGTCATTTGCATATATCCCATGTGCCTCTGATACAAGAGGTTTGGGAGGTCACTCATTGGAAGATCTGGCTTTTCTGGAGTTTTCATTTTGTTTTTACTGATTGTTTTTTCAGTGACCTTCTCACTTATTGTTTTAATTTGTTGTTTGGGATATTTTTTGCAGTCACATTAATGATAATGGACACCAGCTGGGTATAACAACCTTGTGATTCTTATGCATAGTTAAACAATTTTCTTGTGTTCAGTTGATAAAGTCATAGCAAGGCTGCAATATGCATATCCCCAATCAGTGAGGTTTGGCTTTATGGGCCTGAAATTATCCATTAAAATGATGAAACAAGTCATGGGCATTCAGAATTACTAACTAGCTAAAACACCTGACATTCACAAGGGTCATTTTAATATATCCCATGTGTCTCTGATACAAGAGGTTTGGAAGGTCACTCAGTGGAAGTTCAAGCTTTGCTGGAGGTTTCATTTTGGTTTTGCTGATTGGTTTTTCAGTGACTTTCTCATTTATTGTTTTATTTTGTTGTTTGTGATATTTTTGCAGTGACCCTAATGATAATGTACATCAGTGGGGCATAACAGTCCTGTGTTTCTTATGCTTAGTCAAACACTCTTCTTGTGCTATGCTGATTAGTTCATAACAAGGCTGATATATGCATATCCACAGCTAGTAGGGTTTGGCTATATGAACCTGAGATTGTCCATTAGAATGGCAAAACAAGTCATGGGCATTCAGAATCACCAATTAGCTGAAACATCTGATGTTCATAAGGGTCATTTGCATATATGCCATGTACCTTTGATACAAGAGGTTTGGAAGGTCATTCAGTAAAAGTTCTGGCTTTGCTGGCGTTTTCTTTTTGTTTTTAATGATTAGATTTTCGGTGACCATCTCACTTATTGTTTTAGTTTGTTGTTTGGGATATTTTTGCAGTGACCATAATGATAATAGACGTCAGCTGGGTATAACAGCCCAGTGTTTCTTATGCTTAGTCAAACACTTTCTTTTTGCTGTGCTGATGAGATTATAGTAAGGTCAAAATGTGAATATTCACAGCTATTAAGGTTTGGCTTTATTGGCCTGAATATGTCCATTAAAATAATGAAACAAGTTATGGACATTCTAAATAGCCAATTAGCTTGACCACCCGATGTTCTTAAGGGTTATTTGCATGTATCCCACGTGCCTCTAATGCCAGAGGTTTGGAAAGTCACTCGGTGGAAGTTCTAGCTTTGTGGAGTTTTCATTTTGCTTTTACTGATTGTTTTTTCAGTGACCTTCTCACTTATTGTTTTAATTTGTTGTTTGTGATATTTTTGCAGTGACCGTAATGATAATGGACAGCAGCTGGACATAACAGCCCTGTGTTTTTTATTCTTAGACAAACACTCTCCTTGTGTTGTACTGATGGATTTATAACAAGGCCGATATATGCATATCCACAGTTAGTGGGGTTTTGCTTTATTGGCCTGGAATTATCCATTAAAATAACAAAACAAGTCATGGGCATTCAGAATCACTAATTAGCTGAAGCATCTGATGTTCATAAGGGTCATTTGCATATATGCCATGTGCCTCTGATAAAATAGGTTTTGGAGGTTACTCAGTAAATGTTCTGGCTTTGCTAGAGTTTTCTTTTTGTTTTTACTGATTGGTTTTTCAGTGACCTTCTCACTTATTGTTTTAATTTGTTGTTTGGGATATTTTTGCAGTGACCCTAATGATAATGAACATCAGCTGGGCATAACAGCCCTGTGTGTCTTATGCTTAGACAAACACTTTCCTAGTGTTGTAGAGTTTATAATAAAGCCCAAATGTGCATATCCACAGCTGGTGGGGTTTAGTTTTATTGACCTGCAATTGTCCGTTAAAATGATGAAACAAGTCATGCATGTTTAGAATTTGTAATTAGCTGCAACACCTGATGTTCATAAGGGTCATTTGCATATATTCCATGTGCCTCTGATACAAGAGGTTTGAGAGGTCATTCAGTGGAATTTCTAGGTTTGCAGGAGTTTTCATTTTTTTTACTTATTGTTTTTTCAGTGACCTTCTCACTTACTATTTTAATTTGTTGTTTGGAATATTTTTTGCAGTGACCCTAATGATAATGGACATCAATTGGTTATAACTGCCTTATGGTTCTTATGATTAAATACTCTCCTTTTACTGTGCTGATGATGTCAGAACAAGGCAGAAATATGCATATGCGCATTTAGTGGAGTTTGGCTTTATTGACCTGAAATCCTTCATTAAAATGATGAAACAAGGCACGGTAATTCAAAATTGCCCATTAGCTGAAACACTTGATGTTCATAAGGGTCATTTGCATATATGGCATGTGCCTCTAATGCATGAGATTTGGGAGGTCACTTAGTGGAAGTTCTAGCTTTGCTGGCATTTTCTTTTTGTTTTTTTTTCTGATTGTTTTTTCAGTGACCTTCTCACTTATTGTTTGTGATATTTTTGCAGTGACCATAATGATAACGGACATTAGCTGGGTATAACAGCCCTGTGTTTCTTATGCTTAGTCAAATGCTCTTCTTGTGCTGTGGAGGTCATAACAAGGCTGAAATATGCATATCCGCAGCTGGTGCGGTTTGGTTTTATTGGTCTGAAATTGTCTGTCAAAATGATGAAACAAGTCATGGGTGTTCAGATATTCCAATTAACTGAAACAGCTGATGTTCATAAGATTCATTTGCATATATCCCATGTGCCTCTCATACAAGAGGTTTGGGAGGTCACTCAGTGGAATTTCTAGCTTTGCAGGAGTTTTCATTTTGTTTTTACTAATTTGTTTTTCAGTGACCTTCTTCTCACTTACTGTTTTAATTTGTTGTTTGGGATATTTTTGTAGTGACCCTAATGATAATGGACATCAATTGGGTGTAACAACCTTATGTTCCTTATGCTTAATCAAACGCTCTTCTTGTTCTGTTCTGATGATGTCATAACAAAGTTGAAATATGTTTATCTGCACTTAGTCAAGTGCGGCTTTATTGACCTGAAATTCTCCATGAAAATGACAAAAAAAGTCATGGGTGTTTGGATATTCCAATTAGCTAAAACAGCTGTTGTTCATAAGGGTCATTTGCATATATCCCATGTGCCTCTCATACAAGAGATTTAGCAGGTCACTCAGTGGAATGTCTAGCTTTGCAGGAGTTTTCATTTTTTTTTGCTAATTGTTTTTTCAGTGACCTGCTCACTTACTGTTTTAATTTGTTGTTTGGGATATTTTTGCAGTGAGCCTAATGATAATCGACATCAATGACCTTCTCACTTACTGTTTTAATTTGTTGTTTGGGATATTTTTGCAGTGAGGCTAATGATAATCGACATCAATTTAGTGTAACAACCTTATGTTCCTTATGCTTAATCAAACTCTCTTCTTGTACTGTGCTGATGATGTCATAACAAGGTTGAAATATGTTTATCTGCACTTAGCAGAGTGTGACTTTATTGACCTGAAATTCTCCATTAAAATGATGAACCAAGTCATGGGCATTCAGAATTACCAATTAGGTGAAACACCTGATGTTCATAATGGGCATTTGCATATATACCATGTGCCTCTAATTCAAGAGGTTTGGGAGGTCACTCAGTGGAATTTCTAGCTTTGCTGGAGTTTTCATTTTGTTTTTACTGATTGGTTTTTCAGTGACCTTCTTTTTTTTTTTTTTAAACAAGTTTATTGTTTTTAACATACAAAATAAATATCATAACAATTTTATACAAGTAATTAAAATAGAAATGGTTATAACATTCAATAAAATAACCAAAGTATTTACAATGACATCCACTACAATCAAATCAATTAATTAAACTAAAATACCATGCTATTGAAGTTAAGATTTTTTTTAACAAATTTTGTAAAGTATCCCATATAATATAGTAAGATGTTTTTCTAGTAGTTCTTGATTTTATTGTCATCAATTCCATATGGCACACTACAGTCATAACATTTTTAAATTAATTAAATGAAGGAGGTGTATCTGAAATCCAATTTCTGGTTATTATTTTTCTAGCCACTGCTAGAATAGACCATAACAAGGGAAGCTTAACCTTTTTAACACTTTGAGGTACAGGAGTGTTGAATAATATAAGAGATTTAGAAATAATGAAATTATCTGTAAAAAGAGCCTGCAAAAAATCATTGATTGACTTCCAATATTCTTTCAATTTTATACAGTCATAAAACATATGTGCCCAATCAGCATTAATTTCTACATTACATATTTTACATAGATTGTCTTTATTATTTATTTTATTCATCATCAAAGGTGTATAAAAGGATCTATGTAAAAATTTCCAAGTAAAATGTCTACAGATAATGGAAGAAGTAGTTTTATAGGTAGATTCCAATATATATTGTTTATCTTGTTGATTTGGTAATTCACCATTAATTGAAGTGAAATAGTTCCAATAGGTATCTACATTGTAATAAGTTTATTCTCTAATAATTTTATGTATGTATGAAAGCTTACCTTTATCAGAAACTTTATGTTGTAAATTTAATATCAAGTAATAAATCAGTGTTGGAATAGATTCTTTAACTGTTATAGACATTAAATCAATTTTATTAATGAGATGTTGTCTAAAGGTCTGAACTTCTAACCAACAAGTTTCTCTCAGATCGAATTCTTGTTTTAAGAAGTCTAAATTTTTAACTTTATTATCAGATAGCAACTGATACCAATACTTTAGATCATTTTCTGTGACTAAATGAGTTCTTTCAGAAGTGGATGACATAAGCATACCTCGTGTATACATTATAGGAAATATAATAAAATTCCATTCCTTATACTTAGGATGCATGAATATAAAATTACGATAACTAATAATAATGTTTAATGGATAACTAACTATATATTTTGGTGTAATAGGTGATGTACAAAATTCTTTTAGTAACCATAGCATGGAGTTATTTACAATCATATTTTTATGTGTTAAAGAGAATTTCATGAAGTGAATACTAATTAGTTCCCAGTAATCTTTCCATTTTGCAACATATGACTGATCTATTAACAAAGTAATAACTTTTATAATAGAAGAGATAGTATATAAATTAAAGTCTGGAAAATAAATGCCCCCTTGAGACCAGCTATTAGTATGTTTCTTTAATACAATCCTAGGTCTATTAGGTGCCCATAGGAAATGTAACATTAGTGTATTCAATTTCTTGATAATTATTTTTGTAGGTGGGAGTATTATTGATTGTATTAAGTATAATATCTTGGGGAATATTATCATTTTAATAATTGTAAGTCTCTCTTCCATAGTAAAAAACATATTATTCCAGGTATTGAAAAGATTTTGTATATTAAGAAGACAGGTATTATAATTATTATGTATAATAGATTTGATAAGTTATCTGACCTGAATTGGGAATATATTTACTAAAATCACTAATGAGAACATTTTTTCGTGTATATATAGGTAGTATTTTAGTTTTTTCTTCATTGAATATTAAACCAGAAATATTTTTAAAATTCATCATTTTATCAAATAGGGACTGCATAGAAGAATTAGATCCTGCTGATGTAATTAAAACATCATCTGCAAAAAGTTGAATTTTAGTTGTTGTATTTTCATCTATTTCAAATCCCTCTATATCAGTACTGTTTCTGATCAGATTAGCCCAAGGCTCCATTATTAAAGTAAATAATAATGGAGAGAGTGGACACCCTTGTTTTGTACCTTTAAAATGGGTATTTTTTGTGAGACATATGTTCCTATCTTAATGTAAGCCAATGCTCCTTTATATAAATGTTCAATCAGATTTACAAATGCATCTGAAAAGTTTGTGCACTTCAGTAAGATAAACAAGTAGTCCCAACTTACTGAATCAAATGCTGAACTTATGTCGAGACTAATAAGTGTTAAATCTTTCTTTCTCCTATTTGCAAAATCAATTAATGTTAGAGTTCTCCTTATATTATCAAAAGTGTTTCTATTTACAATGAAGCCTGTCTGATCTATATCTATAATGCCTGGGATGATTGTCTTCAATCTATCAGCAAAAATACTCATAAACATTTTATAATCAACATTAAGTAATGCAATGGGTTGATATGAAGTGCATCTAGTTGGATCTTTATTGGGTTTTAAAATTGGCGAAATAAATGTGTATTGCCATGATGGGGGAGTTATTAGCTCATTTTGGGCCAAAATAAAAACCTTATGTATTAATGAGTATATACTTTTAGAAAGAATTTTATATATCTCTGGTATAATACCATCATTACCTGGTGCTTTGTTTGATTTAAGCTTGTTTATTTGTGTAACAACCTCTTTATATGAAATACTTTTATCCAATAGTTTAGTCTGTTGTTTATTAAGTTTTTTTATTCATATTTGTAGTTATAAATTCCTTTATTTTATCTTTAGGTTCCTTGTTAATGTTATTATGATTAATTTTGTGAAAGTGATTTCTAAATCCATCTAATATTTCTGGTAGACTAGAAACATTCTTCTTTTTCCTTAGAGAGAAAATTTCTTTGATATGATTTTGCTTATTCAACCTTTTTGTTTTATTTTTAAGTCTATGTAAGTATTTGGGACTTATTGAGTAAGACAAAAACTTGTATTTCTCTAAAGTTATTTTAACTTTATGAGTTAAAATTTCTTTGTATTTCTCATTTAGTTTGTTTATTTCTTCAATTACTTTTTTGTCCATAATATTTTCTTTATTATTATGCTTATAAGAGTCTAGTTTACTTTGAATATCTAATAATTCCTTATCCCAAGATTTCCTTTTATTATTATACCATCTGATACTTTGTCCATATAGATATGATTTTAAAGCATCCCAAACGTAAACAATGGAGACTTCAGGAGTATTATTTATTTCTAAAAAATGTTGCACTTCTGAAAGTATATAATCTTTATAGTCTTTTAATTGAGTTAAGTATGCTGGTATCCTTTTGATCTGAACATTGTAAGTACTTTTTATCATGAACTCAAAGACAATTGAATTATGATCTGATATAGGACACAAAATGATTTTAGAGTTAATTAATTCTGTTACCATCTGGTTAGAAATAAAGACTTTATCTATTTTTGAATAAGTTTTATATCTGTTAGAAAAAAAAGGTGTATGGTAATGATTTTGAGTCTATCTGATTATTAATATCATTTAAATGATAAGAATTAACAAAATCCTTTAAATATTTTGCATTAGATGTAATTTTCCTTTTCCCTATAGAAGTAGTATATTTTTCATGTAGGATACAATTAAAGTCACCTGCTAAAATAATATCTCCTATAGAGAATGATATGATTTTATTAAGATGGTATTTCACTGTATTAATACCAATTCCTGGTATCCAATATACATTGATTAATGTATATGTCTTTCCATTAATTTGTATTGTAACCATACAAAACATTCCTTTATCATCTTCATAAGACTTAATAGTTTTAGGAATGGGCATACTTTTATTCCATAAAATAGCCACTCCTCTTTTTTTCTGAGTGTGCTCTGAACTAACTAACACTGTATATTTATTTGTGGCTAATTTATCAATATCTTTTTTCAGGAGATGTGTTTCTTGAAGGAATACTAAGTTGGCTTTATGTAAATTAATGTATCTCATTAAGCTTGCCCTTTTACATGGATTATTCAGTCCATTAATGTTTAAAGAAATTCCTTTTAGAGAAGTCATTTGGCATTTTTAAAACATATAAAACTTATAATCAGAATAACAATTAACAAAATAAGTAATGTTATACCTCCTCCTTTAGGTGTACCTTTAAATATAGCTGTATTTATTGAAACTCTTATGGGATTTTGTATAAGCTTCAATTTTGTTTGTAGTGACAATGAGCTTACAAAATGTATTGTGGATGTCAGAACTATATACAAACAACAGTAAACAGAAGAAAATAATATAAGGATTAAACCTTGCACCCAGCCTGGAGTTAAAAACTCCAACTTTGAGTAGCACATACCACTCAAGTTAACCCCCTACCATAAGCAGCAGTACCTCAGCTGCCACCTTGTCAATTTAATACTAATTATTATTAACTAAAGTTAACATCTTTCAATTAGATTATCTAGTAAGACAAAGCTAAACATTTGATAAATTAGCATCATATAAACAAATAGAAACTTTTAAAAACAATTCATACTGCTATGTACATCTATTTAATATAATACATTTATAATCAAATAGCATTCAAATAAACTTGATATTAGGAACCAAGAAGAGAGAGAGAAATAAAAGAAGTGAGAGGGAGAGAGAGAGAGAAAAAAAAAAAGAGGGCATATCTACATATTAATTTATTCAAAGTTTGTAAAAATAAGTTCTGATGTTCATTTAAAGTCAATAACTTAGGCTATTATGGTTCAGACATTACATATATTAGGATATATCTATTTTCTGTCATAGAAATACAGTTAACAGCTTCTAAAAGACTTTAAATTACTTGCATCAAAGCTTCTTTTTTCTCATACTTATTATTGCCAGTAAAATAAAATATTTATGTTCATAAAAATGGTTACAAATCATACTGCATAGCTATGTAAATTCCCAGATATACTTGCATTATTGTGAAGAAAGCCATCTGTATTTTATATATCTGAACTGCTGCTTTAAAATATGTCACATGACAACTTCTTCTAAAATAAAATCATAATGGTATTTATGCTTGTCAGTTAGATAAGTCAAATGAATTGTAGCATTGAATATGTTCAAATCATAAGTATTTACATACATTAATATGTTGCAGTCAAGTAAACTTTCAAAAACATATATATACATGTTTTACTTTCTATGCCTTCTAAAATATCACATTTGCTTACTATGGGATACTGAATCATTTAAAATCATTATAACTTTCATATTTTATAAATTATAACATGAATAAGTAAGTAATTATAAAAAATAACTCACATTTAAATGTTAAAGAGTTCATTTTCCATCGCAGAGTCGCATTTGCAGCAGTTCTACTTCCTGGTAGAGTGTTCTTCTTGAATCTGCGATGTGTCAGTGTGAATTCAGGGGTCAAAGTTCAAATTGACTGCATTCAGCTTCTCTGCGTGAATTCTGAGAGTTGAAGCTTTTAAAACAACTCGAGGACACTATCCACGAGGTAACCCACATCCCAAATTGTCTCCCTTAACATTCTGGTGGGAATTTTGATAAATTCAAGTGACTGACATTCATTTAGCAATATAAATTAAACTAAACAGAGCAAAACCTTTGCGAAGTATTTTACAAGTTATTACAGTCTCTATGACAGTGAGACTAAGCCCCCAGTTATCAATATATAATGCAACTAATTTTTTATGCCCCTATTCAATTTTTATACAAATCTTATTTTATACCTGTATCAGTATTATCAAAAGCATGTAAATGTACTTATATGAAAGAAAAAGAGAGAGAGAGAAAAGAGAAGAAAAAAAAGAGAGTAGAAAATAAAAAGAGAATAAGAGAAGAAATAGAAAATAAAAAAGGAAGCTATAAAAAGTATCTACAGTGGACTATTACTTGCTGTTTATATTAATAAAGATAGATATGAAACATATTATTTACTACTATTTAGTTCTAATTATTAGTAATTAAAGCATGAGAGATTATTTGTAAACAAGTATAAACAATAGAATCATGGCAAAATAATTAGCAACAGTATTTAAACAGCATATATACTTTTTTTAAAAGGAATTAATAAGTTATTATTCCCCTTATCATATTTTCATTACACTTCTCTCCCTGCCCTCCCCACCCCTTACTGAATGCATAATCTAAAAAGAATGTCATTATTTAAAACAAAAGAGAAAAAAAAATGTATCAAATTACTAACCTTGGGTCTCTTTGTCACAAAGAGAAACAGGTTGATTGATAGCTTGTTATTAGTTCCTCATATATTTTGACTATTTATGAAACAAAAACAGTTCTTTGTACACAGAAAATAACTTTGATTAAATCTTTTTCAGAATATTTGTGGCTTTCTGAAAATGCAGTAACTGTATTTAAAAAGATTAATAGTGAAGAAAAAAGAGAGAGAGAAAAAAAAGAAAAAACAGAACAAGTCATTTGTTTTTTAGTCTTTTTTTCTTCTCTGAAGTCTTCCATGAAGCTTCTGTTGCCAAACTCTTTAATGAAGGACTAGCCCATTCCATTTCCTCTATTTTATCCAAAATCTTATTTTTTTTTTATAAACAACAATGCAGAGTCTAAGTCTTCAAAAATTCTAGGGCCATCAGGAAGAAAGATTTTTAGTTTGGCAGGAAACAGAAGGTAGGTTTTAAACTTTGCTTTCTTAAGCTCTCTTATTAATGGCAGAAAAACTTTTCTTTTAGTTATTACCAAGGAAGAATAGTCATTGTCAAAACGCACAGTTGCCTCATTAATTTTAACAGGTGCTTTAGCCCAAGCAGATTTAAGTACCATCTCTTTATCAAAAGATGATAGAAATCTAAATATAACTGATCTAGGATACTTTTTGTTAGAGTTAGAATTAGATATGGATCTATGGGCTCTTTCGATACCAAAAGAAAATGCTTCTGGCAAATCTAAAGTTTTAGGGAGCCATGTATTTAAAAAAGAAGTAATATTGTTACCTTCTATATTTTCTGGCAGTCCAAAAATCCTAATGTTATTGCCTAGATCTATTTTCCAGGTCATCAAGTTTAGTTTGTAGATGTGTGTTCTGTTTCAGCAAAACTCAATGTTGATTTCTTCTTCTTGGATTCTATTCTCCATGTCATTTACAGTCTCTTCTATGCCTGTAATCTGAGTCTTCTGTTGTTGCAAGTCTATATGTAACAAATCTATTTGTTTTGTAGTTTTTTCTATGAAGGTATCAATTTTAGTATCCAGTTTATCCATTTTGGCAGTAAGTTGCTGGATTGTAGATATCAGAGACTGAAGTTCTTTCTTGATGCTGGGATCTAGAGAATTTATCTTACTGGAACTCATTTCAAACAGAGGAGCTGACAGAAAAATTTCCAAGGTGTTTTCTGACAGGAATATTATTAAAATTTTCTTTCTTTTTTAGATATTATTCAAGAAATATATATTCCAAACATACTTAGAAAGAAAATTACTTCATAAATTAATTTTTAAAGTAATTATTTTCTGTCAGTGCTGTGAAATTGGTGGAGCTGAAGAAATCTGCTGCTATCCTGTGTTCATCCTTGGCCACGCCCCCTTTTCAGTGACCTTCTCACTTATTGTTTTAATTTGTTGTTTGGAATATTTTTGCATTGATCCTAATGATAATGGAGATCAGCTGGGTATAACAGCCCTGTGTTTCTTATGCTTAGTCAAACACTTTCCTAGTGCTGTGGAGTTCATAACAAAGCCCAAATATGCATATCCACAGCTAGTGGGGTTTGGCTTTATTGGCCTGAAATTGTCCGTTAAAATGATGAAACAAGTCATGGGCATTCAGAATTTCTAGTTAGCTGCAACACCTGATGTTCATACGGGTCATTTGCATATATCCCATGTGCCTCTGATACAAGAGGTTTGGGAGGTCACTCAGTGGAATTTCTAGATTTGCAGGAGATTTCATTTTTTTTACTTATTGTTTTTTCAGTGATATTCTCACTTACTGTTTTAATTTGTTGTTTGGGGTATTTTTGCAGTGACCCTAATGATAATGGGCATCAATTGGTTATAACCGCCTTATGGTTCTTATGCTTAATCAAGCACTCTGCTTGTACTGTGCTGATGAGGTCATATTAAGGCTGAATTATACATATCTGCCAATGATTCAACAAGTCATGGTCATTCACAGTTACCAGTTAGGTGAATCACCTGAAGTTCATAAGGATCATTTGCATATATACCATGTGCCTCTAATACAAAACATTTGGGAGGTCAATCAGTGCAAGTTCTAGCTTTACTGGCATTTTCTTTTTGTTTTTTCTGATTGTTTTTTCAGTGATCTTCTCATCAGATTGGTATAACAGCCCTGTGTTTCTTATGCTTAGTCAAACACTGTCCTTATGCTGGGTTGATGAGGTCAAAGCAAGCGTGAAATATGCATATCCACAGCTAGATGGGTTTCGCTTTACTAACCTGAAATTCTCCTTTAAAATGGCGAATCAAGTCAAGGGCATTTAGAATCCCCAATTAGCTGAAACACCTGATGTTCATAAGGGTCATTTGTATATATATATATATATATATATATATATATATATATATATATATATATATATATTTATTTATTTATATATATCATGTGCCTCTGATACAAGTGGTTTGGGAAGTCACTCAGTGGAAGTTCAAGCTTTGCTGGAGTTTTCATTTTGTTTTTACTGATTGTTTTTTCAGTGACCTTCTCACTTATTGTTTTAATTTATTGTTTGGGATATTTTTGCAGTTCCCTAATGATAATGGCCATCAGCTGGGCATAACAGTCCTATGTTTCTTATGCTTGATCAAACACTCTCTTGTGTTGTGCTGATGAGGTCATAATGAAGCAGAAATATGCATATCCACAGCTAGTGATGTTTGGCTTTATTGGCCTGAAATCGTACATTAAAATGACGAAACGAGTCATGGGCATTAAGAATTGCCAATTAGCTAAAACACCTGATGTTCATAATGGTCATTTGCATATATCCCATGTGCCTCTGATACAAGAGATTTGGGAGGTCACTCTGTGGAAGTTCTAGCTTTTCTGGAGTTTTCATTTTGTTTTTACTGATTGGTTTTTCAGTGACCTTCTCACTTACTGTTTTTAGTTGTTGTTTGGAATATTTTTGCAGTGACCCTAATGATAATGGACATCAGTTGGATATAACAGCCCTGTGTTTCTTATACTTAAGCAAACACTCCCTTTGTTCTGTGGTACTGAGTTCATTACATGATTGAATATGCATGCCTCCAGCTAAATGGGTTAGGATTTATTGACCTGAAATTCTCCATTAAAATGGTGAAGCAAGTCATGGGCATTCCGAATCACCAATAAGCTGAAACACCTGATGTTCATAAAGTTCATTTGCATGTATAGCATATGCCTCTAATGTAACTGGTTTGGGAGGTCACTCAGTGGAAGTTCAGGCATTGCTGGAGTTTTCATTTTTTTGTTACTAGTTATTTTTTCAGTGACCTTCTCACTTATTGTTTTAATTTGCTGTTTGGGATATTTTTACAGTGACCCTAATGGTAATGGTAATGGACATCAGCTGGGCATAACAGTCCTGTGTTTCTTATGCTTAATCAAACACGCTCCTTGCACTGTGCTGTTGAGGTCATAACAAGGCCGAAATGTGCATATCAATAGCTAGTGGGGTTTGGCTTTATTGGCCTGAAATTATCCATTACAATGATGAAACAAATCATGGTCATTCAAAATCGCCAATTATCTGAAAAACCTGATGTTCATAAGGGTCATTTGCATATATTCCATCTGCCTCTGATACACAAAAGTTTTATGGTCACTCAGTGGAAGTTCTAGCTTTTCTGGAGTTTTCATTTTGTTTTTACTGACTGTTTTTTTTCAGTGAACCTTTTCACTTATTATTTTCATTTGTTGTTTGGGATATTTTTGCAGTGACCCTAATGATAATGGACATTAGCTGAGTTCAACAGCCCTGTCCTTCTTATGCTTAGTCAAACACTTCCCTTGTGTTGTGGTGATGAGATCATAATAAGGCTGAAATATGTGTATCCGCAGCTAGTGGGGTTTTACTTTATTGGCCTGACATTGTCCATTAAAATAATGAAACAAGTCATGGGTGTTCAGAATCACTAATTAGTCAATCACCTAATGTTCATAAGGGTCATTTGCATATATCCAATGTGTCTCTGATACAGGAGGTTTTGGAGGTCACTCAGTGGAAGTTCTAGTTTTGCTGGAGTTTTCATTTTGTTTTTACTGATTGGTTTTTCAGTGACCTTCTCACTTATTGTTTTAATTTGTTGTTTGGGATATTTTTGCAGTGACCCTAATGAAATTAGAAATCAGCTGGGTATAACAGCCCTGTGTTTCTTATGCTTAGGCAAACACTCTCTTTGTGCTGTGTTGATGAGGTCATAACAAGGCCTAAATATGCATATCCACAGCTAGTGGGGTTGGGCTTTATTGGCCTGAAATTGTCCATTAAAATAATGAAACAAGTCATGGTCATTCCGAATTGCCAATTAGCTGAAACACCTGATGTTCATAACGGTTATTTGCATATATCCCATATGCATCTGATACAAGAGGTTTGGGAGGTCACTCAGTGGAAGTTCTAGCTTTGCTGGAGTTTTCATTTTGTTTTTACTGATTGGATTTTCAGTGACCTTCTCACTTATTGTTTTAATTTGTCCTCAGGGACTTCCCATACTCTAGAACAGGCTACCCATATATGTCAAGCAAATGTTCTCATTAGCACTCTTCAATAAAAATCTTGATGAGTCGATGGGAATAGGAAATACAACCTGGGGATCACTTCTGTGGCTCTGCTCAGCAGTGGCACAGGAAAATAACTTTCTTGGGTGGCGTAAGCCAGGGAACCTTGTTGGGTAGGCTTATTTAAGCCACTGGGCCGATGGCATAGTACCTAACTATGAACTTATGGACCTATAACACTGTAGGATAGGTTTCACCCTGATTGTAGAAAAACTCTAACTATCTAACTGTAGATCCCTAACTGTCTAAAGGTTAACTGTCCATGTCTAATTTAATTAACTCAACAAGGCAAGATGATACTCTTACTTCTGCAAGGCAAAATAAGAATATATAAATACAACTGGCAACAGTTCCACAAATTCTTGAAGGCTGCATTGGCTGAGGCGCTAAAGTTTTTCAAATAAAATTGTGGGACTATTGCCAGTATTATTTATTTATTTTGTTTCTTGGTGTTTTTTTTAAATAAGAATATATTTCACTCTTCAGGCTGTTGTCTGGTTCTCAGTGACTGGAATAGCAAGTCCTACTATTTCTGCTGAAGAGCTCTGGAAAACTCTGAGCGATAACTACTGATCTGGACAACAATGACTGACTATTGACAACTAAAACAGCTACTGAACTACTCAACTTTAATTGACTCAGAACTTTCTTTTATAGCAGAATTTTTTAAAAGTCACAAAAAATTGTTATGAATATTCTACTCTCGTATATCAGACTTTAGAAAGTAAGCAAAACAGTTGCTATGAAGATTCCATTCCTTTCAGCTCTGGCACACAATGACATCACATCTAGGTCAGCTGACTGGCATAACCGACATACAGAATTGTTTTTTAAAAAACACGTACATTTGGTCAGCCAGAACACAGTTTTAATCAAACATCTTACATAAATCAAAGTAATCAAAAACATAAACTTATTTACAAAATTATAGCTAGTCATGCTAGCATATATAACACAGGATACTTTACAATTATTTACAAAAGTATTTATAAAACGTCAGCCAGTCATGCAAGCACAGATAACGATGGGTTTATATTATAACATCGAAGTAGTAAAATGTCGAATGTTATAATATTGAAACAAAAACAGCAAACGCTGAAAATAGCGAAGCTGCAGAACATCAAATTCTTTCCTAGGGAAAGAATTCAGTGGGCTGTTTCTGCCGCTTCGCTATTTTCTCCACTGTGGTGCAAAGGTTATGGACCGGCTTAAGGTAAGTGCGTGAACGGACCGGGTTAAGGTGAGTGTGGGAATGGGATAGTTAGGGACCTTAGGGTTAGGGAGCAGGTAAGGTGAGTCTGTGATAGGGGCCTTAGGGTTAGGGAGTGGGTAAGGTGAGTGTGCGATAGTTACGGACCTTAGGGTTAGGGAGCAAGTGAGGTGAGTGCGCAATGGTTACGGACCTTAGGGCTAGTGTTTGTGTTAAAGTAAGTGGATAGATAGTAGTGTATGTATGGTTTAGTGTAGGGTTAGACGTAGGATTTTAAATGTATATGTGTGGATTACTTTTTCTGGTGTGCTTGTGTTGTGTGTGTGTTTCTCGGAGCAGCAATTTTTTTCCCTGGGAAAAAATCACTTTTCTAAGTTTTCGATTATATCACATTTCGGCATTCCAAGTTTGAGCTTATGGTGTTCGATATTTGGGGATTTCAATTATGTGATATACACCCATAACAATATCTAACATCCTCACATTTCTGACTCCTTTGAAGACTCAAGCTGGATTTTCAAGTAACCCTAGAAAACCGTCACCTGAGGAAAATGCGGCTGACTGAAAATGTATCAACCCCATACCGCTTCTTGACAATCCATCTGCATTAGTATTATTGATCCCGCTATGGTGTTGCACCATCATGTCATATGCCTGTAGCCCTATGCTTCACCTCAATAGCTTGGCATTTTGCTTACTGACTCTGTTTAGTTATGTTAAAGGGTTATGGTCTGTAACCACAGTGAATTTTCTTCAGTATAGGTAAGGCTGAAGCTTTTGCAATGCCCATACTATGGCTAGGCATTCTTTCTCCAAAACTGCATAACAGTCCTCCCTTTGTTGCAGCCTACAACTCAGGTATACAAAGGGATGCTCTTGTCCATCTGAGGAAAGTTGGCTGAGTACAGCCCCCACCTCATAATTTGAAGCATCCATCAGTACAACAAATTCCTTGCTGTAATCTGAACTGGCTAACACAGGGGGTCCTCCCAAAGCCTCTTTAAAATTCTGGGATGTCTGCTCACAATCTGTGGTCTGAACTACTTTATATGGTTTGTTTTTTCCTTGATAGTTCAGTAAGGGATGCAGCCACTGTAGTTTAATTGGTCACACATTTCCTATAGTACCCCTCTGTCCCTATGAAAGTTCTCACCTGCTTTTTGGTAACAGGGACAGGCCATGCCTGTATAGCTTCCACTTTGGCAGGTCCTGACCACATCTTGACATTCCCTACTCAGTGTTCTAGATAGGAGACATCTGCCATACCCACCTGACACTTACTAGGTTTAAGGGTCAACCATGCCCTTTTTAATCTCCCTAAGACCTTGCTGATATGTTAAAATTGCAGTTGCCAGGAATGACTGTAAATGGCAAAATCATCCAAATAAGTAAGAGCATAATATCCTACTCCTATTAAGGAATGATATATTAACCTTTGGAAGGTTGTGGGTGCATTCTTCATCCCAAAGGGCATCATTGTAAACTCATACAATCCATAAAGTGCTACAAAAGCTGAGCTCTCTCTAGCAATGGGTATCAAGGGGATCTGCCAGTATCCCTTCATTAGACTAATAGTGGTCAGATTCTTAGCCCCACCCAGCTGTTCTAAAGCTTCATCTGTTCTGGGCATGGGGTGCACATCTGACTCTATATAACTGTTTAACTTTATGTAGTCTATGCAAAACCTTACACTGTCATCTTTCTTTGATACCAATACTGCTGGGGAAGCCCAAAGACTACTGGATTCCTGGATTTCTTCCAGCCCCAACATCTCCTTTATCTCCTCCTTCAAAGTGTATTTGATTTGCTCAGAGACCCTATAAGGAGCTTGCTTGATAGGTCTTTGGGGTTCCTTATTCACATGGTGGTGCACTAGGTGAGTACACAAAGGATAATAAAAACTACACGAAGTCTAAAATAAAAAATAAAACCACCACTTCCAGTAAAATTCAAAGACTTTAATTAAACATAAAATACAACACACCCACAAATTCCTGTAACACTGCTCCTATCTCTTTAACCTGAATAGGGGATAGTTGCTGAAATATTGCTACCTCTCTCAAAGAAGTGGCATTCTGTGCCTCACTGAGAAGGTCAGCCACCAGATCCCCCTCAGACTCCTCCTGCCATCCAAGGTTAATACTCAGCACCAGGGCCTCCCCATCATGATAAGATTTCATCCTGTCAACATGGTACAACTTATGTCCCTGCCTCCTTCCTACTACATATATTATATAGTTAACTTTCCTTACTACTTCAAAGGGTCCCTCCCAAGATGTCTGCAATGTATTGTGTCTGAAAAGAATGAGCACCATAACCTGTTTCCCAACACTATAATCTCGGGCTTGAGCATTCCTGTCATAACAATCTTTTTTCTGCTGTTGGGCTACTGCTAAATTCTCCTAGGCCAAACCCATGAGGTCTCTAAGCCTTGTCCTGAAGTTTAGGACATACATCACAACAGACTCCTTGTGGGATTCATGCTTACCCTCCCACTCATCACGAATTCAGTCTAAAAGCCCCTCATCCTATGCCCATACAGCAACTGAAACGGCGAAAAGCTGCCTGTAGATTCCTGAGGTACTTTTCTGTAGGCAAATCATAAATGGGGCAGATATTTGTCCCACTCCCTTTTACACTGGTCAGCAAATGCCTGTAGCACAGTCTTTAATGTAGAGTTTAACCTCTCCACAAGACCATTATTCCGGGGATGATAGGGGCTGTTTTTTAGATGCTTCACCCCACAACACTTCCACAGATACGCCAGCAGATCTGACATAAAGTTGGCAGCTCAGTCAGTCAGTATCTCCATCAGAAAACCTATCCTGCTGAAAATTTCTAACAAGGCATTTGCCACTTTCTCTGCCTCAATGGAGGACAGAGCCACTGCCTCAGGGTATCTGGTAGCATAATCCACCAGCACCAGGATGTACCTCTTTCCTGTAGAACGTGGAGTACTCAAAGGCCCAACCATATCCATGGCTGCTCTCTGAAACAGCTCTTCAATCAAAGGCAAAGTCATCAACAGAGCCTTGACCTTGTCTTCCACCTTGCCTACCTTTTGGCACTGTTTGCAGATCCTGAAGTACACCTTTACATCCTTTGCAATCCCAGGCCAATAAAAGTTTTGCATAATGCATCTCTTAGTATGCTTTATGCCCATATGGCCTGCAAAAGGAATGTCATGAGTCATGGCTAGAAGTGTCAAGACACTAGGCTCTGGGCACCACCGACTGTTGTATTACCTCACCCTCTACCCCTCCCTCGGGGGTCCACTCGCTATACAGTAACCCTTTGTTCTAGGATACAGACTCCCCTCTTCCATGAGCATCAGATGCCTCCTTAGCTACCTCTCTCAAGTCTCATAATGTAGGGTCCATAAGTTCAGCCTGTCTCAACTGTACATTTGTGACCATTCCCAGCTCCCCTTCCACAGGAAGCCCAGTATTCTCTGTCAGTGGTGCCTCACTGTCAGCCTGGATACCACCAATTACCTCTGTCCTTGCAGTCACCATGTGCACAGGAACACCTGCACCTACCAGTAGCAGGCTCACTGTTACAAGGTAGCTTCCTCCATGAATTAGCCACATCACCAGCCCCAGCTTCAGGTGTACAATCTATCTGGGTCTCCTCCAGGCTACCAGACCTACTTGTATTTCTTCAAGTTTGACCACGTGTCACTGCATGCACATAAGGTACTACACTATCAAAATCATTCCCTGTTATGACAGATGCAGGAATATCATCAAACACACCTACCTGCGTGTTCCCTTTTCCACCCTCACAGTCAAGATGAACCCTGGCCAAAGGTATTTGGAATGGGGTCCAACCCAAAGTTCTGACTAGTGTGCACTGCCCAAGCAAGCACGGCTCTTCCTTAGCCACTGCAGGCTTCACAATAGTTATATCAAAAGCTGTGTCTCCCTTAGCAGTGGTCTGTCTTCCATGCACTAAGATAGGATGCAAATTTTGCTAATATTTTCGTACCTCTGTTGTTTCCAGACAACTTATCACTGGCATTCTGGCATTACCACTTGATGGTTCTCTCACCTTTTGTTTCTCACCATGTTTCAATGTACATTGTATGCTACATGCCCCCTTTGATTACATTTAAAACATCTTTTTCCTGATCTTGACTGATTGAACTAGTGACTTCCCCTGTCACTGGTGAACTCTGTTGGAGTGATTTAGACTGCCTCCCATGGGTTCCCTTATGTCCATGTGCAGCACAGAGTATCCCTTTTGTATGTGGTGGTACCCAACTTGCCAAGTAGAGATCTCCCTTTCACTCAAACTCTTTGCAGAGGTACACTCTCGGTCTGCAAACCAGATCCTCATGTCCTCCTGCAAAGTGCCGAGAGAGTGTTCCCTCATCAAAAAATCTGCCAGTCCTTCAGAAGTGGTGACCTGACACTCACACACCCACTGGTGAAAATAAGTAATTAAATCAACAATGTAATCACATACACTTTCACCTGCCTTGCGTCTATGTTCACAAAACTTTTTTTTTCTATAAATTTCAGAAGTTAATTTAAAGCAATCAAATCAACACTATTTTACATGATCATAATTCAACCAACTAATATCAGACAGTTTAGCAATTATATTAAAAGCTCTACCATAGAGTAAGGGGGTCAGGAACCATACCTAGAGCCCTTGGTCAACAATATATTGTTTATACACTCTCTCAAATATATAAATAAAACTTATACTCTCTCAAATATATAAACAAAACAATCAAAGTAATCTCCCTCCCTGTACTGAAGAAAAAGTTTAATTACCTTTACGGATTCTGGGGTTCGGTATATCGCTTCCCCATTACCTCCATGACCCTGCCAAATGATAAGAAGCTCCTTTTCATGCTGACACTGCTTCTCCCTCTCCTCAACCTCCAAATGTCACTGCCTCTCATTTTTTTCAGCTTCTATCTCCAAACACCACTATTCATTCTGACAATGGTTCTTTCTCTCCTCAGCCTTCAGTTCACGCTGACACTACTCTTTCGCTCTTCAGTCTCCATACGTTTGGCTTCCAGTTCGAGTCTTTTTAACTCCAGATGGATTTTTAAGTTCTCTGAAGAAAAGGTGAACTATCTTGCCTTGGAAGGATGCTTAGCCCCAACATCAAACTGGATATCCTCCAAGCTTCTGGTCTGCTCTGTGGCTGCAACCAAGGCTGAGATCATTACTTTCTTAGTCAGGTTGGCATGCATCAGTCCTTTGACTTTGCACACATTAGACAACTGGTTGGTTGTCAGCTTGCTGTAATCCTCGTGCATCTTTTCCTGCTATCCCTGACTAAAATTACTAAAAAATGATTAGAACAATTGTGAAATGAAACTCGGTATGGCTATCGAAGTGCAGACCTCATTAATAACTACCCATAGGCTACTAAAGCTCAATTAGAATCCCATACCACTGCCACCAAATAATGTAACGATCCCACATAAACCTGTGGCAGGACTAAGGAGCCTCAGTCCTCACCAGTGTCTCTGGTAAGGAAGTGTCAGTGAAAGCAAAGATAAAAATACACAATTTCCCCTAAGAGTACACCAGGAAAAGGCTCAAAACCTGGGACTGGACTATATGCTTCACTCCAGGTCTCCAAATGAGTCTTCACACTAACCACTGCATCCCATACATAAATCTCTGAGGTATCATCTGTATATTTAATTTCAATAAAGGTCCGAATTTATTTATTAAAGATTTTTTTAATTCCTACATATTAGTTATATAAACTGTCATCCTTTTAATGGAAATATTATTCAAATTTTGCATCATTTCAAAGGTTTTGGCATTATGGTCTGAAAGTGGACATGAAACTACTTTAACTTTACCTAGCCTATTAAATAAATCATTCAGAACATATACTCTATCTATCCTTGATTGAGATTCATGTCAGTGTGAGTAAAGGGTAATATCCTTAACATTAAATAAATCTATAAATTCTGTTAATGCTTTTGCTGAAGCAGTTTTCCTTCATTTACTGATAGCATTAGAGTCTTCATAATGTAATATGCAGTTATAAACTCCCACCAGGATTGTTACTTTTGAGACTTGAGTAATCTGTTCTAATTGATGCTTAAAAGTTTAAACTCCTATTCCATGGATCCAACATTCAATGAAAAAATTGTATAAATTCCTTTTGATTTCTGTCATTACTGAACAAAACTTTCCCTTATCATCTTCATATGTACTCAAGATTTTAGGTGCAAGTATAGAATTCTTTCATAAAATAACTACCCTTTTTTTCTGTTTATACTGAGAACTAGATAAAATAGAAGACAGGATTCAGCAAGCAGCAGGGGCCATTCCTTTTCAACATGGCAGCCCGCCATGCATATGTATGAAGGTGAGCTGCCATGCTCTAAAATGGATATGGTTCTGTGTATGAGCACAGGGGGCATGTCTGAGAGCAGAGCTCTCACAATACACATGCCCCCTGCACTCCAGAAATGCCTTTCAGCAATTTAAAGCAAGCGAGAATGCTCGTAACACCCCCAACCCATCAGGGTAAGACATCTGGTCAAAGCCGCAAGGGACAATCGTCCTTACCAAGCCAAAAGTGGATAGAATAACACATTTAGCATAAGCACATAGTGCACACCTCCCAACCCATCAGCGTAAGGAATGTGGACAAAGCCGAAAGGGACAATCATCCCACAAAGCAGAAACTTGATAGAATATAAGGTTCAGCATTAGCAGGGATATTTTGAAGGGTACAAGTAAAAAAACACAACAGATATTTTTTTTTTTATAAATGCGATAAAGTTTAAATGTAGCTGTGCAGGTGTACCCATTACTTAGCTATGCTTAGTCCAGCTTAACAGCACAAGAAGTTACATAGCAAGCAGCATCCAACATAAAGAGTATAGTGGTTAAAGTGTATGCTTTGCAAGCAGCTATTCTCTGTATGATCCCCACTGTAAACAATTTGTATGTTACATGTGAATGCAGTATATACATTTTTTTTTATAATTAGCTACTAAATAACATATATTTGTTAACCAGAGTACTGTAGTAAGTCCAGAAGTGAGGTGTCAGTTTAATAAAGTTGTGAATCCCCCATATAAACACAAGTGTCCCATACAGTATGGTCACACATGAATAAATGTACGGAAAGCACACTGGGGGATGTCAGGGACAGTAAAGAAATTTATAATATGTAATGAATGATGAATCAAGCCCATACAGCAAATAGTCTATAAAATAAAAAAATAAGCAATGCTAAGCATTGGACAGCTCTGCTTACCAGGTGTAAGCATTGTGTAAATATGACTGCTAAGCAATGAGTAGCCCAGCTAAGTGGATTTGCCCATTGGTAAGCAGTGCTGAACCTGTCCCTTTATGCACTGCCAAACGTAGCTAAGCAGTAGCTTAGCTTTGCACAGCATATTCAAAACCATTCAATCACAGCAAAGGGTGGGAAATCAGCCATATTTAAACCCCACAGAAGGGAATACAGCTCATAACTGGATGCAGCTTCCGACTGTAGGCAATATGGCAGGTGTTGGTGAGGGCATGCACTTCTGGGTGCAGCACTGGGGCACACAGGAGTCCAAGATCATGGTAGGACACCTGGTAAATAACCATGATGAGAGACTGCTGCATGGCCAGTACCAGGGCTCCCAATATAAAGCAGAAGCCTGAGAGCATCTCGCCCGTGATCTCACCAGTGCCACTGGTAACCCTCAGACTGGTGAGCAGGGCCAGCACCACTATGCCGACTTGAAGCAGAGGAAGAGGGAGCTCTTGGACTTGTGGGTCCAAGAAGCAAGGCAGAGAGGTGATGTCCCAGCAGTGTGTAAGTATTCATATCAATAACTGTTTACCAAAGTCCAGCCTGTGTATGTGATGGATAGGTATGGCTAAATATTTCTCTATTCCCTTTACTGCTGCAGCTGAGTGGGCTATGAATCAGGAAGCCCATGCCAGTAGGTTGCAAAGGCATTGTCGCGAGCCTGGTGAGTAACAATCCTGCTTGTAGTAGTCATACTAAATAAATATAAAGTAGTAGAAAGTCACCTGGCAGTATAAAAACGGTGTATGGGTTGTACTGAATAAACCAAACAATATGACAGTAATAGTCCCATATAGATGATATTTCAATAAAACAGTAACTGCCTGGCAATAAGGTTCTAAATCCTGGACTTGTGTTAACTCTGATATTGTATGGCATTTAGTGTTGCAGTCTCTGAATAGTAATTTTGTGTTAACCACTGTTACCCACACTGTGCTACATAAAACATATGCCTAGGTATGTCTGTATGACTGTTGTAAGTACATCTGAGTGTACAACCAAGAGAGGCTTAGACAGATAGAAAGCACTAAAGGAGCTGACAGCTGTTTCTAAATAGCTCACTCTGATGAAACTCAAATTGTTGTGTTTTTAGCACACAGCCATGGTTCGAATCCTGGGAATGGTGTAAGCTGTATGCATAATCATACCTCTCAATTGTACAGATTTTTGCAAAATGTCTAGATAATTGGCTCATACTTTTGGCCTGTTCCTCTGTCTCCCTGGCAAATCACTGGGATGATCTCAGAATTGGAGTCCCTAAATAATGACATACATTCAATTTTCAGAGCTCAAATCTTTCAGAAAATGTATATTAAAACAAATCCTGTGACTCTAGAAACTCTCCAAGTTTATAAGAGCAATATTCAAAATATGTCCCTATTTGTACCACCTTGTTGTCAAGCTTTGTCCAGAGTGTGTGCATTAAGAGATTGAGAGGTATGCACATAATATTAACTAGGAATCTGGGAATATGTGTAGTAACAGTCAGGTAGCATTAACAAACATTACCCCCACCGGTCTTTCAGATAAGAAAACTGTAACTGCTTGGCAATAGAGTTTTAAATACTGGACTGGTAGTGTTTACTCTGGTATTTTATGACCTGACATGTACCATTCACCAACAGCTGATATTAGAATAGTACTGTTGTGTCAACCACTGTTTCTCACACTGTGCTACATAAAAAATACGTCTAGGAATGTCTGTATAAGTCTGTTGTCATTACAAGGTCAGATTGTGCAACCAAGAGAAACTTAGAAAGAAAACACTGAATGAGCAGCCAGCAGTGTCTAAATAGCTCACTATGATGAAGCAAAAGTTGTTGTATTTTTATCAGACAAAGCCATGGTTCACATCCTGGGAGTGGTAGTAAGCTGTATGCATAATGATACCTCTCAACTGTACAGATTTTCCCAGAATGTCCAGATATTTGGCTCATATTTTTGGCCTGATCCTCTTTTTTCCTGGCAAATAAGTGGGATGATCTCAGGATTTTAGTCACCAAATAATGACATACATTTAAGAGTCAGACTTCAAATCCTTCAGAAAATGTATATTAAAACAAATCCTGTTACTCTAGTAACTGTCTAAAAGTTTATAAGAGCAATATTCAAAATATGTCCCTATTTGTACCCCCATGTTCTCAAGCTTTGTCCAGATGTTGTGCATTAAGAGATTGAGAGGTATATGCATAATTACAACTAGGATTCTGGGTATATGTGTATAAACGGTTAGGTAGTGTTAACAAACATTCCCACCACAGGCCTACCATATAAGAGACGTAGAATTTAGCTATAAGACAGCTGAAGTATACACTGTGTACAAACATACCACTGCCCAAACCAGGGCTATAGGGTATTGTAGTAATACCTGTAGAGTAAGGATTAGAGCAATGATTTTTAAAGTTGTGAGTACTGCAAGGATATAGATGGTGTTAATTGACATCCCTCCCTCCCACCATATCTGCAACAATAATCTAAACACACAAATTAATGGGTATGTTTACACCAAACCTAATGTTGAGACATATGTCCTATTGTTCAACAAATATTGAAATGTGCTTCTATTAATGTTCCATGTTGAAATACTATCATTAGTGTCCTGTTGCTATCAATGTAACCTGCATGTTGTTGTAATGGCCACTGTGGTTCCATATATGCATGTGTTCTGCTTGCTAAGCAACTGTTCCAAATCTGGTTCTTTGGGTTAATGGGAATATTCATGCATACTGTTATAACTAATCCTGGATTGTGTTTGCTATTACTAACCCACATATGTTCTAAAACTGCAGCACCATAGCATGTTTGGGAAGGCCGGTCCCAGCGGACCCACCTCTCCCACCTCATCTGGCCATGGCACCAGGCCCCAGCAAGTCTGGGACCCACCCCAGGACCTCCTTGTCCCTGGTCCTGTGCCACCTTTGGGTGGAACCACCTCAATGGATGGGGCTCGTCCCTCCTCTAAGAGTGGGCGCGGACAGGATACTGTCACACAAAGTCAGGTCTGGGGATTAATGCGTAGTGAGCTCTGACGGGAGTTTGGAGATCTGCTTTGCCAGCTTGAGGGCTGCGTTGCACAATTAGAGGGTAGACCTGCCCTGCTACTCAGCCCCCAGCACAGCCTCCTTCAGTGCCGTGAAGGTGCAGTGGTGACTGCCCATGAGTGGGGACTTCAGTCCTACTGTTTTCATTTGGGGCTCATGGGCTTCCGACTTCCAAACTCCCTTCCCCATCTAAGGTGTTTATCCCTCACATGTGTCATATACCACCCCGGTATGCTGTCTTGTCTGTCTTGTCTGTCTTCCTACCTAACCTACCTCCCCAAATATACCTACTATCCTCCCCCAACATCCCACTCTCACCTTAAAAAA